>NW_016107373.1:7482242-7556322 GCF_001604975.1 Cebus imitator | reverse complement strand
CCTCCTGGGTTCAGGCAATTCTCCTGCCTCAGCCTCCTGAGTAGCTGGGATTACAGGCACGCACCACCATGCCCAGCTAATTTTTTTGTATTTTTAGTAGAGACGGGGTTTCACCATTTTGACCAGGATGGTCTCGATCTCTTGACCTCGTGATCCACCCGCCTCGGCCTCCCAAAGTGCTGGGATTACAGGCTTGAGCCACCGCGTCCGGCCCTATTTTTGTGTTTTTAGTAGAGACACGGTTTCACCATGTTGGCCAGGTTGGTCTGGAGCTTCTGACCTCAGGTGATCCGTCCGCCTCGCGTCCCAAACAGCTGGGATTATAGGCATGAGCCACCATTCTGGGCCCCCAAGCCCTGTCTCTTAAATGGCCCCACCCAGGAACTGGGTTTTTTTCTACCTGTCTGTATACAGTGTGTAATGTTTATCAAAAGGCTCTAGTTAATTTGGCTTAAAGACAAGCACCTGGATCTAATATTTTTTTGATTTATTTATTTTTATTATACCTTAAGTTATGGGGTACATGTGCAGAACATGCAGGTTTGTTACATAGGTATACATGTGCCATGGTGGTTTGCTGCATCCATTACCCTATCATCTACATTAGGTATTTCTCCTAATATTATCCCTCTCTAGTGCCCCCACCCTCTGCTATCTTCCCCTAGCCTCCCACCCCCACAGGCCCGGGTATGTGATGTTCCCCTCCCTGTGTCCATGCGTTCTCATTGTTCATCACCCACTTATGAATGAGAATGTGGTGTTTGGTTTTCTGTTTTTGTGTCAGTTTACTGAGAATGATGGTTTTCAGCTTCATCCATGTCCCTGCAAATGACATGAGCTCATCCTTTTTTTATGGCTGCATAGTATTCCATGGTGTATATGTGCCACATTTTCTTTATCCAGTCTATCATTGATGGGCATTTGGGCTGGTTCCAAGTCTTTGCTATTATGAACAGTGCCGCAGTAAACATACATGTGCATGTGTCTTTATATAAAGATTGATTTATAATCCTTTGGGTATATACCCAGTAATGGGATTACTGGGCCAAATTGTATTTCTATTTCTAGATCCTTTAGGAATTGCCACACTGTCTTCCACAATGGTTAACTAATTTACACTCCCACCAATAGGGTAAAAGTGTTCCTATCGTTCCTATTTCTCCACATCCAGCATATGTTGTCTCCTGATTTTTTAATGATCACCATTCTAACTGGTGTGAGGTCATATCTCAATGTGATTTTGATTTGCATTTCTCTGATGGCCAGTGATGATGAGTGTTTTTTTTCATATATTTGGCTGCATAAATGTCTTTTGGAAAGTGTCTGTTCATATCCTTCACCCACTTTTTGATGGGGTTGTTTTTTTCTTATAAATTTGTGTAAGTTCTTTTTAGATTCTGGGTATTAGCCCTTTGTCAGAGGCATAGATTACAAAAATCTTTTTCCCTTCTGTTGGTTGCTGGTTCATGGTAATGATTGTTTCTTTGTGCAGAAACTCTTAAGATTTATTAGATCCTATTTGTCTATTTTGGCTTTTGTTGCTATTGCTGTTTGAGTTTTAGTCATGAAGTCCTTGCCTATGCCTGTGTCCTAAATGGTATTGCCTAGGTTTTATTCTAGGGTTTTTATGGTGTTAGGTCTTATGTTTAAATCTTTAATCCACCTGGTGTTAATTTTTGTTTGAGGCGTAAAAAAGGGATCCAGTTTCAGCTTTCTGCATATGGCTAGCCAGTTTTCCCAATACCATTTATTAAATAGGGAATCCTTTCCCCATTGCTTGCTTTTGTTAGGTTCATCAAAGATCAGAGGGTTGTAGATGTGTGGCATTATTTCTGAGGCCTCTATTCTGTTCCATTGGCCTATACCTCTGTTTTGGTGCTAGTACCATGCTGTTTTGATTACTGTAGTCTTGTAGTATAGTTTGAAGTCAGGTAGCATGATGCCTCCAGCCTTTTTTTTTTTTTTTTTTTTTTTTCTTAGTGTTGTCTTGGCTATGAAGGCTCCTTTTTGGTTCCATACGAAGTGTAAGGTGGTTTTTTCCAATTCTGTGAAGAAAGTCAGTGGTAGCTTGATGGGGATAGCATCGAATCTATAAATCACTTTGGGCAGTATGGCCATTTTCACTATATTAATTCTTCCTAACAATGAGCATGGAATGTTTTTCCATCTGTTTGCGTCCTATTTTATTTCCTTGAGCAATGGTTCTCCTTGAAGAGGTCTTTCATATCCCTTCTTAGTTGTATTCCTAGGTATTTTATTTTCTTTTTAGTAGTTGGGAATGGGAGTTCACTCATGATTTGGCTCTCTGTTTGTCTGTTATTGGTCTATAGGAATGCTTGTGGGTTTTTCACATTGATTTTTGCTGAAGTTGCTTATCAGCTTAAAGAGATTTTGGACTGAGACAATGGGGTCTTCTAAATATACAATTATGTTGTCTGCAAATAGACAGTTTGACTTCCTCTTTTCCTAATTGAATACTCTTTATTTCTTTTTCTTGCCTAATGCCCTGGCCAGAACTTCAAATACTATGTTGAATAGGAGTGGTGAGAGAGGGCATCCTTGTCTTGCACCAGTTTTCAAAGGGAGTGCTTCCAGTTTTTGCCCATTCAGTGTGATATTGGTTGTGGGCTTATTGTAAATAGTTCTTATTATATTGAGATGTGTTCCACTGATACCTAGTTTATTAAGAGTTTTTAGCATAAAGGGCTGTTGAATTATGTCAAAGACCTTCTCTGCATCTATTGGATAATCGTGGTTTTTGTCTTTGGTTCCATTTATGTGTTGGATTATGTTTATAGATTTGTGCATGTTGAACCAGGCTTGCATCCTAGCGATGAAGCTGACTTGATTGTGATGGATAAGCCTTTTGATGTGCTGTTGGATTTGGTTTGCCAGTATTTTATTGAGGATTTTTGTATCAGTGTTCATTATGGATATTGGCCTGAAATTTTCTTTTTTAGTTGTGTGTCTGCCAGGTTTTGGTATCAGGATGATGTTGGTCTCATAAAATGAGGTAGGGAGGATTCCATCTTTTTGTATTGTTTGCAGTAGTTTCAGAAGGAATGGTACTAGCTCCTCTTATACCTCTGGTAGAATTCAGCTGTGAACCCATCTGGTACTGGGGCTTCTTTTGGTTGGTAGGCTATTAATAGCTGCCTCAATTTCAGACCTTGCTATTGGTCTATTCAGGGATTCAACTTCTTAGTCTTGGGAGGGTGTACATGTCCAGGAATTTATCCATTTCTTCTAGATTTGCTGGTTTATTTGCATAGAGGTGTTTGTAGTATTCTCTGATGGTAGTTTGTATTTCTCTGGGATTGGTGGTGATATCCCTTTTATCATTTTTTATTGCATCTGTTTGATTCTTCTCTTTTTATTAGTGTGGCTAGTGGTCTATTTTGTTGATCTTTTCAAAAAAGCAGCTCCTGGATTTATTGATTTTTTTTTTTTTGTAGGGTTTTTTTGTGTCTCGGTCTCCTTCACTTCTGCTCTGATCTTATTTATTTCTTGTGTTGTGCTAGCTTTTGAATTTGTTTGATCCTGCCCCTCTAGTTGTAATCATGACATTAGGGTGTCGATTTTAGATCTTTCCTCGTTTCTCTTGTGGGCTATAAATTTCCTGCTAGACACTGCTTTAAATGATGTTGTGTCTTTGTTCTAAGGGATTTCAAAGCACTTATTTATGCCTTCATTTCATTATTTATCCAGTAGTCATTCAGGAATAGGTTGTTCATTTTCCATTTAGTTGTAAGGCTTTGAGTGAGTTTCTTAGTCCTGAGTTCTAATTTGATTGCACTGTGGTCTGAGAGAATGCTATGATTTCTGTTCTTTCACTATTGCTGAAGAGTGTTTTACTTCCAGTTATGTGGTCAATTTTAGAATAACTATGATGTGGTGCTGAGAGAAATGTATATTCTGTGGATTTGGGGTGGAGAGTTCTGTAGATGTCTATTAGGTTCATTTGGTCCAGATCTGAGTTCAAGTCCTGCATATCCTTGTTAATTTCTCTCTCTTTGATCTGTCTAATATTGACAGTGGTGTGTTGAAGTCTCCCACCATTATTATGTGGGAGTCTAAGTCTCTTTGTAGGTCATTAAGAACTTGCTTTATGTATCTGGGAGCTCCTGTATTGGGTGAATATATATTTAGGATAGTTAGCTTGTCTTGTTTTAATGATCCCTTTACCATTATGTAATGCCGTTCTTCGCCACTTTTGATTTTTGTTGGCTTGAAGTCTGTTTTATTAGAGACTAGGATTGCAACCCGTGCTTTTTTTTTTTTTTTTNTTTTTCCCCCTCTCCATTTCCTCTATTCCTTTATTTTGAGTCTAGGTGTCTTTGCACATGAGATGGATCTCCTGAATACAGCATACTGATGGGTCTTGACTCTTTATCCAGTTTGCCAGTCTGTATCTTTTGATTGGATCATTTAGTCCATTTACATTTAAGGTTAATATTGTTATGTGTTAATTTGATCCTGCCATTTTGATGCTAGCTGGTTGTTTTGCCCATTAGTTGATGCAGTTTCTTTATAGTGTCGGTGGTCTTTATAATTTGGTATGTTTTTTGAAGTGTCTGGTACTGGTTCTTCCTTTCTATGTTTATTGCTTCCTTTAGGAGCTCTTGTAAGGCAGGTCTGGTGGTGATGAAGTCTCTCAGCAGTTGCTTGTCTGTAAAGAATTTTATTTCTCCTTCATTTATGAAGCTTAGTTTGGCTGAATATGAAATTCTGGGTTGAAAATTCTTTTCTTAAAGGATGTTGAATATTGGCCCTCACTCTCTTCTGCTGTGAATCTGATAGGCTTCCCTTTCTGGGTAACCCAACCTTTCTCTGCCGCTGTCCTTAGTATTTTTTCTATCATTTCAACCCTAGTGAATCTGATGATTTTGTGTCTTGGGATTACTCTTCCTGAGGAATATCTTTGTGGTGTTCTTTGTATTTCCTGAATTTGAATGTTGGCCTGCCTTGCTAGGTTGGGGAAGTTCTCCTGGACAGTATCCTGAAGAGTGTTTTCCAACTTAGTTTCATTCTCCCTGTCGCTTTCAGGTACACCGATCAAACATAGATTTGGTGTTTTCACATAATCCCCTATTTCTTGGAGGCTTTGTTCATTTCTTTTCACTCTTTTTTCTCTAATCTTGCCTTCTTGCTTTATTTCATGGAGTTGATCTTTAATCTCTGATATCCTTTCTTCTGCTTGATCCATTTGGCTATTGAAACTTGTATATGCTTCATGAAGTTCTCGTGCTGTGTTTTTCAGCTCCATCAAGTTGTTTATGTTCTTCTCTATGCTGGTTATTCTAGTTACCATCTCATCTAACCTTTTTTCAAGGTTCTTAGCTTCCTTGCATTGGGTTAGAGCATGCTCCTTTAGCTTGGAGAAGTTTGTTATTACCTACCTTCTGAAGCCTGCTTCTGTCAATTCATCAAACTCATTCTCCATCCAGTTGTGTTCCCGTGCTGGTGAGGAGTTGTGATCCCTTGGAGGAGAAGAGGCATTCTGGTTTTTAGAGTTTTCAGCTTTTTTGTGCTGGTTTCTTCCCATCTTCATGGATTTATCTACCTTTGGTCTTTGAAGCTGGTGACTTTTGTATGGAGTCTCTGAGTGGACATCCTTTCTGTTGATGTCAAAACTATTTCTGTTTGTTAGTTTTCCTTGTAACAGTCAGGCTTCTCTCCTGCAGGTTTGCTGCAGGTATCCTCCAAACCCTGCTTGCTTGGGAATCACCGATTTGGACTGTGGAACAGCAAAGATTGCTGTCTCTTCTTTCTTCTGATAGCTTCATCCCAGAAGGGTACCCGCCAGATGCCAGCCAGAGCTCTCCTGTCTGAGGTGTTTCCCAGTCAGGATACATGGGTTTCAGGGAGCCACTTGGGAAGGCAGTCTGTTCCTTATTGGAGCTTGAACACTGTGCTGGGAGATCCATTGCTCCCTTCAGAGCTGCCAGCAGGGATGTTTAAGTCTGTTGAAGCTGAACCCACAACCACTCCTTTCCCAGGTGCTCTGTCCCAGGAAGGTGGGGCTTTATTTCTAAGTCCCTGATGGGCTGCTGCCTTTTTTCAGAGATGTCCTGCCCAGCAAGAAGGGAGTCCAGTCACTGTTGGCCTGCAGAAGCCTTGCTAAGCTGCCCTGGGCTCCGTCCAGTTGCTGTAAAACTTCCCTGTGACTTGTTTACACAGGTGAGGTTAAAACTGCCTACCCAAGCCTCAGCAATGGTGGACACCCCTCCCCCACCAAGCATGAACATCCCAGATTGAGCTCAGACTGCTGTGCTGACTGCAAGAATTTCAAGCCAGTGGATCTTAGCTTGATGGTCTTCATGGAGGTGGGAGCTGCGGAGCCATATCACTTGGCTCCCTGGCTTCAGCCCCCTTTTACAGGGGAATGAGCGGCTCTGTCTCACTGGAGTTCTAGGCGCCACTGAGGTATAAGAAAAAAAAAAAAAAAACTACTGCTGCTAAAATGGCCACCCAGTTTTGTGCTGGAAACCTGGGGTGCTGGTGTAGGCACTGGAGGGAATCTCCTGGTCATCGGGTTGTGAAGACCATGGGAAAAGCGCAGTATCTGAGCAAGAGTGTCAGGAAAAGTCCCTAATGGCTTCCCTTGGGTAGGAGAGGGAGTTCTCCAGCCCCTTGTGCTTCCTGGGTGAGGCGACACCCCACCCTGCTTTGGCTCGCCCTCTTTGACTGCACCCACTGTCTAACCAGTCCTAATGAGATGAACCTGGTACCTCAGTTGGAAATGCAGAAATCACTCCCCTTCTGTGTTGCTCTTGCTGGGAACTGTGGACTGGAGCTGTTTTTTTTTTTTTTTTTTTTTCCTGGTCATCTTAGCAGAAATCTAGGATCTAATTTTTTTAAAGGGAAGATAAAATCTGTAGTACCTTTTACTTCCTATGACTTTAATCTTCCAGAAATAAAAATAGCCCTAAAGACTATTAGTAAAATGCAGGTCAGATGCAAGGTTTGTGAAGCATTCTAAAGTTACAGACTGCTTTTTGTGTTTTGAGAACTATTTGACTTGGCGGCTTCGCAGTTGGTAAGGCCTGGGGACATATAGAAGTAACCATGCTTAACTAAGAAGGCAAACCTTGGCTACAGTTAGCACACAATTAAAGCAAGTTACCAATTTTTACCTTAAAGTTAAAAATTGCTAGGAGCTAATTGAAACTACTAGAAATAGATTTACATGCAAGGTGTTTAACAACAGTAAAATGGGTTTTTAAGGAAAGTTTATAAGAAGACCTGGAAATGTAAACTTTTGCCTGGGTTTAGAGGATTGTTTTAAGAAAAAGCTGAAGGTTCAAAGAAGTGGTGGAAGAATTGTGGAAATTGATCTTCCAGAAGAGGTTATCTGTGTAAGCATATTGACTAAATTAAAAAAAAAGATATTTATAGTTTTTCTGTAAATTGAGCACTGAAATAACAGCATAACAAGATTTTCTTAAGGTGTTAATTTGCTCTTTAGCAAAATTTGTAAAGGGTTATAAAAGGTTTTTGCTTCTGTAAAATTTCTGCAAAATAAGTAACTTATGGCAATCTGAAATTCTATTTCATAATATCAAGTGTTTTAAACCTCTAACATTTAGCCTTTTCAAAATCAAACTTCACTTTCACAGTTGCCTTTCCTAACACCTGGCTTTTTGAATACTTCATGGGGCCCCTGAAGGGTCCAGATAAGAGAGGTAAAGAGGACTACTTGACACATTTAGGTACATGGTATTGCCAAAATGATGCTCAATCATCTTAGGTTATATCTTGGTGAATAATGCTAATGTATGTTCCAAAATTATATAGTATTTCTAAAATTATAATGTTTAAGTGTATGCCATTGATCATAACTAGGGTGGTTATGTTACATTATTGTAAACCACAGAGATAACCAAACTTCTTTGTCAGTCGTGTTTCTAACTATAACTACCGTGGACATTTTGCTAGTCACAGACAATTGTCTTGTTTTAATCCTTTTCAAAACAATGGTTTATAATAAGCTATAAGACTTTGATAGGTGCTCTCTGATACAAATTTCTGATTGTATTTGAAACAATCAGGTTTCTGATAACTTTGGAGATTGTGACACTGGAATAAAGTAAAATATACAGGACTCATAAAAAGGTGAAATGTTCAGGAATATCAAGCAAAACAAGATTTAACCAAATAGACTGAACTTAGGAAGTTGAGCCAATCCTTTTTACTTTTACTTGGAATATTGGTGACCCTTGTTTTGTTTTTCAAAATCAAGGAAACTTATTTTGAATGATTTATGGCTTTTACTAGTTAAGTAAGGTATACTCCTGTGGGCAAAATTTGGAGCATGTTTGTTTCTCTCCGCTTGGTTTCTCTAAAATTCGGAAACTTTCTATGAGTATTCTTAATTTATGATAATATAGTTGTTTTCATCACTGCAATAAGAATCCATTTTTCTTTTGTAACAGAACACAATTGGAGAAAATCATTATTTTACCAAGGCTTTGACTGAAAGCATATGCTTTGCTTTAAGGAGTCAGTCTTGACTTGCACAGCTGATAATAGCCCAGTGGGGAAATTGGCCTCATACCCTTGCTTATGCAGTCTCTGTACAGGGTTAGGGGCAGTAAACAATGTCACTTTCTAATATGTCCTGGAGCTCCAAGTTTATCTTGGGACCTTAAGAGGAGAGGATCACCCAGCTCACAGGTATTTGAGGATGCAAACCCATAGTTGGGCTTTGCTTTAAAGATTCCTTGTGGAACAGATTTCAATCAAAGCCAATCCAAAAGGCCTGTTTAGAAATAATTGTTCTTGCTGTACTTTATGGAAATAATCAAGTATAAGACTAAAGTCTATTTTGAAAACCACTCAGTCCTATCATAATTCGTTTTCTATAAACATGAGATCTGGAGAGAGAGAAATCATGCTTCAAAACATATCATATATTTTTCATTAAATTCTAAACTCACTAGATGTTTTTAAGTTTTCCCCTACATTTTAGACTAACCCTGCTTGTGTCTGTGAACCAACCAGCTATCTCTGGCTGCAGCTGAGAAAGAACAAAAGGGATAGGTAATGTAGAAATATGGATCAGTATTCTAGTTTTGAGCAATTATTCTGCAAATCCTTCCAGGTGATGGGAATAAATAGGCTGTCTATCACTCGCAAGTTTCCTTTTGGGAAAGACCAAGGGAGCTAAAGAAAGCTAAGCACCATGAAGACAAATCCTAGCAAGCATATAGCAACCGGTTATCTGGGTATGTCACAAGACATCCTTTCTTCTTTCTTGTTGGAGGAGGACTCTTCCACAGTTTCACCTTAGCATTTGTCTTATGATAAGGAGTTCATACAACCTCCCGTGAGACACAATTTTGTCCCAAACTCAATTCCAAGCTTCAGGTCAAAGCCCCAGGAAGGAAAACTGGATCTGAGGGATCCCAAAGCAAATGACAACAAAGGTTAAAAGGTACAATGTAGGTGAGTGTGGCTGATTCCCACCCATTAAGCCAACCCCAAGCTTCATGTTTCATGGATAAAAGCCATGTTAATATCCATTGCATAAATGAAGTCTAGGGAACTCTAATAGAGGCTACTAACAGTGGGTGGGAAAGCTAGGTGAGAGTGGATAATTCCTGTTCTCTAGACACCCCTGCTTCATGGGTGCAAGTTGCCTTAACATTCATGGCACCACCTGCCAAGGTTGCTGGAACTTGGGGATGCAAAAACAGAAGAAGGGAAAGAGGTCACTCTTCCTTGTCTCCCTTTCATACCCCAGGTATTTGCTAGGAAGAGAAGGGAAACAGGACAACTGCTCTCCTCTTTCTAGATGGGTAGCATTCACCTTCAGTTTGTACTCCTTTAGAATACATTCTGAACCCTTGGGACTTCTGTGAAAAAATGCCTTCTTTTTATTTCTTTATCCTCCTCAGAGCTCTCTTCACTAATAAGTAATTATGTCTCCATACTATGAGACACTCCCTCAGATGCACCCTCCAAGCTGGAAAGAGTTCATTTCCCAAACCGTAAACTGGTTGGCTTAGGATTAAGCTCAGAAGGGATACCAGAAGCCCAATATGCCAGCAAAAGGATAAAGTTTTCTTTTTTTACCAGTCAGGCTATTGGCTTCCCCCTCAACTGTGTAAAGTGCTAAAAGACCTCAGAATTTTTTAGCTGTCTTTTCCCCTCCTCTTGTTTTGTTTTGATACATGTTTTTTAATAGCCCGGTTTGTCTGTTCCTGCTTTGAGGCCATCAAATTCCAAACAGTAAAGCAACTGGAGCCTTTGACAATGCTCCTTTTTGCCGGGAACCCTTAAATAGGCTGTAAGGAAGCTCTGACTGCCCTTTCCCCAAACAGCGCCCCCTGTCTGCAGGAAGCAGTTAAGATCAGTTTTCATCCTCATCCTTAATCTAGTGACAGTTAGATGCACTTCTTTAGAGAAAGGAATGAGATAGCCAGATGGGAGGGGGTTCCTGAAGAAACTCCTACCAGCCCGCCCACTGAGGTGGAGCCCCGGGAAGTTCCTGATGTTTGCAGCAGGGAGAAGCCTGAGCCTGGCCTCTCCTTTTTCTGTGTGGAACCGGGGATTCCAACGGCCTGGCAGGAAGCACTCTAGCGGAGGGACTTTGGCCTTATGAGAGTCCCTGTCCCACCCCCACCCTTTTTTTTTTAAATCCAATAAAAGCCTGCTTTACTCACCCTTTAAACCATCTGCAACCCTAAATTTTCATGGCCATGGGATGGACAAGAACCCTGTCTTTAGATGAACTAAGGAAAAGTCCTGCAACACTTCCTTTCCCAATCTTCAACTGAGACAACAATTTTTTTCCAACTAACTATAAACATTATCTTCTAATTACCCCTTACTCCAACCCCAATTATTTCCACTAGTTAACAAATGTAAGAAACCTTGATTCCTTCTCTTCCTGTCAACATACAATGAGAGGTCTGGCTAACTCAGTTTATTGTTTTCTAATTGGGCCTTAACTTCTACCAATTATCTCTCTACTACGATAGTAAAACAGTCTCCAAAATGGGTTTCTCTCTGTCCTAATCTTAATTCTTTTTTCTTCTGCCATGCTAGGAACCCATTCAAAGCTCAAATCTGATGATGCCATGCAACTATTTAGAAAACGTTAATATTTCATCATTATCCATGTTAAATTCAGTAGGGTCAACATGCCATACAAAGCCTCAAATCCTTGTCTTTGTTTTGTCTTTAGCAATCTTCAAATTGAATGTTTTGCTCTGTTATAGAAACACTAAGCCACTTACAGTCTTCTACCATCATGATGTTGCTTGTTTCTTGACTTCGCTGTATATGTTCTGGGAAAACTGACATTTCATCTTCTACCACCTGGCTCAACTCCTATTCATCCAATAGGGCTCAATCTAATTTGCTTTTATTCACATAAAAAGCAAATCTGATTACCTCTCTTCCAACTACAGAGCCCAGATCTGTTTCCTTTCTCTCTGCTTATATAATATGTAGTACCTCTTCCATTCAATTCATATTGTATTTGCAATATTGTTAACTCCTTGAAGGCAAAAGCTGTGTCTCTTATTTTTGTATTAACAATAACTTTATTGTTGCCATAATAAAAACACTCAATAAATGTTCCATGAATAAATGAATGAATGTATTTAGAAATGAAGTGACACAGAATTGGGTCAAGGATTTAAAACTAACCATTCATTTCATATTAAAAGTTCTACAACTAGTGTTCCCTTCTCAAGTCTGTCACTAACAAATATTGAAGCATACTGGCTTAAATTTGTTAGGACACTCAGTTGGGATAATTAGATTTTCTCAAATTTAATATTGTTCATTTGAGTTGAATCTTCAACTTTCGGAAGTGTCTTGCTTTTAGGGTCATGTCTTCTGGTTTTTCTAGTTTTTAGCTACTTGGCAAGTGAGAAGTGGTTGCAGCCTAATGGTTATCTCTTAAAAAGTTTAGACAACTTTAAATAGTGTGTTGTATTCTAAAAAGGATGAATTGGATGATTTTACTGACTTCATAAAAACAATGTGCATAATGAGATGTTAAAGAACTATTGAAGTTAGTAAAGATAATTTTATTTTCTTATGGAAAGGGACTAGAATATGTTGGTTTAGCGACTGTGGTATTCAGGGATATCCATCAATGACATTTGATTAGAATATAAAAATGAATCATAATTTAACCCTAAAATAAAATATCTAAAACTGTATGTATAATTGTGATAAAAAAAAAGTTGTTGATTGATTTATTTTCCTTTTTGAATGCTGGCTGATCCATAATGTCTTTAATTTGAAGTTCCTCTATGAAGTTCAGTAATAGTCAGCACAAAAATAGTTTAAACATTGCCACATTAACCAAGCTAGTGCTTCAAAGGTGCTGTCCTACCCATTTCATCAGTAAACTTGACTGAAGAAGAATAAGACTGACATTGATTACCAGAATGTATCCCCAAAGAGAAGCCAGTTTCCAGGGAAATATAATCAAGTGGAACACAAGTAGTAAATATTCTGAGGAGAGCATTAGTAGTTTTCTGTTCTGAAAAATAAATGCTGTTGCTTAAACAAGACTTGCTATAGCCATCTGAAAGCTCCCATTCTCTTCTTTTACCTTTGGTTTCCTTTCTCATTATTGTGTATGGGAGACTTTACTCTCAAGGTCTTCATCCTTACAATGGAGATAATGATACCTACTTTAGAGTGCTTTGTGAGAATTAGAGATGATATACTGAGGTGTCCTGCAAATGGTAATTATAGTGATATAATCGTTGATATTCCCAGACACTATCTTTTCCTTGACAGCAAATTGTTTCACCGTTTCAGTTGCACTCCAAGGAGTGTTGTCTAGAAATAATTCTCGGAAGTTTAATATTACTGTGATTTGCTCTTGTCATAACTTTGCCTGAATTAGGAACAGGTATACTAGCCATTGGTTACTTGTGGTCAGTGCCACCTGGCATTGTTGTTAACAGTGAGATAAACACATTAATATGAATTTGAAGATAAAGGTGACAGTTACCAGAAAGTGAGGTTATGATAATGGAGAGTAACTATCTTGATTTGCCTTAGACCAAGGGGTTTCTGGAATGCAGGGCTTTCAGTGTTAAAACTAAGAACATGCGTGCAAACTGAGATGAGTTGGTCACCTTGTCTTTTGGACATGACTTAGTTTTGTTCATTGCTGTATATCCACAGCTTCAAACAGTGCCTGGTGTTAAGTAGGTCCCTCAATTTATATTCACTAAATGAATCCATTCTAAAATAAACATAATATAATAATTTTTTCCACTTTTACCATTTACTTCTTTTGCTCCTCCAGTGTTTCCCCACCATCTCTTCCTTTCTATCCTGTTTATACATTCAAAACATCAATAATTCCACAGACATATGTGCTAGTTGTGGAATAGCTGATGCTTAAATTTGAAATACCTACCATTGCTTCAAGGCTCAACAAATGAGAAAATAGGTGAAAACACTTTCTAAGCTACAAAGCATATAATTTTTACTTTTGAATTATTGTACCTTATGAATGCCTAATGGTATCCCACCAGCTTCCAAGAGCTCATGGTTTATTTCTGACATTAATTGTCGATTTTTTACTACTTAATATTAGTGCTTGCCTTGATTACTAAAATAGCTTTCAAGTAATAGTTACTAATCACTCTCAGGGTTTATAATAAATTGAGTTTTACAATAGTTTAATGATAATATCATTGAAATAAAACTGTTGGCCAATAGATTATTTTAGTAGCACCTATTTTCTGATGAATATTTGTTGGCACTTGTCTTTGATAAGAAATGTGATGATATTTTTGTTCATAAGATATATATAGGGCTGGGCGCGGTGGCTCACGCTTGTAATCCCAGCACTTTGGGAGGCTAAGGTGGGCGGATCACGAGGTCAGGATATCGAGACCGTTCTGGCTAACGCAGTGAAACCTCGTCTCTACTAAAAATACAAAAAATTAGCTGGGCATGGTGGCATTCACCTGTAGTCCCAGCTACTCTGGAGGCTGAGACAGGAGACTTGCTTGAACCCGGGAGGTGGAGGTTGCAGCAAGCTGAGATCATGCCACTGCACTCCAGCCTGGGCAACAGAGCCAGACTCCATCTAAAAAATATATATATATATATATATATATATATAAAATCTCCAGCTTTCAAGCGTTTTTCAATATTGTGAAAGTTTCAATTCTTCTTGAAGGTAAAATTTATATTAATCATAATATAACTGTCAGGTCATTTAAGTGGGATTAAATAGTAGAATGAAAAAGAGGCACACGTCAATGCCTTGGCAATAATTCACTCACTTACATGAGTTGCCCCAGTATTGTTTAGAATTGAATTTCAGATTGCATAACTAAATGTTGGGCAGTAGTGACAGATTCTGATTTTATACTTCTCTTAGAAAAACTGAAAATATGCCGAAAAAACCAGGGATACAATCTACTTTCACATAGGGTTAAGAATATGTATTGAAAAACCAAAATGTTATTGAGCAGATAAACATTGTCATTAATTATTTTAGAGTGACTTGTCTGCAAGACTCTTGAAAATGTTTCAGATGAAAATACATAGCTACTTCACATTTTTTTTAAGGTCAGAATTAACTGAAGTTCATTCTCTAACAATCCATTTATGCTGAGAAACATCTTTACAAGCATCAGTTAGTCTGCTTCAGGGCAACTGGAAAGAGAAACTATATTACTTTTCTCATTTTGTAAAACATTATTATGATTATTTTAATAGAAGTAGCTACAGGACCTGGAAGTCCATTTCAGCATCTAGCTTTTAAGGTATTTTACAAATTGTATTAAGATTAATATTTTTTATAATAATTCCATTAGGAAAACCTGAGATTTCTCTAGTGTTACAAATTTTTTGATTAAAATTGTATAGTAACTAGCATAAAAAAGTATATATCATATATTTATTTTGTGCATATTTTAATATATTTATTTGAGGTTTCATATATTCCTCTTAGAAGTCTATGCATGTTACAAAACTAGCAAATGTGCTTAAATAGCAATTGGTGAGCTCGACTTTTTACCTCTTTCAATGTGGAAGTAAGGGCTGAAGAAGTAAGGGGGTTAACTAACTGCCATTTAGCAGATGTAGTATAGGCAAAATAGTTGCTAAGCGTGCCCATAATGGGTTTCCGCCAAGATAGCTGAGGTAGGGTTGATCAAGGTGGATGATCTGGCAAATTTTCAAGGTTAGGACATCAATCAGAATGTGTTCTACTGTTGCCACACAGATCAGCCCCTCTCCTTCAAACGACATTGAATCTTCCCTTTCATCAGGATAAAAAGCAATATATTCACTACTCTGGCAATGAGATAAAGGCAGGATTGATGCCATTTGGACAAGTCAAATTCAGCAATTCAGCGTCAAATATATAATAAAGTGAAGCATTAATAATCTGGAAAATGAAATTAAATTACTAGACCAAATAATGAAAAATAAGACTTCATGGTCTGATTTTCGTGGGCCCTTCCTTTCTGTATTTTGTGCAAGGGACAGACAGATGTGTTCATTTTCTGCATAGAAAAATATTTACCAACAAAGATTTTTCCAATATCATGTGCTTTCATTAAAATAGCTTCATCTATTGTCTGTCTTGCAGCAAGTTCCTCTGTTTTTCGTTTTTTTTTTTTTTTAAATCCTGGGCAAAACAAAAAATGAACAGCAGTTTTACATTTTACTGCTAAACATATTATAAAATTTAATTATATAATTTTACATATAATTTATATAGTTTTCTCAAGGTTGAAATTTCGGAAGTTCTGTTGGCAGCAGTTTAAGAAACAGAAGGATGTGAACTGGTATGTGTTTTGAGAATGCTTCATTCAGTATCTAAATTTGGATCCTAATTGACAGTGTGCTACATTAATTCTAGAAGATTTCTTTTTTCTCTCATACAGCCAGATGTATCTTGCTCTGTATCCTGATGGAGCATGAGAAGAGAGTAGTGTCCCAGCTGCTTCCTATGTAATATGTACAGGGCTTTTAGGAATCCATATTTCTTCTTGGAAAAGAAGAGAAAGAATCACAGGGGCTTTGATTTTTGGAAGATAACTTTTTCGACTCATTTTTATCAGAAGTAGCTGTTATACAGAATCACATTCTAATCAAATATAAAGATGCATATGTAATTTGAGGATATATTTTTATAAGAGATTTGATTATATGCTACTATTTTTAAGGGAAACAGACAAACAGCTTCTTAGCAGAGTGTGACTGCTTACCCAGGCATTCACATGCTATGTCTGTGATAGTTCATGATATCATTATTTTCAAGATTCTTATTAAAACAAGCTGAAGCACCAAATAACTAATTGAACACAATATTTTAAAATTACATTGCTTTAGAGTATCACATTTATTTGTTAGCACTCGTCTAACTCTTATACTTTATCTAAATATCTTGAAGATTATTCCAAAATGATAAGAGATTGAAGTTGGTTTTGTTTGTTTTTTTTTTTTTTTTTTTTTTTTTTTTTTCTTTTTTTTTTTTTTTTTTTTTTCACCTTGATCAATCTTTACCTTAAAAATGTTGGATACTCTGGGGCTATCTACTTAATACGTTTTCATGTTTCAGTGAAGGCTTATTCTTAATGTGCCTTCTTTTTCTTTGCGCTGTGTAAATATTTATCACTCTTCCATGTGCAAATAACTTGTTTCAGTCTTTGAAAAAGACGATACATTATTTCAGAATATTTGAAATTTGAGAGGAAATTATTAAAGTTATATCTGGGTCTATGTGAGCTAAACCAAATCCTTCTATTATTTTGCTAATGCAAATACATCTGTATACTTTTCAAAAGAGTGTTCGAGATTAAGGTCATGGACAGATGTGGAAGAGAAAATTCCTGAATAGAAACAGATGTTAGAGAATCTTCTTCCTAAAGCCTCTTTGATGTTTAGGGAAGCAAACTGCATACTATTAGTAGGAGATACAAACACAAACACACACACACACACAGAGAGAGAAATATCAATCATTGGGTTACTTTAACTTGGTGAATTGTAAATGGTGTATTTTTTGGTGTACATATTTCAGAATACTGCCACCCAGTTGTCTTTGGATAGAATAAAATGAGCAGTAGACACAGAATTGTATTTTGGTACAACAATATAGCGAACATTTAAACAGTCACGTAGGCTTCCTGCCAAACCAAGTAAATTCATGTGTGTAATGGTCTCTAACATATCAGTGCAGCTACTGTTCTGATGGGCCAAGGACCAAATATGTTATGCAGGGAAAATAGAGGCTTGCTGTTAATCAGAAATATCTGGAATACATTTGAGTTTTCTTTAAATAGTAGATTTATGGCACTCTATCCTTTATCCCCAAAACCTGCAATGAGGACTTTTGGTCAAAAGAGTTTCTAAATTTATTGTCGAAATCAAGTCTGGTTTATTTAAACCTTGTGTCAAGTTTTTTCCCAAAACATATTCATTAGTACTATACTGTGATCTCCTAGGAGACTGAATTGCATGCTTTGGATTCCAACCTAACTTTTTAAGTGCAGTTCACCTTTCATCCTATTTAGTAGCCCTTGTCTAACTGCTCAGCCACCTCTCACAGCCAAGGGTAACTGCATACTTGGACTAAACCTATATGAATTAAAAGCTTAAAATGAAAGAAGCTTCAGAGTCAGCAAAGACAGAGTTTGGTGGATGCAAGCCAAGTAGAGAAAGGAGGATCATTTTCCCTTTCGATTTATATCACTTTTCTTTGTACTAGCACTTGCTTGTTATTATACATATTTGTTTGTGTTTTTTTATGTTGCTTGTTTTGTTTTGTGATCGCAGGCTGGGAATATGAAAAGTATATTCTATACTGAATAACTTGACAAACAATAGCCAAATGTTTTCCCTTTTCTTGAGTCTTCTCCCCAATGAAAGCAAGTGTGAATTGTGTTCCTAACAAAGGGAGGTTAAGATATAAGGAAGAAAAAAGCCAGAGAAGTAGTGATCAAAAAAACAGAAGCAAGATTCGTCCATGCTTTCATTCATTTCCTATCCTTTTTTCCCATTTCTCTGACCTATTTTGCTAGTAATAATTGATTTTTCACACCTGGAGACCACAAAACCATGGAGTAAGGTTCTGCCTGCAGAGTTTAGTGTGAGTATCCAAGCTTCTTAGCCATTAGGTGCTGAAGTTTTCTTCAGCTTGATCAGTCCTTGTTTCACCACCAAGGTAGCAGGTTTCAAGGTCAGTCTGTATATATTCATTTGTTCCACATAAAGATGGAAGTCATACACATAATATATTAAAATATAAGAAGAATGCCAAGGCGCAACAACCAGCAAGTTCCTTTTTTGTTTGGAAGCTAGCGTATGGTCTCTTAGCCAAAATGCCTCCAGTTCCTTAAAAAATACCATTAATGAATTACCACTGAATTAGCATTGCCATCTCCTGGTATGTATTCATCCTTCAGAACAAATCTAAACCTACACTTCCTTAAAGCTCTGCAATTTGCATTTAGAAAAAGTCACCTCTTCCAGAAGGATGGAAGAAACCATAAATCCAAGAGCTTTCTATAAGAACAGTAATCTAATATTTTAAAAATTTAAGGTTCTGATTCACAGCCTTTCACCTAGAAGTAAAATTAGAGCTGGCAACCAGTAATATACTAGATGATTTCTTTAATTATTTTTATATAGATTGGGAGTGATGCAAGAGCAGGAACCAGATCTTCTCAATTGTGCACCCACAGTACTAAAGTCAATATTTTTCACACAGTAGGACTTTAATAATTATCATTGAATTGAACTAAATTTGCTAACACTCAGCACCAAATATTCTTTTTCAGCTCTAGATGACTTAGAATACTTTCCTGTTTTGCTGTTATAGTTCATCTGGCCAATGAAATTTTATTGAGGAGACAGTGAATAAATTATATTGAAACTTTCCTTCAAGTAGAATTGAATTTACTTCACAAAATCATTATTTTTGAACCTGAGCATTCTACAAAGAATAACTCTAAAGAGAAGGAAAAAATACCACAGCATCCTTAAACATAGATCTAAAACTCAAGTCAACTATTCAGACAGGACCCTGTAGAGATTGATTTTGTGACTAAAGAATACTGTAGTATTTTCTTTCTTAGAAAGCAAAAAATTTAATTATCTTGAAGTTTCTCACATTTGAGCCATACTACAAATGAGCTGTGTCCAGGTACAGAAAAACCAACAATATTTTATTTATAATCTTATTTTTAGCTTTTTAACTACAAATTCTGGTTCTAGAGTTGTTTAAAAGTCATGGGTTTTATAGATGCTTATATGTAAATTAATCTGTTGTTTGCTCATTTTCTTTTCTTTTCCATAGAATTGTCTTCCTCATAAATACAGAACAGGTCATTACATGAAAAATATAAGATCTTGCATTTTTTTCCTTGTTCTCTCTTAAAAATCTATTTCTAATATTGCATTCCCCATTGGATTACTTCATATGGGTATGAGGGAAAAAGGAAAAAAAAATTAAAAATAGAGAGACAAAATAGACTGGATCTCACCACTAGAATTCACCATAAAAATCTCAAAGTGTAACAGAATTCTTACAAAATTTCCTAGACCAGTTCTTTTAGGAATTGAGATCTCCTATGAAAAATATGGCAATCAGGGAAGGGAGGAATGAGATGTGGGAAAATAGTGAATAAGTGCAGCAAAAACAGGTTCTGAGGAATACACATAATTTTGTCTGCTTTAGATCACAATAGAATTTTTAATAAATAAATTTCTTTTTTGTTTTTTTGTAAAGACACTTTTTTGAAACAGTAGATTTAGCCCAGTCATTTGTGTCATTTTTAATAAATTGTCTTTTTTTGATTGTTGTATGTAACTCTGTAAATGTTTTAGATTTGAGTCTCTTGTACATTGTCTTTAGAGTTCATTCGGATCAATAACGGTTCATGCACTGAACTGTGTATTGAATTTATTGTGTTAACTGTTGTTGTGTGGTTGAAGGGAGATTTGTATGAGTTATAGTGATTTAGGTGCTCATGCTCGATAGCAGGCATGGGCAGGTGGCTTTCCATGGGTGTGTCTCCCGTAATCTCATCATCCACATTAATGATTTCAACAGTCCTTGTTGGGGCATGATGGTTTTGCCGATGGTGCTGCTTTCTCATCTTGTAGAAAATGACCAGCATCACTGCAGCCATGAGCGTGATGGCCACAAAACACCCAATGATGATTTTGGTAGTCTTCATGACCTCATCGATTCCTGGGATCCCACTGTTTATATCAGTCACTGGGATGGTGAAGGTTTTCTCTGTCGACCTTGTGCTCTGTGGCGTGAGAGAGGTGGTCACATTGGTGGTCTCCCAGTCAACCACTGGAGTGGGACCCACATTGTTATCTGTGGTCCGTGCCTCATCCTGAGACGGTTCCATAGTCTCTACTGTGACGGTTGAAAAGTAAGAGAAAGGAGTAGTGGTTGCCGCAGTAACATTCAGGGTGGCTGATGCGGTAGTATTCCCAACGGAATTACTCACCATACATGTGTACATGCCTGTATCTTGCACAGTTACATTTGTGAAATTTAACGTACCATCACTGAGCACAGCTATCCTCACTTTGTATGCCCCGTGTGTCATGACTGTTCCATTTGGAGTAATCCAAGATACAGATGTCAGGGAGGTGGAGGCTCGACATTTCAACTCAGCTGCCATGCCTTCAGTGACATTGAGGTCTGCAGGGGGCTCCACAATCACTGGAGCATAGCATGTGAAATAATTCTGGTCAAGCTCTCCAATGTACCTCCCCTTTAGATTGGGAGGAGTGTTACACCGGGCACAACAAGCTGTGTTGGAGGGGGCCATGTCTTTTATCCACCAGCTGAGCCACAGTATGTCACAGTTACAGTTCCAAGGGTTGTGATGTAGATGTATCCGCTCTAGATGATGCAAGGGAGTGAAGAGGTCATGAGGCAGTAATGTTAGATTATTGTGTGCCAGGTTGATCTCCACTAGTGACTGAAGGTTGTCAAAGGCATTCCGTTCAATCACTTGAATCTGGGACTGTATCATCCACAGTTTTTGAAGGTGCATCAAACCCTGGAAAGAGCCAGGCCTGATGGCAGATAAATGATTCCCAGAAAGATCCAGCTCATCTAGTTTTATGAGCGGCGTGAGGTTAGGGATTTCCCGAAGGTTGCACATGGCAAGGTTCAAATACCTCAAGTTGGACAGACCTTCAAAGGCACCTTCTGAGATGTATGAAAGTCTTTTCAATTCCCCTAAGTCTAGTCGGCGCAAAGAAGGAATTCTGTTAAAAGCATAAGAAGGGATGCTTTCAATTGGGTTGTTTCGCAACCAGAGCTCCTTCAGTTTAGACAAGTATACAAAAGCTCCATTCGGGATGGTAGTAAGACGATTGTCAAAGAGTTCCAGAGTATTGAGGTTCGCCAGACCATTGAAAGCCCCAATTTCAATGGTTCTGATATGGTTCCTACTCAACTGTAGGATTTCCAAGTGCCTCAAGTGCTTGAAGCTGTTCACTTTGATGATCTGGATTTGGTTCTCATGGAGATTCAGCAGCCGTGTGTTGGTGGAGATGCCATCCGGAACCTCACGCAGGTTTTTCCGAACGCAGATCACCTTGCTGAATTGGTTGCTACAGGAGCACACAGAAGGGCAGGTCTGAGCCCGCACCAGACCAGCCACCACAAGAAGTTGAAGAGCCAGCAGCGCCACAAGCAGGGGGTCAAATAGGGCCCTGTTAAACCTAGGACCTATCATTATCTGCTGTGGATGTAAGGTCATCTTGTTCAACATTCATAATTTATCTGGTGTTGGTCCTTCTGGAATTCAAACAGTCTGCAAAATAAAAGCAAAAAAAGATTATTTAGATTTACTCTTAGTGTCTTTCTGGAGTAATGTCAGTGATATAGTGTATTAGCTAAAGCCATCATTTGTCAGACAAAAACAAATCTAATGTTCTTTATTATGTGGTTCATATTTAGAGGCAAATGTACCTTACTCCAAATTAGGAGCTGTCCAAAGACCACATTCCATGAGATGCATAACCACAGAGTAAGGGACCAGTGAGGTAGAGGACCGTAAAGTATTGTTTGCCAATCAAATGTGGCCCAAATTCATGAGGACATATGATGTATACTCTACCATAGCTTCAGTGTCCACAGCAGATTGAAAAAGTTTAGAAAATAGAACTTTGGGGCTATGTCAAACTAAAAGCTCCTTTGCAAAAGTAGTAATAGCTGACATTATATTGAAGGTTATTCTATGTACCAAACACCGTGGGCTATAGACTTTACAAACAAGCCTGTCTAGAAATGGCTACAGAATTTGTGGTTTTCAGCGTGAAATAAAAATGTAGGAAGCCTTATAAAATTAATAATTTCAAATCAGTAACAAAAGTCCATTAAACCAAGTTTGGGTCCATCTAAATGTGGATTTCTTTGCAGCTGCACAGGATGTAGGTCTGTGAAGCTAGCTGCAATCTTTTGTCATCCTTACAACACTTCTCTGAAGTAGAAATTGTCATTCTTTTCATTTTCAAAATGAAGAAATATAGAAGTGACATTCAAGAAGTCAAATGTTACTATAAATCAATCAGGGCTCAGACGTTCATCAGACTGGTCCCAGAAGATATGATCTAAGATATAACATAAAAATGTTGCTATGAGAATAAAGGTAAATGCAAAATATTTTTCACATAGTGAAAATATTTTGAAATATTTTTCAATCGTGAAGGACTTGCCCATAAGCATGACTTTCGTATGCAAACCAGCCAATCCAAAGGTCAAACCCTAGCCACCTTATAAGGCTCTCCCAGGACACTTTCACTGAGACCAACATTCCCCTTCCCTAATCACCCTATGTCCACTTACCAGGCAACAAGAGACAGCCCTTATGTCCCAGAGACTGCTCAGATTGTTCAAAAACCAGCCAATCATAAGCCTGCTTACCCTGCCTTTCCCTAAAACCACAATAAAGGCTCTTGCTCACGTTTTCCGCTGGCTGCTTGGTACAGGCTGACCCTGCTGCTTCCCAATGTGGGCTCCTCATGCTGTGTCATGCCCCCTCCAGCTGTGAGCTGTGAGTAAAATCATCACTTTCTTTTTTTTTTTTTTTTTGAGAAGGAGTCTTGCTCTGTTGCTCAGGCTGGAGTGCCGTAGCGTGATCTCAGCTCACTGCAAGCTTGCTTCCCTGATTCAAGCGATTCCTGTGCCTCAGCCTCCGGAGTAGCTGGGATTACAGACACATGCCACCACGTCTGGCTAATTTTTTTTGTATTTTTAGTAGAGACGGGGTTTCACCATGTTGGTCAGACTGGTTTCAAACTCCTGACCTCAGGCAAAACGCCTGCTTTGGTTGCCCAAAGTGCTGGGATTACAGGCGTGAGCCATCATGCCTGGCCCCTCACTTTTTAAATGGCAGCCACCTCCTGATCTGGTGCCTCACTCTAGCTAAATAATAATAACTGCATTCTAAAACAATCACTAAGCAACAGGGCCTGGCTCGTCATGTCAATCCTGTTAATAGGTTTTATAGGATTACTCCCCTGTCCCATTTATATCATGACAACAGTGTGGTTGGTAGGTTTCACATCCTAAGTCAGATAGAGTTATCCTCATTGTAAATTTAAATATGGGCTTAAATGACTCTTTTCTATTTCCATTGTCAATAGAAAGCTATCTAAATTACCAGTAATTATGACCATTGAAAATTTATCATTTGAATGATTTAGTGTAGTTTCACATATGCCCTCTCCCCTTGAAACCTATGTCTGTTTCAGGGAGAGAGGGCATATGTTATTAAGGTTATTGGGCATAAAATAACATAGCATGCAAAATCCCTGATATATAAACAAATTAACATTTCTAGGGCCCTGGTCCCACGGTCCTGCTCCTCCATTCTTTCTCCTATTCCCTACCCTGTAGCTCTCCCCAGAATCCTAGGGTCTCAGGCAAAACAGGTAGAAATAGCTGGTTGACTGGAAATAGCACAAAAGTAAAGAAGATAATTCCTTACTCTGCTGTTTGCTACCTTTTTCTTTTTAAACTATGATGCAGTAAAGGCAACCATGCTCTGTGGTCAAGAGAAAAGGGTTTAATGTGAGACTTCTTGAGATCATAATCCCTGTTTGAACCTCAATGACCTTAAAATTGAGAGTTACTTCATATCTCTATACGTTCCCCATCTGTGAAAGAGCACTATTATCTACTCAAAAGGCTTTTTTTAGGGCTGTCATGTAATACTGTATATGTAAAGTTACTGGTACATAAGAAGTAATATATTATAGTCAAAGATATTAAAAATAAAGTGATAGCACACTCAGTTTCTTCCTCTTTTAAAAGACAGGAGCAACAATAATATCTCATTGAAATTTGTGGTAGGGATTACTAGATATAATCAGGAACATACTATCAGTAAAACATATGCAACGATGACATATTACTATTAATTATAAGGTATATGCATTTATTCTTTCTTACTCTCCAGGCTGAGTTTTATTTTCTACTTCTTGCTTACTTCAAGGTCTTTGTGCTATTGGAATAAATGAGATTTTCTATAAATCAGTCATAAGTAACACTTTACAAATTATAGCTGGTTCAAATCTAATTTATAACCTACAGCAAATAATGCTTGGTACATGCACTGAATTAAATCAACTACTATCAACAAAAGGTTTTTTACTTTAATATCTAAATTATGTTACTTTATATCAAAAACTAGGTTTCAACATCTCTTTCATAAGATGTTTTTATCACATCAAAAGAAAATTAAAGTATGCACTATCCATTACAATATCATCTGACAGCATTTATTTACAAATGCATTTGTGTGAGTTTTGAATTAAACTATGATACTTTTAGCCTTGTCCTGGAGGATATCTTGACTTTATCAGTTGACTTTCTTCCTTTACTACCTATGCTTTAGTGCACTCAGAGCCTGTGCAGTGAAGCAACTATATGTGAGTTAGCTAACAGAGATTCATTATTTAGCACAGCATCATTGCTAAGTCATCATAGGCTTTGTCTAGACATTAGAACTGGTTTTTAAGCAAGGAGGGAGAAAGATGAATTCAGTTAGCCACAACTGTACCCCTTCTTTCCCTTCTCACATTATCCTTAACAAACCTCCCTAAACAGAACCAAAACTGCTTACCCCTGGACCCTAGGACTCCAAACCACACCTTACTGTCTACATAAATATGACTTTGCTCTTCCACTGTCTGTCTTAGCATCTCTTTCCTCTTCTGTGGCTCTTCCACCAAACCAATTCACTGATCCTTATGGGAACCTCCCCCAAAGTCCCATCCACTCTTTGATGGAAAATTCAACAGACATTTGTGCTCAGATTTACTGAATCTCTTGACTCACCTTGCTGTTTTCATCAATCCTGAATTATTGTGTCATAATTCTTGTATAATCCTGAACAGGTTCCTATATTGGAAAACCTTCCTAGAGTCAAACTTAAAATTTAATTAAAAAAAAAATTCAAAGTTCCTGGACACATGTGCAAGGCATGCAGGTTTGTTAGATAGGTAAGCATGTGCCATGGTGTTTTGGTACACCTAGCCACCCATCACCTAGGTATCAAGCCTCACATGCATTAGCTATTTTTCTTTATGCTCTCCCTCCCCGCTGCCACATCCCAAACAGGCCCCAGTGTGTGTTGTTCCCCTCCCTGTGTCTATGTGTTCTCACTGTTTAGCTCCCACATAGAAAACATGCAGTATTTGGTTTTCTGTACCTGTGTCACTCAAGCTTCCAATTCTTAATAAATTCTGAGCTAATCTTCACAGCTCCTCTCACAGACACTGCCAAATTTTTGAGGTGATACTTTTCCTTACCACCATAATCAGTAAAGTCAGCTCTGCCTTATCAACAAGTTGTATTGATGATATTTGGGGAATTAGCTTTTTACAATACTAAAGGTGTATTATTCATTTAAAATGTGCTTGAATCTCAAACAGTAACTTCACCCTCTCCCACCCCACAAACACAAATTTGTTGCCTACCCAAACATTCTACCCCCTTACTCTTTTCTAAGAAAATTTTATACAGAAAAATTTACTCCCATGCAAAAAAAGAAAGAAAAAATATAAAATACTGTTTTATCTGTTTTAGGAGAGACTGAACCATTACTGAAGGGTGAATAGAATTTGGTTTAAGCTAGAAGTAGGCAAACTTCTTTTCCTGTAAAGGGCCAGATAGTAATTATTTCAGGCTTTGTAAGCCATATGATCTCTTGTTGCAACTACACAATTATGCCACTGTAGCAGCCATAGACAAAAGGTAGACAAATGGGCATGGCTGTGTCAATGATACTATTTATAGTACAAAGTAATATTTTCGGAAATTGTAGTTACAGCAATCAGACGTGACAAAGGACATCTTGCAAAGGAAGAAGTCAAATTATCTTTGTTTGCACATGATATGATCTTATGTTTGGAAAACCTTAAGGGCTCTACCCAAAAACTATTAGAACAGTTAAGCAAATTCAGTAAAGCTGCAGAATACAAATACAAAAGTAAGTAGTATTTCTAAATGCCAAGTGCAAAGAATCTGAAAAAAGAAATCAAGAAGTTAATCTCATTTACTATAAATACAATAAAATAAGAATTAAAGAACTGAAAGATCTCTACAATGAAAACTAAAAAACATTGATGAAAGAAATTGAAGAGGACACATAAAAAGTGAAAAGATATTCCACGTTCATGGATTAGAAGAATCAATAGTATTAAAATGTCCATATTACACTAGGCAATCTACAGATTCAATGCAATCCCTGTTAAAATACCACAGACATTCTTCACAGAAATAGAAAAAAAAAAAATCTTAAAATGTATATGAGACCACAAAAAAGACCTGGAATAGCCAAAGCTATCCTGAGCAAAAAGAACAAATTGGAGGAATATTACTACCTGACTTCAAATTATGCTATAGAGCTAAAGTAACCAAAACAGCATAGTACTGGCATAAAAGTAGAGATATAGACCAATGGAACATAATAGAGAATCCAGAAACAAATCCATATATCTACAGTGAATTCATTTTTGATCAAGGTGCCAAGAACAAACACTGGGAAAAGGACAGTCTCTTTATAAATGGTGCTGAGAAAACTGGATGTGCGTATGCAGAAGAAGAAACTAGACCTCTACCTCTGGTCATATAAAGAAAACAAAATGGATTAAAGACTTAAATGGAAATTGCAGTGAGATATCTCATTCAAATTAAAACGTCCTTTATCCAAAAACAGACAATAACAAATGGCTGGTGAGGATGTGGGGAAAAGGGAACCCTCGTACACTGTTGGTGGAAATGTGAATTAGTGTAACTGTGATGGAAAACAGTTTGAAAATTCTTTAAAAAACTAAGAACTGGCCGGGCGTGGTGGCTCAAGCCTGTAATCCCAGCACTTTGGGAGGCCGAGGCGGGTGGATCACGAGGTCAAAGATTGAGACCATCCTGGTCAACATGGTGAAACCCCGTCTCTACTAAAAATACAAAAAATTAGCTGGGCATGGTGGTGCGTGCCTGTAATCCCAGCTACTCAGGAGGCTGAGGCAGGAGAATTGCCTGAACCCTGGAGGCGGAGGTTGCGGTGAGCCAAGATCGCGCCATTGCACTCCAGCCTGGGTAACATGAGTGAAACTCCATCTCAAAAAAAAAACAAAAAAAAACTAAGAACTGTCATATAATTCAGCAGTTCCACTGCTAGGCATATATTCTCCCAAAAAGGACATCAGTATATGGAAGAAATATCTGCACTCCCATGTTTATTGCAGCACTATTCATAATTTCAAAGATTTGGCAGCAACCTAAGTGTCCATCAAGAGACAAATTTTTAAAATGTGGTACATAAATACAATGGAGTTCTATTCAGCTATAAAAAAAGAATGAGAGACTATCAGTTGCAAAAACATGGATGGAGCTGGAGGTCATTATGTTAAGTGAAATAAGCTAAGCACAGAAAGACAAACTTCATATATTCTCACTTATTTGTGGGAGCTCAAAAGTAAAACAATTGACTAATGAAGATAGTAGAATGATGGTTATCAGAGGCTGGGAAGCATAGTTGGATGTGGGGAGGCAAAGGAGGATGGATGTTTAATGGGTATAAACATATGGTTAGACAGAATTAATAAGATCTATTTGATAGCACAATAGGTTGACTACAGGAAACAATAATTTACTTATTTAAATACCTAAAATAGTATAATTAAATTGTTATAAGACAAAGGATAAATGCTTGAGGTGCTGGATACCCCATTTACTCTAATGTGATGATTATACATTCTATGCCTGTATCAAAGTATCTCATGTATCCCATAAATACACCTACTATGTACCCACAATAATTAAAATGTTTTTTAAAAGAATATATAAATATATGTATATATATAAAATTCCATTTCCTAACCATTTAAAAATTCACAAACATTCTTAGCTGACAGGGCACACTCAAAAAAGTAGCAGGTTGTCTTGCAGATTATAGTTAGCTAAGCTCTTGTCTAAGCAAACATTGATAGTACCATTCCTGCTTTCTGAAACGAATGAGGGCTGAACATGTGACACAATATGGCTAATAAGATGTGAGGGATTCCAGAAATTGTTTTTTTCCTCCCACTAATTAGAAAAACATGGGGAAGAAATAATTCCTTCTTCTCTTTCTAGATATTGTTGAGGGTAAAAGATGCCTAGAGGTGCTGCAGCCATCTTGTGGCCAAGAGGGGAGGCAGCCTGAGGCCAAAGCTGATAGGTCAAGAAAGAAAAAATGGAAAGAATGTACATCTTTGATATTTGTGATACGCTGCTGAATTAATGAACCCTGTAACTGCTTTTCCTCTGGACTTTTTACTATGTAAAATAATACATTACACTATAAACAGTTATTC
Source organism: Cebus imitator (assembly GCF_001604975.1). NCBI lineage: Eukaryota > Metazoa > Chordata > Mammalia > Primates > Cebidae > Cebus > Cebus imitator. The sequence continues at coordinate 7,527,474 of NW_016107373.1, read as the reverse complement.
TTTTTCTGGTTACATGCAGCCAAACCTATCCTGATACATTCATATTAATTTCTGCCCTCTCTTTCTGGCTCGCTGTCTCCTTATTTCCTCAGCCAATAGCAAAGAAAGGGAACAAAAATCATTTTTTAAATTTTCCTATGCCATTATAAATAAGAGAGACCTTTCAAAGGAAACAAGATAAAGCAATATGATATTCTTATAAGAAAGTCTGAAGGTCATCCCACATCATGCTAGGAAGGATTTCTACTGCAAAATCATTTATCTGGACATCTCTGGGTTTGAAAGAACGCTAGAATACACAGGAGAAAAAAAAACCACACAATTACCAAAGGTAACACACCTCTTCAAATTTATTTCATAAATATTTCCTAATACAGATCATTGTTTTTCCATTTTTAACCTAATCTTGCAAATCTTGACCTTTTTCCACTGCCTATGCAGGAATATATAGTTCTGCGGATTTTCAGGGAAAAGAATTTTTTTTTTGTAAATATGCCCAGGGCTGAACCAGTAGGTGAATGTAATGGAAATGCTACAACATTTTAGTGGCTATAACCTAGAGAATCAACCTGTCAAGTCAAAAGGCAGCTGTTTGGCTAAACACACTGACTCTGCAATGTTTCTAGAAAATGCTAAAGTTTCAGAAGTTGAGATTTAAAGAAAAAAAAAAAAATCTGACTCTGCATTTTCATTCTTCTAGAAGACTTATTTGGCTTACAGTGGAAAAATGTATAATACATTCTTAGGGTTTGTTTCTCTGTAGTCAGGACTTCTCACCTAATCATATTCTAATGTTGTCACTAGTGTTGTGACTATATGTCACTAGTGACAACATTACAATATAATTAGGTGAGAAGTCCTGACTACAGAGACCTATGTACTAGAAAAGTAAAACAACAACAATATGGCTGCCACCAACATGGGGTCATGCGCTGGAGAGTATCATAAGGATTGTAAAAGAACTAAATTACCCATGTCTTTAAGAACTTTCCAATCTTGGAGCTATAAAACAAATTATAGATATATATCAAAAAATTATGTACATATATGATATAGGTATAGTATAAATCAATACATTCAATATTTACATGCCATAAAGAATTATCAGAGATTAATGTAGGAATAGCTAATCAGTATGCTTTAAGAAGAGAATTTGGGACTGGGCGCAGTGGCTCACGCCTGTGTAATCCCAGCACTTTGGGATGCCAAGGTGGGCTGATCATGATGTCAAAAGATAGAGACTATCCTGGCCAACCTGGTGAAACCCCATTTTCTACTAAAAAATACAAAAGTTAGCTGGACATGTTTGCTCGCACCTGTAGTCCCAGCTACTCGGGAGGCTGAGGCAGGAGAACCACTTGAACCCGGGAGGCGGAGGCTGCAGTGAGCTGAGATTGCCCCACTGTATTCCAGCTGGGCAACAGAGCAAGACTCTTGTCTCAAAAAAAAAAAAGGAATTTTATGCAGATCTTTAAGGAGTATGTATAGATTGGCATGGGGGCAGGGCAGTGGTGGAGGAGGTAGGAGCTTACTCATGAAAGCAGAGTAGGAACACAAAATATTAAGAAAACTGACTTAATGGAAGTAAAGGATTTACACTGTAGAACATAGATAAACTAGCTCAATTGAAGGTCACTGCAAGCCTAATAAAGAGTTTGAATTTATTTTAATAAAAAACTTAGAAACTTGAGGCTTTTAAACAGGAGAGGGAATGATGAGAATATTGTTTTAGAAAGTTTCTGCCCTTGTTCTTAAGGAAATTGGAAAGAAGACTTTGAAGAGAAAGTAAGCAACTTTAATAATCGACATCCCTAGCATTGCTTTAGAAATGAATGGAACCAATCTCCAATCTGATTATTTGACTACTGAGATGTGTATAGTTCAAATTAATCCACCCTAGTTAAAATCTTGTAGAGCATGAAATACCAATGAAGACAAAATTAGCTTCTGCATATGGTCACGTTAGAAAATATCAGTGTACACAAAAAGGGCAGTGTATCATTTTGGAATGTCCGATCTGCAAGTCAGGAAAGAGGCATCTTTGATGTCTAGTGTGGCTCATGTCCATGCTGCATATTGCACACAAAGGACTACTAAGCAAACATTTAGTTTTAGTCCTCTTTCTAATTTGAGACAATGCTGAAGCATAAAAAGAATGCCTAATTTACAATAGTAAGACCCAGCAAAACACCAGCTTTAGAGTAAAATGCCTCCCATTGGAGGGTTGGCTAGGTCATTCCTGACTGTTTGGTAAATTGGCCTTCACTGAGCCGTCCCTTCATAAGTGGGAATGATAGTATAATAAATAGACATTGTGAAGATTGCATGATTTAAATGACATAGTGTACACTGAAAGCTAATCCCCAAACTTGCCCCTGAACTTCCATAAAAGCCACTACCACATGACCAGTTGCTCAAGGCAAAAATGTTACTCTTTGACTTTTCTTTTTCTGTATTCACATATAGCCCAGCACTATTCATTCTGATTCAACTTTAAAACAATGTGGTTCTATCTACTACTTTTCCTCATTGTCTCTTTCTAGATTATATGTCATCCTCATTTCTAACTTGAACCTCTGAAACACACTCCCATCAATTTCCCTACTTTGGTCCACTGCATTACCACAATTCATTCTTCATATAGTATTTAGATTGCATTTTTAAATTATAAATAAGTTCATGCTGTATTTTTAGTTGAAACTCCTCTATTAGCTCCATATCTTTTCAGAACAAAATGCAAACTACTTTGGTCTCCAAGACACAACCTGACCTCTGTCTACCTCTCCTACTTTTCAGCTTTTTCTTACTCCACCGTCTTGGTTCAACCCCATTGGCTTTTCATGGTTTCTCAAACAATTCAGCCTTGTTACCCCCCTCAGGACCTTTTTATTAGGATTCCTTCTGCCTGCATTGTGTATCCTTTGATTTTTGCATGGTGGTTTTTCCTTTTAATTCTGGGCTCACTTTAAATTTTACCTTCTTAAGAAAGTTCTTTTTGATTACCTAGCCAAAAATATATTTTGTCATATTTAATACATTACTCATATTCAATTTTCATCATAGCACTTATCACTATTTGTTATTTTTTCTCATACAGTAAGGTGCATATTTTCCTATTGCCTGTTTCACCTCAGTGGAAGGTTAATTTCCGTGGAGTAGAGACTTATCTTCCTTATTCAGTAGTATTCACCTAACAGTACTCATGGAATAATTGTTAAATGCATGAATGAATGAATGAATGAGTGCTCACACAGTCGGAAGCAGGTTGAAACCCATTAAGTCAAGGCCATAAACTCACTAAGGACCCATCGGATGTCATACTCACTAATTGATCCCTAGCATCTAGTAGAAACCCATGCACATAGCAAGAATTTTATCAATTTTTAGAATAATGTTTTCCAGTTTGTAGTTATTTTCATAGAAGTTTTTTCTACAAAGAGCTGTGAAGAACAGTTATTTAAAGATCATCTCACTGTCTCTTTGCTCTCTTTGCATGTTTTTTTGAGGGGGATGGGGGTGGGTGGTGAAGTCAGGGAGATTTCCCTATTTCTTTCCCTTTGTCTATTATTATCAGTAGCAGCCCCGTTTTATGTTTGACCAAACAATGCCCTCTGCTGTATGTGCCTAAAATAACATGATTGCCTTGAAAATTTCTGCACAATTGGATGCCTAGTTGTTTTCATGATTTGCTTCTTCCCACCTACATGTACTCTAGAACTAGGGAGGACTGGCTTAGCTTTCAGGTCACTGCATTGGATCAGATCACTTTATAACAGAGAAAAGAACTCCTATAGTCAGCAAATGCTTTTTAAAATGGAAGGGCTTCTAGATCACCACATGCCAGCTACAGGGACTCATTTGAACCATTTATTTAAAAAATCCGTGGGTGGAAAAGATCTTCTAATTCGACTGTCACAATCTAAAGCAAGGAGATGGACTAGGCAAGAGACTGGGGAAGGCTGTGGCAGCTCCAAACTTTGTCTTAGCAATAAAAATTCAAATCTACTTCATGCTAAAAACTCCGACCCAGGAATACAGGCACAGCTTGGCAGGGCTAAAAATAAAATTAATTTGTTTTTTTTCCTGCTTGTTTACTCTCTCATGACACTGGAGAGATACATGTACCTGGCATGAGGTTTCTGGCTGTTTTTGAATCCGTTTGATCTTACTTTTTGAGATTATTTATGAAAATATAAAATATAGATGAACAAATTTTTCTCAAATTATAAGGTGGGATTTGAGGTGTTTGGGGGTATATTTATGTAGCAATTTGTTTAGTGAAATGTATAACCAAAGAAAAATATTTAAAATATCAAGCTCCATGTGCTGCAAGATATTTCACTCTTCAGTAATGAAATCAGAATGCCCCAATGATTAGAAATATGCCTGTTTGTAACAATGCCTACATTCTCCTTCCTGCTAATATTTTAAGTCTGGAGCCCTGCCAATGTATGAAACTGATGAAACTATTGCTTCATCTTTTTTATTTTAACTTTTTTTTTTTTTTACCTTTTTTCTTCAAGGGCCATTTAATGATTAATATATGTTATTCTTTATCTCCACAAGTGGTCTTTCTTTTCATATCTGTCCTGTAGGAGATTTCAAAGCAACATTTTGGAGAGTCAGTGTAACAACACACGAGAGCCTAGACAATCACAGTGCAAGACAGCATAGCCCACAGTGCCTACAGAATTAAACCTAATTCCCATACAGCCTCTACCCACTAGATGCCAGTAGCAACCTCAGTTGTGACAATCTACAGTGTGTCTAGAACTTGCCAAATGTCCCCTGGGGGGCAAAATTGTCCTCTTTGCAAACCACTGCCTTCATGTGACATGTAAGCCCCTCAACAGTGCTGTGCCATCCTGCTTTCCCAGTCCTGTCTCCCACTGTTCTTAACACAGTTGAGGCTGCAGTCTCTTCCAGATTCTAAAAATACTCCCTCTACTTTTCCTCTTTGAGGACTTGCTCCTTCTTTCTTAAGATTGAAATTACCTACTCTGATTTTTTTTTATATGAAAATTTTACCCAACCAGAGCCAATTTTACACTGGCTATTTTTACTAGGCTGTCATCAGCCTTATTGATCAGTATAAATCCATCCTTCCCCTAAAGTGTGTGTAAAGCCAAGACTATAACACTTACCAATCCGTGTTTGAATGTAAATATTTGGGAATGTGTTCAACCTATTTAATCATAGCTTTCTCAAAGACAGATACTGGATGATATGTAGGCATTCAATAAATATTAGCTTGAATTACTGAAACATGTCAGAGATTTTAATTCATAGCAGCCAAATTGGTGTACTAATTTTATAAAAACGTAGTGCGTTGAAGTCCATTGCTAAGACTTATATGTGAACCAAAAAGATAGAAAAGGTATAAAACTTAGTTTAAATGGTAAAGAGAGGGCTCAATAGTTACTCCTTGCCACCCTCCCCCATATAAACACATGAAAACTTATATATTAAGACTATAAAGAAGTAAATTACCAAAAATCAGCATGTAAATAGGAGATTGAAAATGATGTTTCAGGGTAAAAATCTATCCTTAGCAGCAGTAACCTGTAAACTAAATATTACATCCAGAGTATCTTGTATATCATGTATGCTCAATATAGGAATGAATATATGGCCTCAAAAAAAGGTTGATTGTTGCAGATTTCTAGCTGTTTATGCAACTAAGCAGACACTAATAGTAGAGACTTAAAAATCAGAGACACAAATTTTTGTAGTACCCATCTGTGAATCTGCCTGGGGATTGAGTATTGTGATTTTGGACTCTATTATTGTGAGGATAAATGTGTTCATGTAGAGAGAAAATTTTAGAACAGTGTCTTGTACATAATCAATACTGTAAGCGTATTTGTTGCTGTCTTCATTGTTTCTGTTATTTGTCTGGTACCGACGACAGTTAAAGTTCATATATGGAGAATGATGGATACATTGACTATAATAACACTAAAACAATTTGAATCATACAATTAAGTTCTCTTAGTTTTATTTTTCATCAATAACCTCATTTGATTATTTGCCTTTCCATGACATTGTACAGTACCATTATGGGTTCCTAAGAAGTTATTAATGGGTTTCAAACCATTTGTGAACCTCCTGAAATTATATGCAGATTTTTGTTTAAATGTTATTGTATCTTTTTATAGAAAGATTATTCATTAGTCTTAACATCATACTCTCAAAGAGATTTATGACTCTAAAACGTTTAAGTTCCACACAAAATAACTGATAGGCCGAAGTGCTTGAAAGATCTGTTAGAGTTCTAGCTATAAATTAGCAAATTGGCATTCTGCTGTATATATCAATTTCTTACATGAATAACCATTAGGAAGGGTCCTGGGATGCAGTCTACCCTGGGGACAGCAATCTTTCCCAAACAAACATGGGTACACAGGTGACATTTTGTCATTCCATGTCATTTCTTTAAGGAATTTGTGGCAATGTATGAATCACGATGCAGAATGATAAAATCAGGTCCTGTGCTTCCTCAACAGAGCAGAAATGGGACCTCCTCTGTTCCATAATCTTCTTTCATTCTGCTGTAGTTAATTCCTCAAAGGAAAATGTAGTAATGCATTAATTAGTCCATTAATGTTTATCCCTTAGGGTGTTTTGGGTGACCACGCCTGATGCCAAAGGAGAAAGCACTGTACTTATGAATATTAGTAGAAAAACAATCATATAAAAGAAATAAGAAAAAATAATATTCCATTAAAACAAATATAACCAAAACCCCAGTAAGGATCCTCCCGTAATAAACAAATCTGTTGGAGAGAGGGTAAACTGCAGAAACTGGTCACATGTTTTAGCCTCTCAGGATGCGCAATAGGCTGATTCGCTCTAGACTTCCAGTTTGAAAAATATTGGGGAGAGAAAAGCATATAAAAAAGGCTCAGTATTTCAAATTATGTTTAATCAAAATATGTAGCAAATTATTTCCCATATATATTTTTTTCATCTAGGTTAATGACAAAGCAAGTAACTAAAGAAAGTAACTAAAGAAGTGCTTTTGAAATAAGATCTAAAAAGCCCATCTGAAATGTAAGTCCTTGGCAAGGCTGGCAGAGAAGGATGTGATTTCAGAAAGTTGGTAATCCTTGCTTCCCAGGCTTCCTTCGGATGGATGACTGGCTGGGAGGAGCTCATAGTCATTAACCCCCAACTTCTCATTAATCCCTAGAAAATGCCCTGTGATAAGGTCACCAACACCTTTGTAGGCTGAAAACAAACAAACCAACAGTAGCACCCAAAAGGCATATGGATTTTTATAATGAGAAATGCAATTTAAATTACCATGCAAGGCAATCTGAAGAGAATAAGTATCATGTACGTAGAGTCATTCAGATTTTAAAATCACCTTCTTACCAAGTACTTACTTCCTTGTTCATTATTAAACAGTACAAAACCCTAATTTCCTAGAGAGTAGCCAAAAACATATTTATAACCCCAGGCAAAGCACTAAAGATGTCTGGGATTCATTTTATAGTAGGGTGCAGGGAAAGAGAATGTCTAAAGTCATTTCAGCTATAATAAGAATATATGATTCTAGGTATACTCTCTAACACTTTACCTACCAGGAAACTCCAGTTCAGTAACTTGCCATCATTGATCATTTATAACAGGGTACTGAGACAAGCCCAGTATAAACAACAGTCATAAACCCATGCCAACATGCTCTACTGAGGGAGTGTGTACGATTGCGTAGATCATTGTAAGTAGTCTGGGTGTTCAGAGAGAACCAGTGAGGTTTGAGGAATCAGTGAAAGGTATGTGGACACTAGATCTAGGAGATATGTAGATTTGAGTAAGCAAAAGGTGTAGCATTTCAAGAGAGAGAGGGGGAAAAAAAAAACAGGTACTTTCCTTCAATCATATTTTTTGAGTGCCTACTAAGTTTCCAGCACAATGCTCAGTTCTTGACACTTAGGGCTAAGTGTCTCTCATCAAGAATCTCACAGTGCAGTATGATTCACAGGTGAGTAAGCCAGGAATTATAATGCAGCAGAAAGTACTAGAGAAATTCTATTCCCTTTCTTTAGAATGAGTTATTACAGCAGCACACAATAAGGAACGTACAATAACACAGAGAAGAAAGAGAGAAAAAAGGGAGAGAACCAGGCATGGTGGCACATGCCTGTAGACCCAGCTACTTGGGAGGCTGAAGCAGAAGGCTCACTTGAGTCTAGGAGTTTGAGCCCAGCCTGTGCAATACAGCAAGACCCTATATCTAAATAATAATAAGAAAAGAGAAAGAGGTTGTTTGAAAATAGGCACAAGTTGGGTAGGGAATATATGAAAGTAAACATGACATAGGCAGTGAAGTAGCAAGTAGAGTAAGTAAAATAACACAAGATTATAAAAAATAGACAAGACATTTAGATTCGATATTAACTCATGGGATAGACTGTAGGAACTTGAGTTTTCTTTCTGATATGTGAGCAGAACTAGAAAGGTAATGGAGATATACACAAAACTCTAAGATGAATGGTTTGGAAAATATTGCCCACCGGCAAAACTGGAAGGGAAAAGGACAGTGGGAAGAATAAGGAAAAGCAAGTCTGCGATGGTATGGAATATGAATAGGACAGAGTGAAATAGAGTATTTCAGTAATGAAGTTATAAAATAATGATGGCCTGGGTTAGGCTTTGACTTTTACCTAAAATATAAGCTGAAATAACATCACAATTTTCCTATTTTTGCTCTGGAATCCCTAAAATGTGATACTCTTTATATATATTTACCAGATCCCAGGATTCCTGGCCTGTCATTGCTTGCTCTGATTTCTGTATACATTTTATAGCCCCTACAGCGTTGGAGTAAGTCCTGCAAATCTAGTGGCTCCCAGTGCATATCTCAGAGCCACTGCTTTCCAGTTTTCAGCATGACTTAGGAGTTTAATAAATTCACCAAACTGACCCACAAAACCTGATAAGGAAACTCTCTTTAATTGAGTCTGTGTTTATGAGATCTGAGCAAGGGGAGGAAACAGAGTAGACTCTTTCTGTGATTTCCAGGCAACGTCATTTAGTCAAAATGCAGATAGCAGGGATGGCCTCCTAATTGGAAATGGAAACTGGTTTAAAGTAACCTCAACACTGTTAACATTGCATAATGAGGCAACCTTGGTGATGACATGTCAGATAATGGAAATGACTGGAATCAGTGATTTTTTTTGTTTGTTTGTTCCTAATGACTGCAAAAGAGGGAATTATTCAGCAAATACAGACATTTGAAAATTGGATTCGTAGTTATTTTCTAAAGGCAGTCTTCATTTTGTTCCATGCTGTGTTAACCATAGGTCGGGAATATTGGAACCAAGTTTTCTTTTTTGCACCATTCCTATATTTGCTCTTAGTTACCATGGAACCTTGCAAAACTAGGATTCAATTCCAAAATGAATGAGCTTCAGTTAACACGGTACCATGGAAAGTAAAAAAAAACTCCCTATATTTTTCTGTATTCACTTTGGCTGCAATGCATCATTTGCAAAAATATTTCATGGGAAAAAAATAGAGCTATACATTAAAAGCAGTAAGGAACTAGGTCCTTATGGTATCATAATGGGAAAAGAAAGTAGGGAAGCCTGTGCATGCTCCTATTTAAACCATTATTAACTATGTTTCCTTGATTTGGATGGTGAAAATTACTTTTTAGTTACTTTTCCCACCATGTCTTTATTCTCGAAAGGATACATTTTAAAAAGATAATCCAATTGAAAAAGCACAGGACTGACAGTCAGATTCTAATATGGATATGAGAGATGTTGGGTGACAATAATGCAAGTTGTTTATTAATTTTTTTAGTTTTTGAGCCTGAGTCTTGCTCTGTCGCCCAGGCCAGAGTGCACTGGCACGATCTTGGCTCACTGCAACCTCCGCCTCCCAGGTTCAAGCGATTCTTCAGCCTCAGCCTCCCAAGTAGCTGGTATTACAGATGTGCACCACCACTCCCAGCTAATTTTTTGTATTTTTAGTAGAGACAGGGTTTCACCATGTTATCCAGGATGGTCTATATCTCCTGACCTCCTGATTTGCTCGCCTTGGCCTCCCAGAGTGCTGAGATTACAGGTGTGAGCCACGATGCAAGCCCAATAATGCAAGTTAAGTAAACTTTCTGTACCCATCTGTAAAGTGAAGACAGAATATGTGTTCTTTCTATGCCAAAGGCATACCAGAAAAATAAAGTTTAATAAGAAATCAGTGTACACAAAGTAAAATCCATAAAATTAGGGTAAATTAGGATGTAGCTATCATTCCTGCACTCCTTAATCCCATTTTTTAAGCTGTACCTGACATGCGAACAGAACTAGAAGAAGGATGGAGATATAAGCAAAACTCTAAGATGAATAGTTTGGAAACTACTGCCCACAGGCAAAATCGGGCTCACCACCCCAGTTTTTGTAAGTAAAGTTTTATTAGAAGACTTCTACACCCATGCATGTAAGCATTGTCTATGGCTGCTTTTACATTGAAGGGCAGAACCCAGTGGTTGTGATAGACTATATGGCTTGCAAAGCCTAAAATATTTACCACCTGATCCCCTATAAAATGTCTGCTACAGCATCCATCCCACTTTTCTTACCTACTCTCTTCAATCCCAGGATGACCTGTGAGGACATGGAAGACAATATGAAAACTTCTATTTGTGATTAACTTTCATCTAAAAACTAGTGAAGAAATTAAGCTTCACTAATTTGGCAATGCTGCTATGCCTCATATAACTTACGGAGGGAATCCTGGGTAAAAGTGGGAGTTCCAAAACAGGGCTTGCCTGTGGCACCATTACTTAATTATACTTTCAGTACACTGTGACGTACTGTTATTTCTGTGTGGTGGGATAATTGGCTTTAGAGATTATATTACTTATTTTAACTGAACTGGCACTCACAAAATGGACACAGTAGCTTAAGGTTCTTCCAAAGATAACACAGAATCAATTTTCTTTTGTTTTTGCTTTTCTTGAGAATCGATATTCTAATAATAAGGCAAGTATAAGCACACAACAAAAAAAGATTGAGCTATCATTTTTATCTTCAATATGAGCTCTTTGAAACCACAACATTATTATTTAAATAAGTGTTTATTCTGATTAAACCTGTACACCTATGTATGCATGTGGGCACGTGTGTGTGTGTGTGTGTGTGTGTGTGTGTGTGTAAAAGAGAGAGAGAGAGAATAGGAACTATCACTTTTGCCAGCAATCATGTCCTATCAGACTCTTGTCCTAGCTGCAGTCTTGCTTTCTCTACCTAGTAACCTAGTAATAAATTTGCCATGTATCAATCAACATCTCTGATTGATATCTGGATTTTTTTATTTTTTTGCTTTTTCTCTTCACCCCTTTTCTCCAGTCAGCAACCCTAGGAATATTGCTGCACAAAGTCACTGCTTCATTTATCCCTGAAATTGAGAATTACATTTCCACATGTCTCTTCAGATCCAAGAAGAATGACTTGGAAACAGGATTGCAAGAGACTACCTTCTCCTTGCTTCCTTCCCTTTTTCTTCACTTAGTGTCTTCCGTTCACGTTCATTAGAAAGAGGAGTGAATATCTATTGGGTTTCAGCCTTAAAACCTGTGAACATAGGATCCAAATTAAGAATAATGGAATTGGAATTATAAAAAGGACGCTGGGGAATTAGGTAAAGCCTCAGTTTCCTCATTTGCTATATTAAAGATCTCTCTTTTTTCCTAACCTATAAAATGTGTATGGTACTATCTGTCTTTCCTTTTGCATTGTTGTCTGGATAACTTGAGATAGTTGGTGCATTGTAAGATAATTTTAAACTATAAGTATTAGATAGACTTTGGGGATCAATCATTTTTAAACTTTGAAGTCATACTAAAACCAAAATAAATCAGAAAAGTGAGGGGAGGGAAGGAGACTGAGAGCTCAAAGAACATGGTGTGCTTTCCATATGACAGGCACTAACTTACATACACAGTTTTATTTAATCCATCCAACAACCCCATGAAGTAAGAACATTATTCCTGTTATACAGATGAGAAGCCAGATGCTCTGTAAGTATGTCACTTAACCCAAATCAGACAACTAGCTGTCCAAATCCACCTCCTTTTAGACACTGTACTGTGTAGACATATCTTCTGCTAGCTATGTAAATTTGGGTAAGTGACTTTTTTTTTTTTTTTTAAGAGACAGAGTCTTGCTCTATTACTCAGGCTGGAGTGCAGTGGTGCAATCATAGCTTACTGCAACCTTGAACTTTTGGGCTCAAGTGATCCTCCTACCTCAGCCTCCGTCCACATTAGCTGGGACTACAGGTACATGCTACCAAACCTGGCTACTTTTAAAATATTTTAATAGAGATGAGGTCTTGCTATGTTGTCCAGGCTAAATGACATATTCTTTTGGCAACTTGTTTTCCTCATTTCTAAAGGGCTAAAGACAAGTGCTACTGTGATGTACTAGCTGTAGTATCACATCTAATCCTAGCCAAACCTCATGGCTTAGAAGTGCTTCTATCAATTTTGTCTTTGAGCAACCAAGACAGAGCACTTGGTACCATGTTTAAGGCTTTACAGCCACTCTGTGGTGGGGCCTGAACTTGAACCACCAGCTCCAGATTCATTTTCCTTCCACATGCTATCTGTCAGTGAATTTTGTAGGGTATACTAGAAAACATAAGTAAAAGTACATAACAAAATATATGTTGCACAGTAGGTACTCAGGATGTAGTATGTTTTATCTTTCCCAAGTAAATTCCTGCTTTCTCCTGGAATATGGTCAGCACAGTGTTTTTTTTTGCTTTGGGAGGAAAATAGGAACTCAGGAAAAATATCAATCTGGGTTGAATAAAGAAAGCAGGCCACAGTTGGATATGAATGTGGATTATGATACACAGACTACAAACTTTCAAGTGACAGCCAAGAGTTCTTTCTTACCAATGTGTGCTATCTTAGTAAACTTCACTCCCAATTCTTTCATTTTTGAAGAAAAACATTTCCAGCTAATAACACAATTACACTTAAGTATCAGAGTCCATTTGAGTATTATTGCATTTGTTAAATCTAACTAAGTCCAAATTACTTCCTCATAGCTAATAAGAGAAAGAGGGAGGAAGAGGAGGAGGAGGAGGCGAGAACTGAGGGGAAAAGAGTTTGGGAGGGTTAAAGGAAGAAAAGAAGACACATAAACAGAGTGCTAGAGAGAAAAATAGAGAGGTATCAATGCTGCATATAGCCTCAAGTCCAATAAATGTCAGTTAAACTTGCTGCTCACAGTTTCTATGGAAACCCCTTAAGTTAGGAGTGGAACACAGACATTTTTTGGACTGCAATTCACAAGCTGTTTATTTAATTATGATGAAACATGAGACTGTTAGGGACAATACCATTATCATATGGCAAAATAAAAAGTTGATTTTTTTTCTAAATTAACTTCATGTGCATTGCATGCGAATAAATGCATCTTTTTTTTTTTTTTTAACAGGACTTAACACATTATTTCCTTCAGGCGAACCCCAAATTAGCCAAATGACATTCGTGACAAGGGAATTCTTCAGAGGCCTCATGCCAATTATACCCGCACATGCCCAGTGAACAAAACCAAGGTCCCGGCATATTTTCAGTTAAACCCAAGATAGCACCAAAGTGCAGTACAGCTGGAAAAGCAAGCACATTATTGCCCCATAGATCATTTGTGAGCCATGAATAGGTCTTTGGTGTTTTTCTGGTCTATAGGCATTTGAATATAAAAATAAAACTGTTCAGATTAGCTTTTGCCTTCCAAAATAAACAACTACTTCTAGGGCATTATTCTTGGTGGTCTGAAGAAACATGATTTGAAGCCATCATTGTTCTATCTCTGATGGTTGAACATCACTTGCTTAGGTATTACTTTGGCTGCAGGAAACCATCTAATTGATGGACTCATTTCTACCTTTGTTCTTTCACTAGACAAACATGTAGTTTTCCATTCATTATGTATCAGGCACTGTATGAGGGACATGGGAGGCAAGAAGGCTAAACCCCAGTTCCTGCTTTAATAATAAAGTTTTTGGAAGGAAGTGCATTAATTTTGCCAATAAATATAGAGGACCAACTATGGCTCATAGGTGCTAAGTAATAAACAGGTTCAGAATCCTGCCGTCAAGGAGATTACAGTTTAGTGAAGATACAATAAATCATAGAGCAAAGAGTCAGGGTTCCTGCCTCCTGCTGCCTTTTCTCTCTGCAGATAGAACTACCACTCATGGAAACTGTGCTACAGTAGGTAAATGTATTTATGTGTACGGCATCGTTTGCTGGAGGATGGTGGTGTGAAGAGTAAGCTTCAGAAATATTTCCATGGGACAACCACATTTCCAGTTCTGTCTATCAGCCACGAATACCCTCATAAAATATTTAGCCCAGAAAATATGACTGAATGAGGAGGCACTCACAAGATAAGTGAATCCCAAGGAAAGTCATCTCTGGAGTCAAGCAGGGAACATGAGGCTGTTTCTAAACTGGCAAAGAGAAACACAAGAAATTTGCAAATATGACTCAGTGGATATGTCTTTTCTACTATATTGCAGCTTATTTTTTGGAATTCAGTAGTGGTTTGCAGTAGCTGGACTTCCCACAAATTGCTCGCATTAGCAAAGCCAGTCGTTGCTGTTATCAGATTTGACAGTGTATAATGAGTCATTTCACATTAGCTGCAGTTGTAGTGTTCAGCATATTGTGGGAAAGATTTAGCATGAATCATCACCCACCTAGCTCTCCACTGGGGTCTCTATGCTGTAAATAGGCAGTGTGTTTGCCAATCTAAAAAAAAATAGAGAGAGAGAAAAGAAAGCATCCATTAGAATAATTCAGCGCATTTCTTGATCTGTCACCACTACAGCCACCACTACAGACACCACTGGTGACATTTATTGAATTGCCACTGTATTTTAACACTAACCTGGGCAGAAAGCCAAAGCAACTCTCCTAACTACTCTTTTGAACAATGCATTTTTTAATGCCAATAAAAAATGCATTTGGATTCAGAAGAAATGTAGTCTATACTTGGTTCTGACTTATTAGATACGTGACCTTAAGTAAGTCACATTTTCTCTCTGACCTAGTGTCCTGATAAGAACCACCTCATAAGATTAAAGCAGATAATGCATTATCGTGATGGATAGGAAAGAGTTAAATAGAAAACTCAATTACTAAAGTCAAATGGGATGTTAAGAGTTTGACATAGGCATCTGTTACAAACTCTATTTGATATTGCCCCCTCCCCCCCACCACATCCCCAGACAAAAAAGATATGAAATCTTTCCTCTCACTACACATCTTTCATCCCACCCCACTATTCCTTTGGCCCTGGCAGAATAAAAGTTAGAATCTGAGACTGAGGGCCACACACAGTACTTAAAGCAAAGAGATCCTAAGAGCTAGAGCTCACATTTTACAATGTATAATGAAGTAAAAGAAACTTTCTGTAATTCCAACAAATACAGGTCTTCTAACCTTGGAAATACAGTTGGTACAGACTGTACAAAGAGGAGACCCAGAGCAACTGCAGATAGAAAGATCCCTCACAATAATCAAGATCAAGGGACTGACATGGATATTGAAATCACCAAGAAGTCTATCCAGGGTAAGTATGGAGAGAACAACAGGGAGGCAGATGTTAAAATCTTCAAGGATTATGAAGGAGTGAAGCCCGGACTATGGCTGACTCCAACAAGTTGTTAGCAGGTGGTACAGTCTGACAGCATAGGTTTCACTGCTGGGCATTTTACTGTATTAGATGATTTTATTTGGAATAGACAGTGTAAATAAAAGTGCTTATATATGCATACATATACATACACACATACACATATATATAAAATATATATATTTTTATATATAGACTATATATATTTTATATGTAGAATATATATATATAGAGAAAATATATATATATATATATATATATTGAATATAGCAATATATCACGAATGGCATCATTCTTGCAAGTAAAACTGAATGGATCAAAATTTATTTTAGAAATAATCTGTGGATTTTCTGTCCATAGGCTTAAAATAAATGTATAACTCAGCTGGGCACAGTGGTTCACACCTGTAATCATAGCACTTTGGGAGGCCAAGGTGGGTAGATCACCTGAGGTCAGGAGTTCGAGACCAGCCTGGCCAACATGGCAAAACCCTGTCTCCACTAAAAATGCAAAAGTCAGCCAACATGGTGCTGCACGCCTGTAGTCCCAACTACTCAGGAGGCTGAGGCAGGAGAATTGCTTGGACCTGGTAGGTGGAGGTGGCAGTGAGCCAAGATCACACCACTGCACTCTAGTCGGGGTAAAAAAACAAGAGTCTATCTCCAAAAAAAAAAAAAAAAAAAAAAAAAGGTCAATTTTATAAAATGTTTTCCCAAATCTCATGGTTTCAAGAAGCATTAACTACCCTTCAGTAGGATATATGAAATATGAATCGTAATTTAATGTGCCTGGGATTTTAAAAACTTTAGAGGAAGTTGGTAGGTAACAATTAGTGTGTGTAGAGAGGCAAAGAAAAGGCAGGAGGTGAAAACATATTTATTGCTAAATCAAATAGCCAATTCTCAATTTTCATATTATGCAAAAGTTATTAATATTTGGCATAATGATCACTCGGTCCTTTCTGAAACACCTTTTGCACTTGGATCCTAGGAAACAACTCCCTTGCTCCCCCTCTTGCTTCAGTGATAACTCTGCTGAACATCCATTGCTGGTTGTGTCTCGTCTCACAGGCCAATGAGTCTTGGAGCACCCCAGGTCTCAAATCAGTGGACATCTTATTTATCTATACTCTCTCTCTAGGTGATCGTATAATGCTTTTAAACACCACCTATAAACTGAAGACTGCCAAACCGAAATCTCCAACAGGCTTGCAGACTTGTATATACTACTGCTTATTCAAGACCTCCATTTGGAGGCTTCAAAAATCAACCTGTCTATAATCAGACTCTTCATTTCTATTTAACCCGACAAAGGTTTCTTTTCTAATGGCAATTGCATTCATTCATACGACTAAACATTTTAAGCTCTTACTGTGTACGAAGCACCATTTCAGGAATGATTTTTCCAGGAGCTCAGAACAAAGTCTACCTTCAAACTTTTTTTTTTTGGTCTCATACCTTCTCTTTTTGGATTATATCTACACCTCATCCCCTTTATTTCCTCTCACCTATGCTTTGGAAATTCTATATATCAGTATTCTGGTTTCTTCTCCAGACACATCTGTTGCTGTGTCTTGGTCCAGTTTCTCTCTGGATAGTTGGAGAATTCCACAGCCTGGTCTAATATCTGGTTTCCCTGCTTCTAATTTCTCCACATAGTGGAGGGATCCTATTTGAATTAAAGTCAGATCATATTCCTTCTCAGTGCTCAAGGTCTTCTCACAACACTCAGAGTAATATTAAAGCCCTAATGGCCAGTAATATTTTTTTCTGCATCTCTCCTACTTCTTTGATCTCATTTTCCTAAAACTGTTGCTCCTACTCACTCCACTCTGACCATCACACTGGCTCCTTATTGTTTCTGCAAGCACAGTGCCTTCTCAGGGACCTTGTATATGCTGTTTGCTCTACCTGGAATGCCCTTCACCCAGAGAGACCTATACCCGTGTCTGCACTCCATGACAGTAGTGCCACCTTTCATGCAAGTACCTGTATACTTTGCTTCCTCACTTCCTTCAGGGCTCTGCTAAACCTGTTCAGAGAAGTCTTCTCTGGCTATGCTGCTTAAAACATTTATTTCTCTTGATAAAGCATCTCAAAACTAGGGATAATATGTACACATTTATTGATTTTCTCTCTCCTCCAACAAGAATATGAGTTCCCAGGAAATAGAGCTTATATGATTTGTTTATTGATGAATTTCCAACAGTAGCCCAATTTCATAGGTGAGGAAACTAAAGCTCAGAGAGCTGAGTGCCTTCCTTGTGGGCTTTTCCGGAGAAAATGAGGATTACTAAGTAGGAAAGAGTATAAACCTAGGGGTAGTGAATGTTGCTAGATCAGGGCTGCAAAAAATACAGCCAAAGTACAGCTGTTAAGTTCATAAATTCTATCATCAGACTATCATCAGAGATAGTCATTTTGTGACTTGCAGAAAGTTATATAATATTTTAGGTTTCAATTTCCTCATCTGTAAAATTAGAGTGATGATAATAATAGAATCAACTTCAAAAGGTTGTTCTAAACCTGAAATGAAATGATATCCATAAACCAACAAGCCTGGCTTATCATGCTTTCTCTAATAATGGGAACTATTATTATCTGAGAGTTAATTTCTCTGAATTATATATATTTTTCTGAATTCTCCTTCATTTAAAAAATGCTGAACATAATTATCCATCTGCTGTCAGCAGACCCTTCATCCACTGTTTATCGAGCCCTGCTCGAAACACTTACTAATGGCTAAACAATTCATCCTCTTTTCTAAAATGATTATTTAAGGCCAAATGTGGTACTTATTCCCAAATATATAATTAAGCCTGGACTTGGGAATATACAAATCAAGGTGATAATCCTTCTTGATTTTTTACATAGCACTTTGTTAAAAGGTCTTGTTGAAAACAAGACTAGTAATAAGGAAGATGATGATGAAGATTGTATCTTTTGTTAATATTGTAAATTACAATTTGAAAAATTGTTTCATGTGCATTATGCTATCTGTCCCTCAACAAATATGGGAGGAAGGCAAATGAGACTACAATTTTTCATTTTGCAGTTAAAAAAGTTAAAGTATAAGAAAAATAATGTGATTAAGGTTTATAAAAAGTCCTAATATGTGTTAAGAGTTTATATAAGAAGTCAAATATTTGAAGCCTTAGGCTAGTGATCTGCCTATTACACGGTCTTTTAACACAAACACTTTAAGGAAAAAAGGAGATATTTTCTGCAATGAATCCTTCCAAGGTTGTTTAAATTTCTAGAGACTCACTTTTTTGTGTTCCTTTAACACATTGTACTTCTATGTCCAATGTGAGGGGAAGGGAAAAAACATTTATTGAGCAACTATCAACCACTGTGCTAGTTTTCCATATTGTACTTGCTTGCTCATGTGTCTTTCTGCCTCATTAGACTGCATGCCCCAGTGGGACAGGCAACATATTCCATTCCATGGGCATGCATACCCCAGTAACTGCTGTGTAATATGTGTTCAATAAATGTTTCTTGAGTAAGAAAAGGAAATCGCTTATTTGGTGAAATAAGCTTATATACAGAAACAAAGCAACTAAAGTATATCCCAAAATTTAAACTATATAATCAATTAGCATGATTACAGAAAATGTCATGAAATTGTCACCTCCTAGGTCAAAAACTGGTGACTATCAGCAGTTTTATATGGTTCTAAACAATAGTTTCCAAAGAAAAATAATGATTTTAGAAATGTCCAGTTGGCCAAATTTCTAGGATCTATGGAAATCCTTTTCAGCTTATGTCTAGTCATATAAACTTTATGTCCCAACCAAGGGGAAAAAAGCCAATATTTTTATTTCAATGAAAAGTCTTCTAACCTCAAACATTCAATTTGTGAAAGGGTAATTAAAATTGAAACTGGAATAGGTCATTCAGTTACTGAGTTATAAAGACGACTTATCTATTGATTACCTATACCAGGGTCTACAAGTTAGAGCAGAGAAGTCATCTATTTGCCTTACCATAGCTTAAAATCTAGTGCTACTGCCATTTATACATTATAGAAAGATAAAATGTCCATACTGTTTTCTCTAATACAGCAGCTTAAATATTACTACTTCTGAACAGTTCTCACTTACTTTTTTCTCATTTGACTTGCTCACAGAAAAAAGATAACCACTTTATTATTATTTTTTCCATAGTGTTCTCTTCATGAGACTATCAGTATAAGGACCAGGACCGTATTCTTTTAATCAGTGCATTGTCACTGCAAAGCCCTATGCTGGGCATATACCAGGAAATGAATTGTTTAAATTAAATGCATATCTATAGACATAGATGAAATTATAAAGGCTACCAAATCATCTCTCTGGCTGCTAGAAGTACCCTAGTTTAACAGGAGAAAGCAAGGTATATGGAGTAGGAGATGGTACATATAAAGTGTCCTTGATTTTTAAGTAACAGCACCTGGTTGACCCCTTGTTCTAACTGATCTGAAAGGACACAGTCTGAAAGGACACATGATAGCTGTGCTTTCCTTAAATGTGGCATTTATCTTCATGAGTGTAGCGATGAGGGATGGATCAGGACTGGAACAGTCATCAGTGACTTATCCCATCTCTTCACAAGTGAAGATAAATGACACAAAATACCGGCCACTGTGCATTATATATATGTATTCCGCATTTACACCCACAGACATAAATACACTATAGACCTTTTCCTCAACCTGATTGTCATTTTCAAAATATACACCTCACAATAGCAACAGAAAACCTAGGGGGTAGTCAGAGAGTGAAAAATGCTGAAATAACTTCTGTAAGACAAGCTGTACCCTGTGAGGGGATGCCTCAACAGACCCTATCTGTAGGAACTCTAAAATGGTATAAGCCTTCAAGTACAATTTCCACATGTCTCTGACTGTTTTCATTAAACTAACTTATAAAACAGTCACAAAGAGCCCCCAAGGATGCCGCATAAGGACACTCTACAACAAGGTGGTCCTGAAACAATGGCTTCTGAGTATTTTCAGTCATCTACAAATAGTCCTCCTGGTTTACATTATTCTAAAACAGTATTCCTTATCTTCAGATGATGTGCTTTCCTTGATTTCTGAGTTGGACTAGAACATCCTCATTAAGTTTCTTAAACTGATACTAAGGTAGATAAGGCACAAAAATTTGAATAATGACATCATGAGGGATGAACTTCCTGCTCAACACTGGTAGCTAGATACTGTGGGAACTCTGTGTCACCCTGCCATTGGGTATAGCATTTTCTAGGTTCCAGTGGCATAGCACCATTGAGAACACACAGGATTAAATTAAGTCATTGCTTTCAAACGTAAATCTTATTTAAAGTGGGCCCTGTTGGGAACGACCTAGTCTTCTGGATTTAATCCTAGAAAATGTTTATGTCTAGATTATCAGAAACTCATTACCATAGCAGTTGGGAATCGTAGCTCCTGCCTCATGTTGCAAGTACCTGACTTTTCCCCAACTTCATTAGCCCTTCTCCCCAACTTCATTAGCCCTTCTCCCCATTTAATAGTGGGCACTGACCTCTACCTGAAGGTAGAAGAAATCCTGGCCATCTTGTTAAGCCTTATTCTCATACAGCCTCATGACGTCATTACTGATCTTAGGCTTCAAAAGTTATACTCCATACCCTATACTATGGGAAGTTTGTCCAATTTGGTTTGAAGACAACACCTCCATATTTCCGATCTCTTTTAGCATCCCTGTACTGTTGCACGAATCTAGGTCTTTTTATTATAATGTATCCAATGTCCAAGTCCCTTGAAAACTAAGAACCTGGCTTGCTGTGCAATTTTCTAGATTCCAACCTTATCACCCTAACTTCCTCCAGGACTGATTGCCTTTCTTCTACATTTTTTTCTTATTTAACATTAATATCTTAATAGCAGAGACTGTTCTAGACACTGGGGATTCTGCAGTGAATCAGAGAGTGAAGACATCTCACTTCATGGGGCTTACCTTTTGTGGGTTAGACAGATAATTTTTTAAAAAGATGAAGTAGACATTATTGTTCAGATGAAAAGAAACAATTCAGAGGAAACTTTTTTTCTTTTTATTTAACGTTTAAGTTCAGGGATACATGTGCAAGTTTGTTATATAGGTAAACTTCTGTCATGGGGGTTGGTGTACAGATTATTTCATCACCCAGGTATTTCACTAGTCCCCATTAGTTATTTTTCTTGATCCTCTCCCTCCTCCTACCCTCTACCCTCTGATAGGCCCCAGTATGTGTTGTTTCCCTCTTTGTGTCCATGTGTTCTCATCTTTTAGCTCCCACTTATAAATGAGAAGATGCATTATTTGGTTTTCTGTTCCCATGCTACTTTGCTAAGAATAATGACCTCCAGCTTCATCCATGTCCATATAAAGAACATGATCTCATTCATTTTTATGGCTACATAGTATTCTATGGTATACATGTATTATATTTTCTTTATCCAATCTACCATTGATGGGCATTTAGGTTAGTTCCATGTCTTCGCTATTGTGAACAGTGCTGCAATGAACATATAAGTGCATGTGTCTTTATGGTAGAATGATTTATATTCCTTTGGGTATATACCCAGTAATGGGAGTGCTGGGTCAAATGGTGTTTCTCACTTTAGGTTTCTCAGGAATTGCCACACTGTTTTCCACAATGGTTGAGCTAATTTACAATCCCACCAACAATGTATAAGCATTCCTTATTCTCTACACCCTCACCAGCATCTATCATTTTTTGACTTTTTAATAATAGCCATTCTGACTGGTATGAGATGGTATCTCATTGTGGTTTTGATTCATTTCTCTAATGATCAGTGGTATTGAGCTTTTTGTCATACGCTTTTTGGCCACATGTATGTCTTTTTTAAAAAAGTGTTTATGTCCTTTGCCCACTTTTCAGTGGAGTTGTTATTTTCTTGTAAATTAGTTTAAGTTCCTTATAGATGCTGGATATTAGACCTTTGTCAGATGCATAGTTTGTAAATATTTTCTTCCATTTTGTGGGTTGTCTGTTTATTCTGTTGTTAGTTTCTTTTGCTGTGCAGAAGATCCTTAGTTTACCTAGATCCCGTTTATCTTTGCTTTTGTTGCAACTGCTTTTGGTGTCTTCATCATTAAATCTTTGCCTGTTCCCATGGCCAGAATGGCATTGCTTAGATTGTCTTCCAGAGTTTTTATAGTTTTGTGTTTTACATTTGTCTTTAATCCATCTTGAGTTAATTTTTGTATATGGTGTAAAGAAGGGGTCTGGTTTCAATCTTTTGCATATGGCTAGCTAATTACCCCAGCACTATTTTGAATAGGAAGCCCTTTCCACATTGCTTTTGTCAGCTTTGTCAAAGATCAAATAGTTATAGGAATGCAGCATTACTTCTGGGCTATTTTGTTCCATTAATATGTCTCTTTTTGCACCAGTACCATGCTGTTTTGGTTACTGAAGCCCTGTAGTATAGTTTGAAGTTGGGTAGTGTGATGCATCCAGTGTTATTCTTTAAATGCCTTGGCTACTTGGGCTTTTTCTGTGGCAGGGAAGGACAAGGGTTTCATATGAATTTTAAAATAGTTTTTTCTAGTTCTGTGAAGAATGTCATTGGCTGTTTAATAGGAATATCATTTAATCTATAAATTGCCTTAGGCAGTATAGCCATTTTAATAGCAGTGATTCTTCCTGTCCATGAGCATGAAATGCTTTTCCATTTATGTCATCTCTGAATTCCTTGAGCAGTGTTTTTTAGTTCTCACTGTAGAGGTCACTGTAGGGACCTGGTTAGCTGTATTCCTGGTATTTTATTCTTCTTGTGGTAATTGTGAATGGGACTGTGTTCCTGATTTGGCTCTTGGCTTGACTGTTGTTTGTGTATAGGAATGCTAGTGATTTTTGTATATTAATTTTGCATCCTGAGACTTTGCTGAAGTTGTTCATTAACTTAAAGAGCTTTGGGGCCAAGACTATGGGGTTTTGTAGATAAAGGATCGTGTTGCCTGTAAGCCAGGGATAGTTTGACTGAGAGGAAACTTTAAATTAGTGGTCTGGTAAGGCCCCTCTGAAAAAGAGATGTATAAATTCAAGAATGACAAGAAAGAACTTCAATATAAAAACATCTGGAAGAAAAATATTCCAGGGAGCCAGGCGCAGTGGCTCACGCCTATAATCACAGCACTTTGGGAGATTGAGGTGGGCAGACCATGAAGTCAGGAGTTTCAGAACAGTCTGGCCAACATGGTGAAACCCAATCTCTACTAAAAATACAAAACATTAGCCGGGTGTGGTGAAAGGTGCCTGTAATCCCAGCTAGTCAGAAGGCTGAGGCAGGAGAATGGCTTGAACCCAGAAGGTGTAGGTTGCAGTGAGCCAAGATTGTATCATTGCACTCTAGCGTGGGCCACAAAAAAAAGACTCCATCTCAAAAAAAAAGGAGAAAAAGAAAAATATTCCAGGAAGAGAGACTAGGTAACATAAAGTCTTCAATTTTGAAGGAGCATGTTGTACTTAAAGAATAATAAGGGGAAGAAATAGGTCAGTCTAGTAGACATAACAGGGGCAAGCAAATGATGTTAGAGATGTAGTTGGAGGAAGTATTAGTTTCCTGTGGTTGCCACAGCAAGTTACCACAAAGTTGATGATATCAAACAATGGAAATTTATCCTCTAAGAGTTCTGGAAGCTGGAAGTCTGAAATTGAGATGCTGTCAGGGCTCCACTCCTTTCAAAATCCCTAGGGAAGAATTCTTCCTTGCCTCTTCCAACTTTGGTGGCTCTAAGTGTTCCTTGGCTTGTGGCTACATGAATCCAGTCTCTTCCTCTACCCCCGCATGGCCCTTCATCTCTTCTCCCTGTGTCTCTCCTCTGTGTGTCTCTATAAGGACATTTTTCATTGTACTTGGGGTTCACCTGGATAATCCAGGATGATCTAATCTCAAGATCCTCAACTTAATTCAATATACAATGACTTTTTTTCCAAATAAGGTCACATCTGGCTTCTGGGCTTAGTAGGTAGATTTTTTTGTGTTAAAAAAAAAAACAAAACATTCAACATACTAAAGAGAGCTAGGCCTTGCAGGCCAGGTAAAGCAATTTCTTTGTATTCTTTATGTGATAAAAAGATCATAGAAAATTTTACATTAGAAAATAATATAGTTTGAATAGACTTTTTTCTTTAAAAGAGACATGGTCTTGCTCTGTGGCCCAGGCCGTATTGCAGTAGCATAATCATAGCTTATTGCCACCTTGAACTCCTGGGCTCAAGTGATCCTCCCACCTCAGCCTACTCAGTAGCTGGGACTACAGGCACATACCACCATGCCTGGATAATTTTTAATTTTTGTAGAGACCTGGTCTTGCCATCTTGTCCAGGTTGGTCTCAAACCCCTGAAGCTCAAGAAATCCTCCTGCCTCAGCCTCCCAATGTACTAGTAAAGGCATGAGCCACCATGCCCACCTGATTTAAACTTTAAGTCTATCAATCATTCTGACCATGTATGAGAACTAATTGAAGGGAGCAACGGTAGATCAGTGATACATGAGAGAGATGGTTTGATCTTTGGGGGCAGCAGTAGAAATAGAAGTAGAAGATTAAGAATTTGTTATGGAGGTAGGGCTAAGGTTTGCTTAGGGATTAGATATGGGGGTGGTAGTGAGAGAAACCAAAAAAATGCCATCTGCCAACTACCTAAATATCATCTGCTCTTGAACTCCCCACTGCCATGCTCCATATGCCTGCAAGAGTGTTTGTGTCAAGGGATCACCTCTACCTCCCTAGCTATTCTTAGACCTTTGAAAATATTATCTTCTCTGTTAGTCTGGTTCTAAAGTTCCTGTGGCAGGCTGTGCCTTCTCTAACTTTTCCCCAAGAGTTTTCCCTGTCCAGTGACAAATTTTGCTTTTAAACAAGGCTGTCCCAGTTCTTTTCCACTCCAATCGAGTTCCCTGGGGCATCCAAACCACAACCAAGACAATAAGCTCTGAAATGTCAGGGATTTTTGCATTTTCTTCAGATCAAGGTAAATGAAAACTCTTTGAAACAAGCCTAACAAAGTTTCAGAGCCCAATTATACAGCAGTCATTATCTCAGTGGCATGCATACACGCAGTAGGTAAGCCTCTATAGAACTAGAGTTTCTATACTGTTTTTCTAGTTCAGATACCTCTTGTGGATACATGAAGACATTTGTATAATCAAAATAATATCAGTTCTCATAGTTATATCTTTTCAAGAAATTATAATTTCAAGTCAAGTATGTTTCTCCTTTACTAGTTTGAAATTGTGATTAAGAACTCAGCCTTAAAGTGTTCTGAAGTAGTACACGCAAGGTAGAGACAAGAGATGGAAATTTGCTACAGTTTATAAAGTGAAGTCCCCTTGGTGAAGGCCAAATTTTCATATTGTGTAAACCATTATAATAAAATGTAGCTGGAAGCCTGTAATATACTTTTGGATTTTGGGGCAGAAACAAGGCAACATGAGATCTCTGTCATTATTCTCTGACGTTAGGCTATTCCTCTGTGAGTTGTTCCTTAAGATACTTCACAAAGTCTACAACTATTTTTTCTAATAACTGCCTGCCAAGCTTATTTTTAAGTAAACTTTTTTTTTTCCCCCGGAATAATTTCAGCTTCAAAATTCACATTTAACCTGATGGAAGGGATCATGGTGGATGGGAGACAGGACTAGATTGCAGCTCCCGATAGAGCAGCATCTGGAGGCTTGCACTGTGAATTTTAGCTCCAGATGAACTATAAGAACAAACCAGCAATCCCAAGAGGACCCACAGACCCTCTGAAGGAAGTGGACTGTTCCTGCAGGACCCAGGAGACACCTCAAATTCTGTGAGTGCCCCAACTGTGGAAATGGGAAAGGGAGACCCTCCTCTCCAAACACACACCCCAGCTGGAGAAGGTGAAAGTCTGTTTGTGGGAGAAGTTCCTGACTTTACTGGGAGCTGAGTCAAGCTAGAGAGCCAAGTGAAATACAGACGTAGAGAGAGGAAGCGGCAGAAAGGCCCTGGGAGCTTACTGGATCCCCAAGTAGCCCATTTCTCTGTGGCACCACAGGGATTCATTGGGAGGGTCGCAGGGGGGTAAAACTCCACAGGGAGAAGGAATTTCCCCAGCTGAACTTGGTAGCTATTTGAAGGGGGTGGGAAGCCTCCTGGCCAGCACTCCAGGGAGGGCACAAATCCCTCATGCAGACTTCACAGGCAGGGGAAGAACTAAGGCCCTTTTCTTTCACAGCTGGGAGGCAGCGTCCAGCAAGTTTTCAAGCCCCTCTCGCCCTCTGCCTGGAAAGAGTCTCGAGGCTGTGGTGGGGGTACAATGTGAGTGAGACCAACCCTTCGATTTGTGTGGGAGCTGGGTGAGGCATGTGACTGCCGGCTTTCCTCTACTTCCCCGACAACCTTCATAGCTCAGCAGAGGCAGCCATAATCCTTCTTGTACCCAACTCCAGTGACCTGGGAATCCCATCCCCAATCCCCACAGTAGCCACAGCAAGTCTCATCCAAGGGGAGTCTGAGCTCAGACATGCCTAGCCCCGCCCCCACATGATGGTCCTTCCCTATCGACCGTGGTAGTGGAATACAAACGGTGTATTATATTGGGGTTCTAGTGCCCCACCCACCACCTGTCTCTTTCCACACTACTATAGCTGTTGCTTTCTGGGAAGCACCACCTCCTGGCAAGAGGCCAACTAGCACAAAAATAGAGCATTAAACCACCAAAGCTAAGGGCCCTCACAGAGTCCATTGCATCCTCTGCCACCTCCACCAGAACAGGTGCTGATATCCATGGCTGAGAGACCCACAGACAGTTCACATCACAGGACTCTATGCAGACAACCCCCAGTACTAGCCTGGAGCCGGGCAAACTCACTGAGGAGTGGCTAGACCCAGAAGAGAGACAACAACCACTGCAGTTCCACTCTCAGGAAGCCACGCCCATCAAGGGAACACCATGTGTGTCAAAAGAATCTGAACAACAGCCTTCAGCCTTAGACCTTCCCTCTGACAGAGCCTATGCAAATGAGAAGAAACCAGAAAACCAACCCTGGTAATATGACAAAACAAGGCTCATCAGCACCCCACCCCCTCCTTGCAAAATCACACTAGAAATCACACTAGTTTTAGTTTACCAGCAATGGACCCAAACTAAGAAGAAATCCCTGATTTACCTGAAAAGAAATTCAGGACATTAGTTATTAAGCTAATCAGGGAGGACTAGAGAAAGGTGAAGCCTAATGCAAGGAAATCCAAAAAATGGTATAAGAAGTGAAGGGATAAATATTCAGTGAAATAGATAGCTTAAATTAAAAAGATAATAAAATAAAAAATTCAGGAAACTTTGGACACACTTTTAGAAATGTGAAATGCTCTGGAAGTCTCAGCAATAGAATTGAACAAATAGAAGAAATAAATTCAGAGCTTGAAGATAATGTCTTCAAATTAACCCAATCCAACAAAGATAAAGAAAAAATGAATAAAGCATCCAAGAAGTCTGGGATTATGTTCAATGAACAAACCTAAGAATAATCAATCAGTGTTCCTGAGGACAAAGAGAATTCTAAAAGCTCAGAAAACATATTTGGGGTAATAATCATAGAAAACTTCCCTGGCCTAGCTAGAGATCTAGATATCCAAATACAAGAAGCAAAAAAACCCTTGGGAAATTTATCACAAAAAGATATTCACCTAGGCACACTGTCATCAGGTTATCCAAAGTTAAGAGGAAGGAAAGAATCTTAAGAGCTGTGGCACAGAAGCACCAGGTAACCTATAAAGGAAAACCTATCAATCAGATTAACAGCAGATTTCTCAGGAGAAACCCTACAAGCTAGAAGAGACGGGGGCACTATCTTTAGCCTCCTCAAAACAATTATCAGCCAAGAATTTTGTATCCAGTGAAACTAAGCATCATATGGAAAGGAAAGACACATTTGTTTTCAGACAAATGCTGAGACAATGCACCATTACCAAGCCACCACTACAAGAACTGCTAAAAGGAGCTCTAAATCTTAGAGTGAATCCTGGAAACACATCAAAACAGAACGTTTTTAAAGCATAAATCACATAGGACCTATGAAACAAAAATACAAGCTAAAAAGCGAAAGAAAAAAACAAAGTACACAGGAAACAACTCAATGAATACAACAGTACCTAACATTTCAATACTAACATTAAATGTAAATGGCCTAAATACTCCACTTAAAAGATAAAGAACTCACCAACCCAACTCAACTATCTACTGCCTTCAGGAGGCTCACCTAACACATAAGGACTGATAACTTTAAAGGGGCAGAACAAAGGCAAATAGACACCAAGAGTGAGCAGGGGTAGCTAGTCTTATATCAGACAAAACAAATTTTAAAGCAGTAGTGGTTAAAAGAGACAAAGAGGGACATTACATAATGATAAAAGGCGTTGTCCAACAGGAAAATATCACAATCCTAAACATACATGCTCCTAACACTGGCACTCCCAAATTTGTAAAACAATTACTAATAGACCTAAGAAATGAGACAGACAATAACACAATAATAGTGGGAGACTTTAATACTCCACTGACAGCGCTAGTCAGGTCATCCAGATAGAAAGTCAACAAAGAAACAGTGGAATTAAACTATACCTTGGAACAAATGGACTTAGCAGATATATATAGAACATTTCATCCAACAACTGCAGAATACATATTCTATTCAACAGCACATGGATCTTTCTCCAAGATAGACCTTATGATAGGCCATAAAATGAGCCTCAATTGAAGAAAATTGAAATTGTATCAAGCACTCTCTCAGATCACAGTGGTATAAAACTGGAAATCAACTCCAAAAGAAACCTTCAAAACCATGCAAATACAAGGAAATTAATTAACCTGTTCCTGAATGAGCATTGGGTCAAAAACAAAGCTAAGATGAAAATTAAAAAATTCTTTGAACTGTATGACAGTAATGATACAACCTATCAAAACCTCTGGGATACAGCAAAGGTGGTACTAAGAGAAAAGTTCATAGCCCTAAATACCCACATCAAAAACTTTGGAAAAACACAAACAGACAATCTATGATCACAAACTAGAAGAACAAGAACAAGCAAAATCCAAACCCAATAGAAGAAAGGAAATAACCAAGATCAGAGCAGAACTAAATGAAATTGAAATTTTAAAAAATACAAAAGATAAACAAAAAGCTGGTTCTTTGAAAAGATACATAAAATTGATAGACCATTAGCAAGATTAACCAAGAAAAGAAGAGAGAAAATCCACATAACTTCACTAAGAAACAAAATGGGAGATATTCCAGCTGACACCACAGAAATACAAAAGACCATTTAAGGCTACTATGAACACATTTATGCACATGAACTAGAAAACCTAGAAGAGATGGATAAATTCCTGGAAAAATATAACCCTCTTAGCTTAAATCAGGAAGAATCAAATACGCTGAACATATCAGTAACAAGCAGCAAGATTGAAATGGTAATTAAAATATTACCAACAAAAAGAAGTCCAGGACCAGATAGATTCACAGCAGAATTCTACTAGATATTCAAAGAAGAATTGGTACCAATCCTTTTGACACTATTCCACAAGATAGCGAAAGAAGGAGCCCTCCCCAACTCAGTCTGTGAAGCCAGGATCACCCTAATACCAAAACCAGAAAAGGACACAACCAAGAAAGAAAACTACAGACTGATATGCTTCATGAACATAGATGCTAAAATCCTTAACAAAATACTAACTAACCGAATCCAACAACATATCAAATAGATAATCCACCATGATCAAGTGGATTTCATACCATGGATGCAGGGTTGATTTAACATACGCAAGTCAATCAATGTGATACACCACATAAACAGCATTAAACACAAAAAACAACCATCTCAATACATGCAGAAAAAGCATTCAACAAAATCTAGCATTGCTGTATGATTAAAACTTTGAGCAAAATCAGCATACAAGGGAGATACCTGAATGTAATAAAAGCCATCCATGACAAACCCACAGCCAACATAATACTGAATGGAGAAAAGTTGAAAGCATTCTCTCTGAAAACTGGAACAAGACAAGGATGCCCCACTCTCATCACTCCTCTTCAACATAGTACTGGAAGTCCTAGCCAGATCAATCAGACAAGAGAAAGAAAGAAAGGGCATCCAGATGGTAAAGAAGAAATCAAACTGTCACTGTTTGCTGACGATATGATCGTTTACCATGAAAACCCTAAGGACTCATCCAGAAAGCTCCTAGAATTGATAAAGGAATTCAGCAAAGTTTCTGGATACAAGATTAATGTATACAAATCAGTAGTTCTTCTATACACCAACAGCAACCAGGCAGAGAAATCAAGAACTCAACCCCTTTTACAATAGCTGCAAAAATAATAAAATACTTAGGAATATACCTAACCAAGGAGTCAAAAGACCTCTATAAGTAAAACTACAAAACACTGCTGAAAGGAATCATAGATGACACAAATAAATGGAATTACGTCCCATGCTTGTGGGTGGGTAGAATGAATATTGTGAAAATATGCATACTGCCAAAAGCAATCTATAAATTCAACACAATCCCCATAATTAGAAAAACGAATTCTAAAATTTTTTATATGGAGTGAAAAAAGAGCTCGCATAGCCAAAGCAAGACTAAGAAAAGGTAAAAACTGGAGGCATCACACTACATTATTTCAAATTATACTGTAAGGCCATAGTCAACAAAACAGGGTGGTATTGGCATAAAGATAGGCACATAGGCCAATGGAACAGAATAGAGAACCCAGCAATACACCCAAATACTTACAGCCAACTGATCTTTCACAAAGCAAACAAAGTGGGGAAAGGACACCCTTTTTAACAAATGGTGCTGGGGTAATTCAATGAAACTGGATCCTCATCTCTCACCTTATACAAAAATCAACTCAAGATAGATTAAAGACTTAAACGAAGACCTGAAAGTATAAAAATTCTAGAAGATAATGTTGGGATAAACCTTCTAGACATTGGCTTAGGCAAGGATTTCATGACCAAGAACCCAAAAACAAATGCAATAAAAACAAAGATAAATAGGTGGGACCTAATTAAAGAGATTTTGCACAGCAAAAGGAACAATCAGCAGAATAAACAGACAACCCAAAGAGTGGGAGAAAATCTTCACAATCTGTACAACTGACAAAGGATTAATATCAAGAATCTACAACCAACTCAGACAAATCAGTAAGAAAAAAACCAAACCATCCCATCAAAAGGTCAGCTAAGGACATGAATAGGCAACTTTCAAAAGAAGATACACAAGTGGCCAATAAACACATGAAAAAATGCTCATCATCATTAATTACCAGGGAAATGCAAATCAGAACCACAATGTAATAGCACCTTTCTCCTGCAACAATGGCCATAGTCAAAAAATAAAAAAACAGTAGATGTTGGTGTGGATGCAATGAACAGGGAACATTTCTATACTGCTGGTGGGAATGTGAACTAGTACAGCATCTATGGAAAACAGTGTGGAGATTCCTTAAACAACTACAGGTGGAACTACCATTTGATCCAGCAATCCCACTACTGGGTATCTACCCAAAGGAAAAAAAGTCATTATTTGAAAAGGTACTTGCACACACGTTTATAGCAGCACAATTTACAATTGCGAAATCATGGAATCAACCCAAATGCCCATCAATCAACGAGCGGATAAAGAAACTGTAATATATATATATATCTCTGATGGAATACTATGCAGCCATAAAAAGGAATGCATTAACAGCATTTGCAGTGACCTGGATGAGAGTGGAGACTATTAGGCTAAGTGAGGTAACCTAGGAAAGTAAAAGCATATATCATATGTTCTTATTGATATGTGGGAGGTAAGCTATGAGAACACAAAGGCATAAGAATGATACGATGGACTTTGGGGATTTGGGGGAAGAGTGGAAGTGAGGGTGAGGGATAAAAGACTATAAATAGGGTGTGGCGTATACTGCTTAAGTTAAACTAAAGAGCTTTTGCACAGCAAAAGGAACAGTCAGCAGAGTATGCAGACAATGCACAGAGTGGGAGAAAATCTTGACAATCTATACATCCGACAAATGACTAATATCCAGAATCTACAACAAACTCAAATCAGTAAGAAAAAAACAATTTGATGGGTGCACCAAAATCTCATAAATTACCACTAAAGAACTTACTAATGTAACCAAATACCACCTGTACCTCAATAACTTATGGACAAATTTTTAAAAATTACATTAATCTGTGATTATAGTTTCAGTTTAACAATTATGGTATGCAATTTAGCCTTTTGTCCCTAAGAACAAGGGAAATTTTAAAATTTGGTATTCTAAAACCAAAAGGTTACTTTAAAATAGCATTATTAGAGTTTAAAACATACTTACCAAAAAAATAGATTCCCTGGCATGTGAAATTTGGCAAGGATAAAGAGAGGGGCTGTTGCTCTCTGGCTCTGGATTAGAACATTTGTACATTGGAAAGATTTTTAATGTGATCCATCAAAGTGCCAACTCTTTAGGAATACAGGTCTCCAACCTAATATCCAACAACAAATGAAAAAATGTTGCAGCTGTTTAAACTGACATTTGATTCTAGTCTTATGTTGGGTTTGTTTAAATGAATGCTGTGTTCATCATGACACTCAAATCAATTGTGGATTAATAGTAGGAAAAGAGTATCAGAAAAGCAAAACAAAATGAAACAAAAACTTCCTAGTTGATTAATGACGAAACAAAGAAATGAATATTATTTTTTTCTTATCTTTAACTCATCTAAATCTTATTGAGAAGGAGATGATTAAGTGGAAATTGGGCAGATAGTGGAGTTGGGGATGGACTGTAATTATACTACACTGCAAGAAAGCAAAGTGCACATTTCGACATACAGCGAAAATCCTTTTGCAGATGAAAATTTGGTTGTTGATTTTTTTTTTTAATACCCCAAAGAGTCTAAAATATTCATTTCATTGTTCACTGCGTGGAGAATCCTTATCAGGACAGAAGTTTCAGATGTCGATGATAATTTTCAAATTGGAGTTAGAGAAGCCATTCCCAGGTTAATGAGCACAGAGCAGCAGGCATTTTGAAGAGTTTATTTGGAGAAAGGAAATGTCTGCAGAAATCAAGTGATTAAGATGTGATACTCAAAGCGAACTCTGAGGGATCTCATTAGCAGAGACTAAGAGTAGTCTAAAAATGCAATAAGAGCCCTTATACAAGGTCACAAACATCCCAGTGCAGGCCAGCTGTGTGGGACCCACAGAAGAGAAAGATAAGGAACCTGATTGTACCAGATTAAGAAATCCTCCTCAGAAAAGGTGAGAGATTTTTCCCACTTACTAAGAGAGGAAGAGCAAGAAATACATATGAAAATCCCATTGCCTATTATTCATAGTTCTCCAGATGTGCTTATGTATATTAAAATACATATATTTTATTCCATAATGTAGTTTTAATCATTCTAAATTAATTTGAATCACTTCTTTACAAATACTACTTTTTCACACATCTTTCTTCACAAATTTCCCCAAAAAGTCTTCCTACTCAGTTGCACACTATCACTTTTATCTCCTTTCCCTGAAATTGCATTATATGTTTGTTTCCTTTTAAAACTGTATTCCTGCCATCAAAATAATGGAAGCTTCATGAATGGAAGGACATTATATAACTTGTTCACTATTTCATTTTATTTGAGGCCAAAATAATACTTGGCATATAAGTTTATAAACACTTAATCGAATGAAAGAATAAAGAACCTTTTTAAATTTTCATAAAATCATTGTTGAGACTACACCTGTCTGTTGTTACATAAATAACAGAATGTTAAAAGTTTTGGCCAGGGAACCAAGACACAGTGGATAGTATATTGGAAAGGGGGTATGCATTTACAATGGAGATGGTCATCAGTGGTTGTTCATAACCTCGTAACACAACAAATGCAAAAATCGACCAGAGAAGAGCGGTGAAGAGATTTTTTTGTGGGGGGAACAGAGTTTTACTATGAGTCTCACTCTTAAATGAAGTTGTGGGTGGTATTGCATCCTGTCCCTCAATTTTGTAGAGAGTAGCTTCAAGATGATTATTAGATTTTTGAGCAAACTGTCAGTGGGTTGTGACTCACTATCTCCAACTCCATGGGGAAGAGAATTGCAGAAGGATCCTGTACCTTATCACAAGACTAAAGATAGTATAATGATGGTTAAATAGAAGAGACTCTGAAGGCTGCTGTCTAAATTTCATCTGAAACATTTCAAGGGCATAGAACAAAAGGGAATCAAAGTATTTCTGAATGCTTAGGAACCGAAAAAGGAGGAAGGAATGTGTCAGCAATATACCTTCACTCTCATCAAGGTAGATTTATAGGAGAGCAAAAGGGCAGGGGTGGGTCACCAAATAACACACTAAAATCATCATTAAAAAGTCAATTTCAAATGTCTGCCAGATCCAAAGAGGATAGTGTCAACTCAAGACAGTAACCATCAAGTGCAATTTATTCTCCTTCTCACCTATTTTCCCTAACCATGATGCAGCAAAGAAGAGTCAGAACTAAGGGTAGGCAGATAGAGGAAGAGGAATAGAAGACTATGTGACAACATAGAGAAGAAACCAGCCACATCCATGCTCAGTATGCGACTTCAGGCTTCTCACCCATAATTGAGCCTGTGTTCGGAAAGGCAGGAATCTTAATACCAGTTAAAAGTCTTAAATATCATATAACCTGGATATTTAAATTATTGATCATGGGGCTTCAAGCTTCATGTTACCTAAATATTTTCAGAACGTTTTCATCTGGGAACAGAAGTAAAACTTGGCCCATGCATAAATTTTAATAGGAGACAAAAATTAAATCTCCCTACAATTACGTCCCACCATTTGTATAAGTTCAATATAATGACTAAAATAATTTTACTGATTTTCAAACTCATAGGTTCCAGAGTTTTTAATTCCAGGTAAGAACCCCTCTCAAATATTAACCTTATTTCTCTCTGGCCATGCTTTACATTTTGGTAATGACTGATAGTGAGGAAGCAATTAAATAAAATGTTTACTTGAGAATAGGGCTCCCAAATGTATACACAAATTATTTTTTAAATTAGCAACAAATAATTCTCAATGTGTAAAGATTTTTAAAGTATCTGGCATTTCTAAAATACCTCATGAAAGAAAAATATGTTTAGGAGTTATTTGAAACTAGAGGCAATAAATTCTGTCATATAATCTGGGAAAGAATATAACTCTGTGTTGAACAATTTATAGAATCTGGGAGAATGAAACATAGTGGTTGTGTCTGTGTGTGTAGAAGAGAAGGGGTAACATCTTAGGCCACTTGTGCTGCTATCATACAACTCCTGAGTCTGAGTAATGCATAAATAGTAACATTTATTTCTCATAGTCCTGGAGGCTGAGAAGCCTAAGGTCAGGGCACCCGCAGGTTCAGTGTCTAGTGAGGGCCCAGTCTCTTTAAATATTCATGAATAAGTGCAAGCAGGCAATGGATTGTGTTCATAGTTCCAACAATCCAACTTCTTACTCATTATCGTCATCTTTTCATTGTCTGGAAAACTGATTCCGGAAGCAAAAAACAAAGACTGACCATTATGAGAAGCCAGATCTCATTTCCGATGCCAGCTTTGCTGTCACTCCCCAGGGACTTAGTCTGCTTGACCTTCATTAGCTCATAGGCATCTCAGCTACAAACGCTGAACCATTTTGGCATTTTTCTTTGGTGGAAAGGTTAAAGAAAAATGGATTGTAATAATTTTGACACAGAATTAGAGAAAGAGAGACGTAGATGAAATGGATAAATAAATAAATTGCTTCCTCTAGACTCAGGGTAAGAGAACAAGCAAGCACTTGTTTGACGATTTCTGACCTCTCTTGAAGACTGAGATTTTTTGCCATGACTTTGGAATTTGGGAGATTGCTCTGCAACTTTTCTTTCTTTGTGTAGGACTCTCTACCTCCCCATTAGATAGAAAGGTACTTGAAGAAATCTGCAAATGTTTTTTTTATTTTGGAGCTGAGTGTTCATCTGTTTATTTCCTTGTTTTGTTGTTGTGTTTATTAGGGCCAAGTACTATAACAAACTTTACCTAAGGTATGCAATTTATGTCCTCCTAGATGCTAAAGAAACGAGAACTTAATAAGGTTAAGTAACTTGGTCAAAGGTAGCATAGTTGGTAAGTAGCAAAGCCAAGTTTCTTATTCAGGCTGTCCAAATACAAAGATGAGGCACTTTAACTTGGACTTCAAAGCACCTGCTTTCCAAGCCTTTCTTTTTACTGCGATCATTTTCATGCAATAGGATTTAACCCTCAGCTCTTAGTCTTTCTGGATGAAATGTTCTCATTTGCCATCTCACCTCATCTACAAGCTTCATTATCCCTCTAACCACATCTACTACCTATCTCTTTTGTCTTCTATTATAGCTTTGTTAAAGGGCAGCAACCATATTGCACCTAGTCTTGATTAAGTAGGCATGCCATTTGTCACCGAGCCAAGCAAGAAAATTCCTCATAGTGGTCCCCTTAAGGCATTGCTTGGAACGTTTCCCAGAAAGCACAGTGCAGCCTATCCATACCCTATCCACCATACCATGTAAAAGAACATTAATATCTATTAAAAGTTTCAGATAAATTTTCAATCAAATATTTTAATACAGCCCAGAGAGAAAGATAGTTTCACATGATCTTGAAGGTTTGATCTTAGTAAGGATTGCCTGTCTTTCAGAGGGATTAGAACAAAGTATGCTGCAGCTCAAAAGAAGTCACCACATCATTCAATGGTCTGAATGACAGTAAAGTTATACAGACTCTCCCTTAGAGGAATCACTGGGTTGCAAAATATCTAGACTATTAAGACATTTGCTGGCAAGGTATCAAGCAAATTGTGTATATGGGACCATGGCTGATTTTAATTTATGATGGGATGTGAAATTAAAAATATATATACATATTTGTGTATATGTATGAATATGTATATATTCTGAAAGGCAATATGTTACGTATGAATTGGACTATAAGCTGCTTCTAGAGTCAATCTATCCTATGAATAGAAATTGATTATAATAACATAACAGCAATTATGCTACCTAGTTAGAAATACCACATGAAAGAAAATTCCCAAGCTAAGTACAGTAGGCAGAATTCTGAGATGATCCTGAGCCACAACCTTATATAATCCTCCCGCTCTTTGAGTATGAACAGGATTTATAACTTGCTTCTAACCAGTAAAAAATTGCAAAAGTGGTGGGATTATAATTTGTTTCTGTAACATAAACAAATATAAACTCCCTTGATTGGGTTATATTACACAGCAAAGATGATGGGAGTCACACCTATGATAAAATAATTTTTATATAAGATCTGTCTTAGCACATTGTAGTAAAAGTTTCTCCTTCTGGCTTTGAAAAACTTAGCTTCCATTTGGTTGTTAGAGGGTCATGTGTCAAAGAAGTCTAAGAACTGAGTATGTGGCCTAACTGACAGCCGGCAAAAAAGCTAGGACCTCAGTCCTAAGCCACCAGGAACTGAATTCTGCCAATAATTACTTAAGCTTACCACAGGAATGTCCAATAGATGCTGCATAAGAAGTTCATCAATGGATGAATTTTTTTAAATGTGGGAAACATATGCAATGGAATATGATTCAGCCATAAAAGAGAATATCAGCTCACTACAGCCTCCGCCTCCCAGGTTCAAGTGATCCTCCTGCGTCAGCCTCCAAGAGTAGCTGGGATTACAGGCATGCACCACCATGCCCAGCTAATTTTTTGTATTTTTAGTAGAGACAGGGTTTCACCATGTTGGCCAGGCTGGTCTTGAACTCCTGACTTCAGGTGATCTGCCCACCTCTGCCTCCCAAAGTGCTGGAATTACTGGGGTGAGCCACTGCATACATAAACTGTCATTGGCAGCAACATGAATGAAACTGGATATCACTGTGACTGACAGTTAGCACTAGAAAAATATTCCATGTTCTTTCCCATATGTAAGAGCTAAGAAAGTTAATCTCATGGAGGTAGAGAGTAGATAGACACCAGAGGCAGGGAAGGGGGTCAGGGATGATTCTATATTTCAAAATAGCTAAAAGAGAAGATGTGAAATATTCCCAATACAAAGAAGATAAATATTTGAGGTGACAGAAATTCTAAATAACCTAATTTGATCATTACACTGTGTATGCATGTATCAAAATATCACTTGCACTCCATAAGTTGGTACAATTATTATGTATCAATAAAGTTCACTTAAACAGAAGTTTGAAATTGACATCAATCTGGTAACTTAGCTCAGGACATGTTGCCAAAGTGAAGCACAATTGCTTTTCTCCAGAATTCTTAATAATGTAAAAATAAAATCTCATGTTAAATATACAGATTGGTATTTATTAAAGAACCATGGGTCATATGAATATATCCTCAAGGAACTTAATTCTCTTGACAAAAACATGATAGCATATGAAACAAATATGGCAACCAGGTATATAATTGTATTTGTGTGTTTGCATATGTCTGCATGTGTCTCTATTTTTAAAAGTGTATACATGTGTATATATATATATATATATTTGCATGCCTGTATACATATCCATGTCTGTGTCTCTGTGTATCTGAGAAGTTGTGTGTGTGTACCTTTGTATTTGTATGTATGTATATGTGTTGTGGAAGTTTATGTGTATATCTATGAGTGGCAAAGTATATATATGTGTCTGTGTGTATGCATCTGTTTGTGTGTATAAAAGGCTTGAAGAAGATGAATACAAATTATCCTTTTCAAAGGCCTGTATAAAAATTAGTGAGGAGTAGAGAGAAA
Organism: Cebus imitator; assembly: GCF_001604975.1. Classification (NCBI taxonomy): domain Eukaryota; kingdom Metazoa; phylum Chordata; class Mammalia; order Primates; family Cebidae; genus Cebus; species Cebus imitator. The sequence goes on along the minus strand of NW_016107373.1, from coordinate 7,488,016 downwards.
AACACAACACAAACAACAATAAAAAAAAAAAAAAAACAAAAAACAAACAACAATAAAAAAAAAAAAAAAACCACTGATTTTGGATTCTGCAATCTTTTAGTCCTAATTTTGTGATAAGTTAGTTTTGTGACTTTGTTAACCTGCTTCAGTTCTAAGCCTTAATTTTCCCATATATAAAATGAATAAGATCTTGAACAAAAATTATCCCACTGCTAGTAGGGGTGTAAACTGGTACAACCACTTTAGAAAACTGTTTGGCTCTCTTTAATAAAGCTAAACATATGCCATATGACCCAGCAATTGCTGTCCTAGGTATCTATAACCAATACAAATGTGTACATATATTCCAAAGCCACACTTAGAATGTTTATAGCAGCACTATGTAGTCCTAATAGATTAAACTAGAATGAGAACTAATCTAAAATTAGAACTATCCTAATGCCCATTCAATGAACAGATATACTGTGGCATACGCAGCAGTGGAATAGTATGTAGCCAGAAAATGAGCATTCTATAGGCTTACAAAAATATGAATGCATTTCACAAATATAAACAAAAGAAACCTGATACAAAGAAATCTCATGTAATTTACATATAGTACAGGAACAAGCAAACATGATCTTAATCTATACTCGATATCAGGATAGTAGTTATCCATGAGGACTGGGCAGTTAGTAGAAGAGAGTATAAGAAGAAGGGGCATTGTCAGTTTCCTATTGTGTGTGCTGGTTAAGTGTGTTCAATTTGTGAAATATGAATACATATGCTTCTGATATGTGTGATATTTGTATTAGAGTACTGCACATAAATATATTTTAAAGCTTCACATGATGGCAGCTATGATGATCAAACAGGAGAATGCATTTAGACATGATTTGAACCACTTCGGCACTGCAGCCCTATAAAAAAAAAGTTGTCAAACTGTGGGTGATGACCACTAGTTGGTCATGTGATCAATTTATGGAGTGTAAACTGTATAAATAAAATGAAAAAGACTAGAACAGAAAATACTGGAGTGCATTATATACTGTTTTGTGATACAAACATTCATATATGTTTATATGGGTTGAGATGTCACATTTACATTTTATTCTGAGTCACAGTTAAAAGGAGTCAAAATTATTGCTTTAAGGGGCCCATGATATAAGTTCATATAGCCCGTGTCTAAATTATGACCAGCCTTGATTCCACATTAGTTAAGTGAAAGGCATTTTGACAGAGGAATCCCGGAGTACAATTAAAGGACTTCCAATATATATTATGAGTAATACTGACAATTGGTCTTATCCCTCCTGGACATTTGCCTCAAGATATAGGACTTTACACTGCATAGACTAGAATTCTGCAAATTACTTCCACAATACAAAAAGCGTAGGTTTTCCAAAATCAGAGTTTCATGAAAGTATATAGCCTCTGTTTTGACCATTTTTCTTAGTAACATTGCAGCAGATGTGAGCAGTAGCTGTGTGTACCAGTGAAGATGCAGAATGGAAAATATTGTTCATTTGCATAGTCTCAAAATAATGGGATGAAGATAATAATTAATAGCTATATTTATACCCCTTGATTTAATTAATTCCAGCTAAGATGTTTGTAATCATGTGATTCCATGTTTGGGTAAATGTGTCAACGTGAACATTAGTCACTAATACAAGGCAGCAAGGAAAAAATTAAAAAGCCACCAGCAGAAGACAGGCCTCCATAGTTCTCAATTTTCTACTTTGGGATGTTTTATCACAGAAATCACTAGTGATGCTATTCTGTGACAAAAACTGCTCTGGAGGGGTGGAGAGAAAAGTGGTATAGAATAAATAAAGGGGTGAGCAAAGCGTAGGGTGAGGCTTAAGCCTGGAGCTCTTTTGATACTGAGATTAAGGCAGAGAGAAAAACTGCAATCTATTGCAGTAGGGCCATTTCACTTCAAACCTACTCACCCTTAATATACTTTCCAGAGGAAAGGAGATGTGAAATAAGAAAACCAAAGAGGGAACATAATTGGAGATAAAACTGTTTAAGGGGCAGAGATTATTCCGAGGTTCTTGGCAAAATCAAATGGGGACCAAAAGATGGTGGAAGAAGGTCCGTTCAGAGGGATGAGATGTGCAGGTTTATTAGAAGACTAACATTTTTGAGAAGCCATTTAGATTGGATTCAGGTGGCAAAGTGTATAAAGAAAAGGGGTCCTGGGTAGGGTTGTGGTACACTGACCAAAATAGTAGACATGGTTTTGAGCTGACTGAAGAAGGGCAACTTCAGATTTGCACCAGTTTGCGTGCAAACCTCCTGATGCTTCAAGTCGATGAATCCACTTCACATCTGTGTGGAGTGGTCACATTAAAGTAGAATAAAAGGATCCTGAAAATCTCCACAGTATGCAAGAGCCGTACTTTGAGCTCATTGAAGCTGGGAGCACAGAGGACAAAGGCTCCCTGCCTTTATCTCAGTCACACGCTCCTGCCTTGTGAAGGGTCAGATGGGGAAGAGAAACCTCACATCAGAGTTAATGATCATAGCCCTGCTTTGCTAATTAATGCCACTGACTCATGTGGTGTGAAAACACAACTTAAAAGGCTCCACACCAGCTGAGAAGTCTGGGCTGAGAGAGGAAAGTAACAGAAAATCCTTTACATAACTCAGAATCAAGGAGAATCTTTCATTTTCTGTTAATCATGTCTTTTAAATCTGTAATTTCTGAGTAGCGCAGGTAGGCAAAAATCAAATCAGTGCTGCCCTCACAACACTGGTTCCATTCTAATGAAAAGCCATCACCTTCATATTTCCTCTTATAAGGGCATAGACAACAGCCACCCCATGTCTCAGTCTTTACTTCAGTTTTTTTTTTTTCCTTTAATTATTGCATAAGCAATTCTAACCCTTGAGTTTTATAAAGTAACTTTGCAGTGTAGCATTTTAACTCATGATTGCTTTAAAAACGAATGAGTGTGCACTCCCATTGACATATACATTCATATACATACATGCATGTATATGAGGTTCTAAAAATACATAATATTGAGACTTATTTTTCTGGGATAACGGTAAGCTTTAAATAGTACCCTAGTATTCTTAAAGAGTTCATGAGTCCTCTTTAACTAGTTCATTTGCCAGTCACAGTATGGACATTTCTTTCTATAGAAAATAATTTCAACATTGTTCTATCAGGGTGAAATTCTGGACCAGGGGAGGATGCAAGGCACTCATACATGTGTGTATGTTATTTTAAAACTCTGCCCAGGGGTTGAATTCTTACAGCATGTGAAATTTTTTAGGTGTAAGTATTTTGGGGGTAGGGAGTTAGTCAACTCCAGGGTATCAAGATAACTTGAGACAAATTTAATTACTTAGCAAGTTTTCCCCATATAGGTGTACACATTTTATGTTTTAGTAGGCATATAAATAGATGTATGGTAAAACTATATGCACAGATTTGCAATATAATATTTTTGATTTCATAACACCTGCTCAATGTGCTATGTTTATTGTTGGGACAAACAAGGCACATGCTTGTCAGTTGAGATTCCATTTCTGTTTTCATTGTGAAGAGTTATAAACTATTATCTGTTAAAGATCTTACTCCATGACCCTTGTAACCAAGTCTAGTATTCCACTTAAAAAGAGATCTAAAATGCAACATCACTTGTAAAATTCACAATTTACACAATTTCTTATTAGCACTAATTATATATAAGGGTATGTCATTTTGTCTGAAGCCAACCCCTAGCATTAATTATTGCTGTATTACCAGAATGCTAATTTGGAAGTTTTCAATTGTCCTTCTTTTTGCAAACACAAGATCATGCTATGCTTTTAGTTATGAGGCAGGTTTATTTTGAGGAGAGGAAACAATGGTTAATACTAGCTTGGCTTTATAATAATATATAGTGGTCCCAGATAAAGCACAAATTTGTGATGTTATTAGAACACAGAGTTCCATTTTAATTGTGGGTGATAATAGTGCTAGAATGTTACATAAGAGGAGTGTGCATGTGAGTGGGATTCTTATGAATATTTGTATATATTCTCCTGTAACCCAATACAAACAGATGAATGGTTAAAAGAACATAAATGTACTTTACTTAATGACTCATCACCCATTATCTGCTTTGCTCTGGTGCAGTCATACCTACATATTAACTTGGATGCTAACTTTACTCCTGTGGCAAACAAAAAGACAGAGAACCTTGTGCACCCAAGGAAGTTCTGGAAAGGGCTCACTCAGTGAAAACATCTGCAGTGCCTATTTTAAATCATGGCCTCCAAATTACATCTTTGGTGAAAGTAAGATACTGAACAATGAATGAAAGGGGTATGTGCCTCACAGTGAAGCTACATCAAGAGAGAAGAAAAACTTGAAATAACCAGAGAGGGAAGAAAAAAATAACAAAAGAAAAAGTGAAATAGAGACTGAAAGATATTCACAAATATCTCTAGGGTATAACAAAAGGAATGCTAATGTCTTGCTCAAGTCTTGAGAAATCCAAGCACTGTAAAATCTTGTTGTAGCCAAAACATTAAGAATCCAAGATATGAGAAAAGAGACATTCTAAGTTCATCAAGTGAGGGTTTGCTCAGGCTTACCTCATCCTTCCAAAACACGAGCAAGAAATGAAGTGAGACTGTTTTCTTTACAGTGTATTAGATAGAATCCAAATAGAATGCCAGAGATTACAGACTTTTGGGACAATTACATGTTAAAGTAAAGCAGCAGTTCTCAGAGCCTTTTACATGCTAATAAATTCTACCATTTTTAAGATGGGAAGGCATATCATATGTAGTGAGAAAGTAGATCAAGGCTCCCTTTATCTAGAGCATTTACAGTGCGGGAAATTATGTTTCTGAAAGCCAGTTTTGGAAAAGGCTGAATTAGACTTTTCAGTTAAGATACTTAACAATACCTTATATTAAAAAGAACAGACTGTTATAAAAGCAAAAAATTGAAAAAAATTTAAAACTCATAAAAAAGGCAATTCAAGGATTGCTTTAGGAATGTTTTTTATTATTTGGTAGAGTTTCATAATGATTTTAACAATCAAACTTGATAAGAAACTTATTTCTACAGTCTTGATATTTGTTCTTTCTGCATGTTATGTTTTACTGAATGCATAAAAAGAAATGTTGAATGCTTCAGCATTAAAGTTGGCTTTACAAGATTAAGATATTAGAACTTGGAAAGGGAGGAAAAAATTTATGAACAAAAACCTTGGAATAACTGGAACCATCTAGAGACCCCTGTAGATAGGGCAGGGTTGTTTGCTAGATATACTAATTAAATAAGGCAATGTATTAAAATGGTTTACATTGTGCTTGGCACCCAATTAGCACCCAATATTAGTAAAAATTTTCATGTGCTTTGATATTCTTATGTCATATACCACATAAAAAGGGGCCTTTATGAGCATAGAAATAATCTCCTAGAAGTAAAAAGAGGAAACTAACAGGTAATCTCCTGTGCTGATTCATATACTATATGTGGCAGTAGGAGCTTGTGCTTAATCTAATTAAATCCGCCCCCTTCCAACCGGCACAATCTAATCTAATCAGCTGAAGTAGGTTGCTATTTGTTGTAGTATAATTCAGCCAAGGTTACCAGTGGCCCGACACAGACTTTGTCAAAATTATCTTTCCATACCACCATGCAGCACAACGTTTTAGCCTGAAAGTCTGTTTCCTCACATGATCTTTCCCCTCATGAATGAATTAGTGCCTTATAAAAGCTACTTGGAAGGCTGAGGCAGGAGAATTGCTTGAACCTGGGAGGCAGAGGTTGCAGTGAG
>NW_016107373.1:7475233-7482192 GCF_001604975.1 Cebus imitator | reverse complement strand
AAAAAAAAAAAAAAAAAAAAAAAAGGATTAGAAGGAGTCGGTTTGCTCTCTTTTGCTTTTTATCCATGTGAGGACATATTTCTTCACTTTTTTGCTCTCCTGTCATTTGAGAAAACCTAGGTGGCACCACCTATTGCCAACTATCAGGAATAGCTCTCAACAGACACATCTTAACGGACGACACCTTGATCTTGGAATTCCCAGTCTCCAGAACTGTGAGAAAATACATTCATTATTTATAAATTACCTAGTCTTAGGTTATTTTGTTATAGTAGCACAAATGTACTAAGACATGCACTGTGTACCATTCTAGTCTAAATCACTCTCCTGGATGACTTTAGTAGCACTCCAACTGACTAATGCTATCCCATTCCTCCCCCTTCACTGTCCTGCCCCCACAGAACAGCCAAAATGATTTTTGAAAATTCAATCAGATCACTGTCGTTCCCTTCATTAACGCCTTCCAGTATTTCCAGTCCACTTCCTAAGTGGATTTATGAAATAAACCCAAATTCTTTTTTTTAAGCATATAATTTTTATGCTCCCTTTTTACCCTCCCATTCTTCCCATGCTTCCCAGTTTGTTCCTGCTTCATGGCGTTTGCTGTCTGTCACTGTTGTTTCTGCTTGAAACACCCTTTCCTTCAACTGACACATACCTGTCTCCTAGTTACTCAAGCCTTAGGTGCAATAGTTTCTGAAGTGAAGGGGCAGAAGGACCTTCTACACATGACTGTATCACCTCATTTAGTGGCATAGTCACTCTTTATTCATACTGCTCTGTGTTACAGTTGAAATGTGTGCCCTCAAAACGGTGTTAAAGTCTTAAGTCCCACAGCCTCCAAATTTAACTTTACTGTAAGTAGAAATAGCATTTTCATAGAAGTAATCAAGTTAAAATTCAGCTATTAGTGTGGGCTGTAATAAAAAATGACTGATTTCCTTCTAACAAGTGGAAATCTGTACACAAAGACAGATATACACAGAGGAAGATCATGGGAAGACAAGTAAGGAGATGGCAGTCATGAGACTGGAGCAGTACAGCTACAAGCCAAGATAATTGGCCAAGGATTGCCATCAAATGCCAGAAGCTGGAAGAAACAAGAAAGAATTCCTCACTAGAGTGGTGAGGGAGTACATGGCTCTGATGGCACCTTAACTTTGAATTTGTACCCTCCGGAGCTGTGAGACAATACATTTTTGCCTTTACCCTACCTAGTTTGTGGCACTTGGCAGTGACAGCCATAAGAAACTAATGCTATGTTTTCATTTTCTTTGCAGCACTTGTGACACCTGCAATCATTTCTTTGGTTTACTGCTAAAGGTCACTTTCCACACTAGAATGCAAACTCCCCAAGAGGCAAAGACCTGTGTGTCTGGTTGTGTGCCATGTGACCTGGATTTGGGAGAATGCCAGACAAAGAAAGTGATGCTCAAAATATATACAATAAATTAATTAATAATAGAACTGAATGGGAACATTCATGAAGTTTAAAAAGACAATGAACACAAATACCTACAACCACTCCCTTTGTTTTGCTGGGTTACTTGATTGCTTTTACTTGTCTACACATCCTTTAAGTTCAGTCCTTCTGAAGAGTATTATTCAATCTAGGACCTACATCTAAAGGTCTATACATTATTATGGAAACAAAGTCTCAGTGGATCTTACTTAGTGCCTGGATGATCATACCTGTAAAACATAAGTGTCATCCACTAAGAAGAAGGGGAAAGCAAAGGATTCTTTGAATAAGAAACATAGTAAAAATAGTAAATAGTTTCTGTCTCTGGCTCTATACAGGTTTCATGATTTGGGTCAGTGACAGATGATGGGAAACTTGATAGCAGGTATCTCTGAACCAGGGTATTCAATGAATACTTATGTTGGTAAACTCTGTTACCTCCCTTTAGCTTGGGAAGCATCAAGGTATTATAGTTTAAAAAGCATAAGGTCTGGAGGCAGAGAACCCTAAAGTTCAGGCTCCTTTAACTTACCAGGGTGCAAACTTGAACCAACCTTGTACAAATTACCTTATTTTCTTAGCTCCAGGTTTTTCAAAAGCCCCACCCAAGGGAGGAACAATGGCATATACCCTAAAATGTTGATGAGAAAATTAAGAGATAATGCGTGCGTGGTGTTGGCGCACTGCCTGGAGCACAGTAAAAAATGATATACATGCTAGATAATATCGCATTGATTATTTGAAGAGTCTGCTGGTCACAGAATTCATGGACAAGATTGACGCCTTGTCTTATGTGAAGAATACAAACCTCAGATCAATTATTTGACTCACACACAAAGTAAAGCTATTTTTACTTTTGCTGGCCTTGACGATTGAACTAGGCTTCACTGATTTAAATGAAATTGGCGATCAGGAGTAACTTCAACACACAGAAGCCAAATCCCCACAGCTGTTATTAATCCCAATATAATTAATTGGAATCCTAAAGAAACATAAGAGATTCCTTCTTAAAATTGTCACTCAGGACTGTTAGAAGGCTATGAATATCTGCAATTATGATGAACTTAAAGGCACGTATTGTCTCAGTACCGTGTGTGTACACCTGTTCATATGTGTGTGTTATTTTTCTTCTGCATTGAACCATATTTCTGAAGTAGCCACAGAAAGAGTCCCATTTATGCTTTTATGTTTGTTTTTTTTTCTTTCCTACAATATAACCATAGCAGCAGTGTAGAATTTGACCACAAGACAATATAGTTCATGAAGACAAAGAAAAAAGTGCATGAGTAATAACAATAACCAATGGATTTTTTTATTGCATTATAGTTGATACAGTATTTTCCTACTAATTATTTCTCCCAGAGGACAGGTCAAATACTAAGTAATATTTCTATTTTAAAGTGGAGGGAACTGAGGTCAAATGCTTTGATTAAAGTCACAGAGCTTCTCTGTGGTAGGAGTGGTGCTAAATCCACAAATTTCAACTACAAATCTCCTTTCCTTCCATTACAACTTGCAGCAGTAATTATGTAAAAAGCAAGAGACAGACTGATGATATAGAATCTAGTTAGAAAGAGAGCCTGCATAATACTTCTAGCTCTACCATTACCACGTAAGATAGTATCAGCTTAACAGCTTTGAAAACATTGCATCTTGTCTCTGTTGAGTACTAACATCATGAAGCAGTGTTTGCATAATAGATTTGACTGTGTTAACCTTACCTGATGCTGTTTGCTTGTAAAACAAAGGACTTACTGTCACTGACTAAATTCATCACTAAATGAAAATTCACAAAGTTGTCTAGATAACCTAAATAATCTCCAAATTTGTAGCAAAATTGGTAAAAAAAAAAAAAAAAAAAATGTATGAGTGGTTGCTTTGCCACCTTAACTCACATCCAGGCTTCCCAGTGAACAAGGAAAACCAGACTGGCTTGTCTCTGGGAAATCCTCCACCTAATCACAGCTGAGTTCTTCTACCTAAACAAAACACTGTCCAAACCCAGACTGACAGCCCACAAAGAGAAAAAATTCAAGATCAGAACCTCATCTTTCAAAGAATGCTGGAGACTGTCTCATCAAGGCAGTCTCAGACTTGAGACCAACCTGCTCCTCTGCAGAGTGATGGCAGTTCCTCATGATCTACACACAAAGATTTTGAGCCTTAACATTGCTTCAGACATACTACATGCAAAGGCTGGCTTGTCCTTCCTTGATGAGTATTGGGAAACTAAATAATTCCAAAGCTCCACAGCCTTCCTTAAAGCCTCCAGAGCACAAGATCTCCTCCCTATTTATCCATAGTCTGCAGCATTTCAGTCCTTGATTATACACTGTCTTCTGCTGTCCAGTGGTTCTACATGTTACCATCTTGTTTCCCCAACATATTCCGAAGTCATTGAATTCTTTTTTAAGTCGCTTAACACTTCACCCTGCCACCATTATAAAGATGGTTTCAGCTACTGTGTGCCATGCCCTGAACTAAATTCTGGAGCTATGTAGAGGCTGAATAAAGAAGTCTTACCTTTCAGAGTCTCCTAAGGTCATGATGGAGACATTCACATTTATAGCTCACATCAAAATGATACAAGAGCTATGCCAGCAATATAAATATATTATTTAGAGAGTTTGGGGAGAATGAGATGACATAATAATTGATATAATACTCTTTGGTGGAGAAGGATGGGGTTGATACAAGGGTATTTCAGTAAGGAGAATATGACCAAATTCACCCAGTTTGAAAGAGGAGGTTTGACATGTTTTGAGAATGTCAGGTGGTATAATAAGACTGCACATAAAGAATGAAGATAGAACGTGGCTTTATGTAGCAAAGATACCTGAATAATTCTGCATTGTCCTTCTTGCTATAATGTAAGCTTATTGAGTGTAGGGACGATGTGTTTTGTTCACCATTTATTCTCAGCATCTAGAACAGTGTCTGTCAGATGGTGGCAATTTAGTAAACATTTTTTTAAAAAAACTAAATGAATGAATGATTGAGAGATAAAAGGAACCATGCATGATATTCAAACAAGGGATAAAATAATTAGATTGGTGTTTTAAAAGACAACTTTATGTCCCTTCAGGATTCTTTTTTCCACTCCCTTTTTAAGAGACAGAGTCTCTGCTGCCCAGGTTTCTTTGCAGTTGGTACAATCATAGCTCATTGCAGCCTGGAAGTCCTCAGCTCAAGTAATCCTCCAGCCTCAGCCTTTCTAGTAGCTGGTACTACAGGTGCACATGACCACACCCAGCTGATTGTTCTGTAGAAATTGGATTTTGATATGTTGCCCAAGCTGGTCTTGAACTTCCTGCCTCAAGTGATCCTCCTGTCTCAGCCTGCCAAATTGCTGAGATTATAGATGTGAGCCACCACACCTGCTTCCCTTCCATTTTTAAAATTGCTCTTTTTATAACTTATAATTTGTTATTTAATGTAAATCTCTTTTCTTACCCTTGTTTTGCCAGAGTCCTTTTGCAACAAAATGACGAGGATACTTATTTAAAATATAAGTTAAATCAGAACCATCTCTGGTCAAAAACCACCATTGACTGCCATCTTATTTAAGGTAAAAGAATGAATACATCTAGCTCTACCATTCTAGTTCTTCTCATGGGCTGAAGAGCTTATATCATTGCCCATTATCTCAAGGTCTCCTACCTTCTTTATCTTCAGCTCCAACTTCTCTCCCTCACTGTATACCTTCCAGTCACACTGTACTCCTTGGCATGCCATGAATGAAGGAGGCATGCTCCTGCCTATTCTCTTTGCTTGGAATTATCTTCCTACAGATAGCTGTAGGGCTCACATTCTCATCTCTTTCTGATATTTGCTCAAATGTCACTTTCGCATAAAACCTTCCCTGAGCAATTTGTTCAAAATTTTATACTTTTTCTCCACTGCCATTTTTCCCTTACGCAGCTCCATTTTTCTGTTGTTATTTTATAGCACTTGTCTCACTGAACCATACTTTATAATTTTCTTGCATTTCTGGTTATTGCTTCTTTTCTATTTCCCTCACTTAACAAGAACAGAGATCTTTGTCTGTATTTTTCCCCACAGATGTACGCCGAGTGTTCATGGCTAGAATTGAGCCTGGCACATAGAAGTTGCTTTATAGATGGTTGCTAAATTGCACTGAATGGTTACCAGTTTGCATAAAAGCTTTGATTTTGACTAATATAAAGTGGTAGCTGGTGCATATGGTTTGCTTAGCATGCAAGGTAGTTGTTAGAAATGAATGCTATAGGGCCGGGCGCGGTGGCTCAAGCCTGTAATCCCAGCACTTTGGGAGGCCAAGGCGGGTGGATCACGAGGTCAAGAGATCGAGACCATCCTGGTCAACATGGTGAAACCCCATCTCTACTAAAAATACAAAAAATTAGCTGGGCATGGTGGGGCGTGCCTGTAATCCCAGCTACTCAGGAGGCTGAGGCAGGAGAATTGCCTGAACCCAGGAGGCGGAGGTTGCGATGAGCCGAGATCGCGCCATTGCACTCCAGCCTGGGTAACAAGAGCGAAACTCCGTCCCAAAAATAAAAAATAAATAAAAAGAAATGAATGCTATAATAAATGTACAGATCCTGATAAGAGTATAAGGCTCTGTGTGCTTATATGTTAGTATTTTATTATTGATGTCAACAGCATGAGTCAAATAGGCCACCATATCATCTTATTGCCATCTGGAGGCTGTGCTCCCTGATGGCTAGAAAGGAACAAAGAGGAATAAAGTGAGCTTCCAAAGAATCTGGAAATGCATATGTATTCACTTGGTAAACATACTTGAGCAAATGGATAGGTTGTGGCAATTCTGCTTACCTAAGTTGGATATTTATAGAAGATAAATGAATGAGCAGTGATGAAGTGATTGAGCAGAAGTGAAGAGGCAACATGGAGGTAGCCTTAAAGAAAGACTAGAGAGGAACAATGGTATACAATCCCAGTTAATGTGGTGAAACGCAGCTGCTGGGATCCAACAGGAGCAGACCTATCCATTTGCTGCTTAAGCTAAGGGTAAGCTAAAAAGTTAGGGAATACATTTGGGATTAATTATTTCATTCTTAAACTGCTTTATGGCCTTCCGCAAATATCAAAATGCCCCATGTGTTTTACATTTGTTCCCTATATCCACTTCTCCACCCTGTTAACACAAGGGATGTGCTACAAAATCAATGGATTCCTTTGCTCTCTAGATATAGATCAGCTTCATCCCATGGCAGACACTGGCAGGACACTAGCGGGAGGGAGATGTGTAAAGCCAGGCCACATGTTCCTCTGGTTCCCTCCCCATGGGGGCTCGCTGGGCTCTCTCTGATCTTCAGAGAAATATCATTGCTCTTAAAGTGACCTTCTCTGCAGAACTCTCTCCTTTCTACCAGTAGCCTTTCCCTTCCTCTGTCTCTTCAAGCCTAAGAGTAGTGATAACTCTTCTCCTAGCCCCAGGTTACTTACTGCTTTGACTCTTGTGGTTCACCAAACCACTCACACTTGAAAAGCC
>NW_016107373.1:7418245-7475127 GCF_001604975.1 Cebus imitator | reverse complement strand
TCACTGCAATCTAGACCTCTTGGGCTCCAGGCACCTTCCTGTCTTATCCTACCAAGTAGCTAGAACTACAGGTGTGTGCCACCATGCCTGGATTTATTTTTATTATTTTCCTAGAGACAGGGTCTTCCTGTGGTGCCCAGACTGATCTCAAACTCTTGGGCTCAAGAATCCTTTTGTCTCTACTTGCCAAATTGCTGGGATTACAGGTGCAAGCCACTTTGAATTATACTAATTTGAATGTGCTAGCTGTTAAGATTCCTGTTGGGGCCTCAGTGAAACACAGAAATTCTTTGAGGCTTAGTTTTCACATCAGGAAAGTAAAAATAATATGTCCACCACCCGAGGCCACAGGGACCATTCAATTGAGCATCTCCTGTGCAAAGTAGCTGACCTAGAAGAAAGCATTCAAACAATATGAGCTTCCTGGCCTCCTTTGCTTATAACATTCACAGTGCACAGTAAGCACCTGCTTACTTTGTCATCTCCTCCATGGAAACTGAGTGCTTCTCAAGGGCAGGGCCACAGGCACAGAGATCAAGACCTCTACATCCAGCAGGTGCCCTGGAAATGTCAGTTAAATGATCACTGAGAGAATAAAATGCACCAGCAGTAGAGAGAAGACAGGACTCCAAAACAAGACATCACTGGGTAAAACTAAAACATATAACCTCATAATTTGAAGATGAACATGTTATAATTAGAGATAGGAGCTGAATGGAAAAGACTACTTTGGTCTTTTTAGTTGCATCTAGTTGGTAACAATGTTGAGAATCTGTCTCATTTCTCTTTGTGTGTGTGTGTGTGTGTGTGTGTGTGTGTGTGTACATGCGCGTGTGTATGTATTCAAACGTGATAGGTAGAAAAATTGTAGATAGATGTATCAAATTTTCTCAGTCAGTTGTTATTTGACAAATTTTCCTCAGGAATGACACCTTGGAAATGAACTGTAACTAAGTAAATAGATAATTACACCAATACATTGTCAATTACCTAAAATCTGAAATAAAACTGTTAAAGGAGTAATTAGATTAAAGTAAAAGATCATTTGCTTTTTAAAACTCAGCATTTAAAACCAGGCTTTTTATTTATGGTCCAAATAACATAATTATCAAATCAGCTAAGAAATCATTCTTTAAAGACTGTTTTTACAACTAAAACTCATGTATTGTAACACAAAGCTATTCACATCTGCACAGATGGGAAAAAGGAAAGAAAGCTTTTTAATTAGAAAATAAGATGATGAATAATTTGCTATGATGATGAGTTCAGCAATTTATGCTTTAGTTTAGAAGCAGACATGCATATTTTGAAAAACCCCTCCTACCCTATCCTCTTCCTCTTGAGATCCCCTGGTCTGTAGTAAGAGGAGACAGACGTTGAGTGGGAGGGTTCCTGGCAGCATTACCAGAAGTATGTTCTATGTGGCATGAACCAAATCAATAGTACTGAGTGACTACATAAAAGAGCACATTTCTGGGATGATTTTTTTGTTGGAATATGGCTAGCCCCCAGATTATCTCATCCTCTGTTGATTTCCTCTTCACTCTTACTTAGAACAGCTCTTCTTTCCTGTCTTCTCTGCACCTTTGCTGGCCAACAAGTGGACACTTGCTAGCAGTGGTTTTTCCTACTAACTTTCATGAGTGTAAGGAGATGTTTGTGTATGTACATGCATTTGCTATAGCATATAAGTACATAGTTTTACACCTTTGGGGAAAATGATATTCTACATTTTTTGTTTTGTATTTTTCATAAAGTCCCCACAGTCTTTAATTTTGTAGCTTTAACGGCTGAAGAGTTGAGTTGAATCAGAGATGGGCAGCACTTTTCTATGATTGTGACCACAAGCAGCATAGAAAGTCCAGTGTTGGCATCTAGTAGAGACAGTAGTCTTGTTCTGTCACCAGGGTAGACACACTCTGGAAGATGATACCCTTTGAGTAATATTTTAAGATTTTTTTTTTCCCCACAATGGTCAACCTGTAAAGCATTCTCTCTGTACCTCAAACTAGGATGGTTCATTCTCATCACCACAATTCTCTCCAGGATGGATCAAAATAAGATCTTTCTCTCCTTCCTCCCTCCCATCCTCCTTCCTCCCTCTCTCCATGCCTCCCTCCTTTCTCTTCTTCCTCTCCCATTTGAGTACCATGCCTAAAATTACACATATTTGTTGCAAGAAAGAAGATGTGGGAATAAATAACGAAAAGGAAGAAAAAAAGAGACAGGTTTTTTCCTCCTTTGTCTCCAGTGAGTTTGAAGTTAAAACTCTGTATTTTCCCTACACTTTACTTGAAGATAAGGTATCTTACAAATAATTCTCTGATTTAGCCTTTTCTGAACTCACCTCTATCCCTCCGGCACCTGGGGTACACCACAAATTAGGAAAACAAGATCAGTGTTGGATTCACATTCAATATAGGCAATATACTCTGTGATAAACTTTTCATATAGATAGCAATCATGGATGTCCTAGAGAGCTATGTAAAACAGGACTTGCAATCTTGGTACATGAGAGCTGAGCTAGTTCAGCTTCATTTGATAGCAACAGAGCAAGATAATGCGGGTAATTGAATAGTTAGCAAATCCATTTCGGGTCCATTCTTACCCAGCCATGGGGAGAAAGCTTAATAGGGAGTTAGATGAGAAAGTCCGGGTGGCACTTAAATGAACAATAGAAAAGAGAGACCAGGGAAATGAAGCTTTGCCCATCGGGGTCAGAGCTGGTTACCTAAGCACGGCCCACCCCAGGACTCAGCGTCTGCTCGCTCATCCCTTTGGATGTCCTCCTACGGCCAATCCCTTTCTCTCTCACATCTCTAAGTGGTGCACACAAAATGAGAGCGATTGAATATTTATTAATGCAAGGAAATATAATTATCAGGAAATTTCTTTCCTTGATACTCTCCCTCTCTCTCTTATTAGGAAAGCTAACTGATTCAGAATGAGGTAAACCCCAATGTTTAAATGTATTTCTGCCTATTAATTTGGAAGCACTGAAAATACACTTTGTAAAGTAATAAATAAAAACTATTAATAACAACAATACTAATTAAAGTTTATTAGACACTCTTTCTACTAAGCACATTACATGCCCAGTCTTATTTAATTTTATCCTTATAACACTATTATGAGATGTATATTACATCTACCTTCCCAAACTATGTCTCTCTCTCTCCCCCTCTGCCCCATCCATCCTGGCCTAAACTCCCAGATATGAACCTCACATACCACCCTTGCTTAGCACCAGTGGAAACAAACAAGTATAACCTCTGGATTCTTCAGGGTAGACATAAAGAGTGACTCTACACAATTTCTGCATCTCTTTATTATCTCAGCATAAGGCTTAGTGCCTTAATTATTTTATGAACTAAATGCCACAGATTAAGTAATTTTCCAAAAAATTATTACTTTGGAATTGTATGCAGCCCCCAAAAATTATAAAAATAATTCTAATTTCATGCAAAATGTCCAATGGCAATATTTAAAGAAAAAAAAGATAGCAGCCACATTTACAGTGTGATATGGATACAAAAATGCACACATGAATATACACAAAACCATTCAAATACACAATTCTCAAAATGAAAACATCCCAAATGTCAAGTATATGTAGCTCTAGGTTGATAGGTGATTTGTTCGTTTATGTGTTTTCAGCTTTATCTGGTCTTTGTATTTTCAGTTTCCTCCAGTTGTATTTGTAGCTAACATTTACTGAACTGTTACCATGGATTATTCTAAGAACTTTACATACGTTAACTAATTGAGTTTTCATAATAATGGGAGGAGGTAAGTACTATTATAACTCTCATTTTACAGTTTAAAAAAATGGGGTATAGAGAGGTTAGGAAGCTTGCTAAGCTAGGAGATGGCACAGCAGATATGTGAACCCAGCTGGTTTGGCTTCATTACCTGAGCTATTAACCACTACGTGCTACTGCCTATAATAAGAATTGAGCTTTGTAATCAGAAAGAAATGAAGAGATTATTTTTTTAAATGTACTTTGCAAATTTGGTGACATCCAGGAAAACGTAAGAATGCACATACTGGGCTGAGGGAAGAATGAGTTTAATCAAGGCTTTTTTTCTCTCTCTCTTTAAAAAACATCCTTTCATTCGCTTGCAATGGCTACCAGATATGCTTCAGGCCACTGAAAGGCAAATTGGACATTAATTTCTTTCATTTGAGTGCTTTTTCCTTTGCAATTATCAATAATGAAATTACCATGGAGTCCCTGTTTAGGCAAAAAAAAATTACTCAAATGCTTGTTGTTGTTGTTTTCTTTTTTCACATCTCTAGAGATGTACCAAGTAGCTGAGCTTACAGATTGCAGTGCTCTTCCTGTTACCTCACAGCACCTGCTGCCAAAGAGGAGCGAAGACTAGCGTCAATCATCAGGAGGCTGACCACTGCTCAGGGGTGTTCTTTCAAGACCTTCAGTTCTACACTGCAGTTTATGATCTGGAAAGTGGCTTCTGTAACATGATCAAGCTAGGATAATGATCTCATTATAAAACCAATCAGAAACTCTGTGCAGCATTTTTCGTTCGTGGAAGAGGTTGAGCTCACAAGAGGAAAAAGAAACATGCTATTTGAAGTGCTGGCATTTTGAAAACGTAAATCTCAGCCAAGTCCATCTTTACATTGTATACCTCTTCAGTCCTTACCCTGTGCCTTACTATCCCTAGCCTGGGGCTGGATGTTAGGCCTTGTGGTTATGCTAGAAGTTGGATAGCACTCTAAAGGGAACCTGAATTGAGGATGTCAGCAGTGCAAGTCAAGGTCCTTGAGAGGAGTCAAGGGTTGAGTGTCGGAGGGTTCTGACGTAGGGCATTCAAATTGGCTCATGGGACCAAGAGGGAAGTTGAAGCCCATGTTAGTGAAAATGACTGAGGGGATCTTTAGGAAGAATAATATTAAATACTGAAATTTCAAATATGTCTCCTTCTAATACAGGGGGCCAGTAAAATCCTTGACACAATTGTCTCTTTTGGGTGGGATTAGAGAGAGGAAAATAGAATAAAAAAGGGTTTGTGGTCAATATTTGGATTGATAATAGAAGAAAACAAAGGAATAAACACAGAGAAACTAGGCAAGAACAAGGAAATACGAACAAGTTAGAATTACGGAGCCAGGAGACTTGTAGAAATGAAAACTCCACAAGAATCTGTGGCCGTATCGGGAAGGTCACTGAATTTCCAACAGTACTCTGAGTGGCGAAGTCCAGGAAATCAAATTTCAGTGTTAAGAAAGAGGTCAATCTCTGCTGATGTCAGAATTTCAATAAAAAATCCACATGCATCACTTGGACACATTTCTTCTCTATCTCGAAAGAAGAGAGGTGAGAATGGCAGATAACTGCATCTCTGGAGGGAGAAAATGCAATCTCATACCCAACAATCTCGAATTAGAAGAAAGAGACTGTCCATCTTCTTTTTAAGAATGAGTCAATTATCCCCATTTTCCACCTCTTAGGACAGCTTGTGCTCACAGGCTACCTCCTTTCTACTGTGCTTCCTGCTACAAATCCCAGTTTGTCCCAGGAAAGATTCTTTCACACAATAACATTTAAATAAGGTGTGCAAAGTGAGTTTTAAACAAGTTTCGTGACAGGTGTAAAATCTTACAGGGGAAACTATCAGTAAGAATCTATCATCAGCTAACACCTTGGTTAACAGCCAGGTGGGTACAGCAATGGGACACGTGTGGGTACTTTTAGAAGGGGCAGAGTGATATGTGGAGATGGTGAAGCTAAGTGCACTTAACATTTGGGATGTTTCCATTTTACCTATTGTGTATTTGCGTGTACTTGTGTGTATTCATTTATAATAACTTTTTTTCAATGTTATCCCTTTCTTAAGCAAGCCTGGGCCACCTTGACCTTACCTGCCTTAAAGATCAAGAATTACAGGACTGAAAACGAGGATTTTCAGCTTCCAGGGCTTAATAGAAATTGTAGGCAACTATCAACAAGCCTTGATTTCAAGAGTCCAAGAAACTCCTCCATTCCCACCCAACCTTCAACCACAACCTTTCCCATACAGGGAGTGACACTGTACCATTTGGCCCCTCCTAACATGTTACTATCTCTAGGAAGAGTTGACACTTATAATTTAGTTAGGCATCTGGAATAAGGTGTGATGAAGCAGCATGAGAAGCGTGAGAAGGCCAACTAAGCTTTGCCGAGTGCCTACAAAGTGCCAGGCACTGTGCTAGAATTTTTTTAAATTTCATATTAAAATAATCATCAATATGTATCCTATAGCTTCTATAATCCCCATTTTTCAGACAAGGAAAGAGCATGAGAGGGGTGAAGAAACTTGCTCAAGGTAACATAGTTATCAAGTAATGGAGACAAAGTTGGATACTTGAGGTCTTAGATGAGGATATGAGGAGGAAAAGCAGGAGTAAGCTGAGTCCCTGGGCATCTCAGAAAGATGCAACACCCAGGACCAGGGAATGTTCTTCCCCTTTCCTCCACCTTCCCATGGTAGCTTATTGTCTTATTTCGGTTCCTATCGTCCTCATAGAAGCCTTCTCCATCCTCCCAATGCCAGGCGGCATCACTTTGCCCTATTGTCTCCAATTACCACAGAAGCCGGTTTGCTTCTCCTTAGCACTTCCTGCAATCTATATTTTGCTTGCTTATTTTTTTATAAAAGTTTCTAGGAAGGCAGCACCTTGGTTGTTTCTTGTTCACTATTCTAGACTCTGGATCTACCTACAGTAGGTGCTCAGCAATAATCTACTGAGTGATCTAATGGGTGAATGAATACATGAATAAATAAACTATCAAAGGCACAAAACAGGGAGTCTGCAATGTGGTAGGACCAACTTATCCTGTATCATAATTTTAGTTAATGCTGTTCTCATTTCTCTGAGTGTCTGGGAACTTCTCCTGACTCTCCTGTCTCCCAAATTTAAGCTCTTTATTTTTCCTAGCAAGGATGCCAGGAAGAAGACCGAGACAGATACACTGGATGGGCAAAAAATAGGGCATGACTAAGATGTTCTTCATTCCTCCTCCTCTCTCCTTCCCAGACCAAATCTCCCTGAATTGGATATTGTTGAGCCTGTGAAAAACAAAGCACAAAGCTTTTTCTTACAGTCTCTAGTGCAGCTGGAGGCTTTAGAAACTGGAAAGCCTGTTCTGCATGGTCACACGGATGTATGATGCCTAGTCTATGCGTCTACATCACCTTTATGTTTCCTCTTCCAAAGCCATGGATTACAGTCTTTGCTCGGCCAGTAGCACAATGACACTAGGCTGTCGGGCTCAGCATAAGTTTACACTAGATCACCTTGAGTGTGCACAATAAAAGCACATCTCTGCCAGGGGAAGGTAGACTTCCTGTAAAAGCCTGCCTCTCTCTGACATTTCTGCAGTTACCAGCTCAATAAGGAAGAGATGCTGATGGACGGATTTAGTTCTCCCCTTTAAGCAAATCCTCTCACCCCTGTGTATCCTGCCACTTGATCTCTCTCTGTGGCTGGGGCCCCTCTGTCAGGAAGCATTTTGTGCAGGATGCCCTCGGTGGCTTCAGAGTGGCAGGGCTGTGCTGGGGGTTGGCAGCAACTGCGGCCACTGACACATTTCAATCAGGCCGTCGCAGGCCTCTGCCAAGCAGGGGAACCAACAAAGGAGCCGCGGTGACTGCCTGGGGCTCAAATCGGATCATCTCTCCCTGCCTGGGAAAAAATAAAATAAATTTCAACCACTCAGCAGTGGGGGTGGCGGGGGAAGCCTAAGGAAGCCTGAACCCTGACTTCTCTCTTGGCTTTGATAGCTGGCTTTGTGCCAAATGCAAAATTACGTCTGAACTCTTAACACTGCTTGGGAGCAGCAGAGGCACACTCAGCTGAAGATGAGAATACTTCAAGGTGAAATGCCTTTCGGGAAATTTCTTTTTTTTCTTTTTTGAGCTGCTGAATCAGTGTTTTTGATACAAAGTTTAGATTGCTGCATTTCTACTGGCTCTGCTCTGTGTGTAAATGTTTGGATTGACAGCTCTCAGAAGGTCCGTTGCAATTCCTTATCTGATAGGGAAAATGGGAAGGCAGTCTACTTCCCCTCCTCTGCTACCTCTGATCTCTTGAAAAGGAGCAGCCCTGTTTCAAACACCATACGATATTGGCACCTCTGCAAAGGACCTTGAAGATTAACCAGCTCACCCATCTGTGGTATACATGAAAGGGTAGGAGGGCAAAGAGAAGGAAAGGGACTCTGGCAAGTTAAATGTTCTGACCATTTTTCAACTTCCTTTGCCCTCCCAGCGGCATGCTGCCTGCTTTCTGGAGTAAAACCAGCTCCTCCATCACTAGGTTGAGTAGAGGATTCCAGATGATTACCATAGATGAGGAGCTTTTACAATCAATGCCCTGTAGAGAACAGATGCAACATACACTCTCACTCTAGAAATCAGCCCTTCGAGGGGAAGAATGCATGAGGGAGGGAGGAAAAAAGAAAGGTGTGTAGGGATCAGGGAAACGGAGAGATCCTCTGCTAGCCGGCCAGAAATAACAGGGGGTGAGTGGAATGAGAGAGAATATCAGGGATATTAATTCAAGAGACTTATGTTTGAAGGTCTACTGTTCAAGGTCCAATGTAAATTAATTAGATGACTATTTTAAAGTGAAGAATACTGAAGAAAGATAGAAAACCTCTAGCCTGAAACACTAAGAAGACAGTTTTATCAGTAGCAAAATAATGAAGGTGAACTACCACCAGAAATTAAATGGTATTGTTTCTTCAAATGAACCTTGAATTATTTTTCTACATGCAAAGGGCTTGGTGCAAAGAGCAAAGCAAAATTCTGACTTCCTTTTTGGTCCTACAGCCTTAATTTGTGCTGGCAAAATATTTACTCTATTCGTCTCTCACATTTCAACGACTTTCCTTATACATATGACTATAGAGGACCCATGTGAACACAATATATTTGGCATCAAGTAATGAAATTTTTAGTGAAAATCAGGATGAATGTTTGTTCGTAGAGCTCCTATTATCAAAAATACTAAAGGAAGTGCAAACTATTTTTTAGTATTGGGTTATATGTACTGTATTGAGTTTGCATCGTTTTTCTACCTTGCATGTTTCTATTCATGCATACTTTTATTGTTATCATTTTTATGGTTTCAAAAGGATTGAACAAAAAGATTTACATCACAGCAGGGTTTGCTCTGTTCCAAACTGGTGCAGAAAACAGCAAGATTTCTTTCCTGTGCTCTCAGGTGGTTACTAACTCCAAACGGGGAAAATGTTGTACACACACACACCCCCCTATATCCAATGCAAAATACAAATTATGGTCCTGATTCCTGGAAAGAGGCTTCAAAGTAGACCTTGATGGCATGAAATGAAAAGGATGCAAAAAATAGTTGACATAGAAGCTTTCTTTGTGCACACCTGTGCAAGTCTTTGATATTCTGTTGATTGATAACTTCTTTAAGGAATAAATTTTGGCATTAAATTACCTCAAACAGTCATGGAGGCTTTCATTCAATCTCTTAAATGTTCTAGCATTAGGGAAAATTTATTATGTAACAGGCAAACATGATTGTGTGTCAACAAAACCAGCCTGTCTGCTGTTTACCTTTAGGATCTGGGCCAGTCCTTTATTCATGTGCTTGGGCGCTAAGATTTAGGTCACCCACCTGAAACTCTAATTTAACCTCATGGTCTGATTTCTTTCTATTTCTGTTGTGATCTAGTAAATATTTTGAAAATGAGATTAGTTTCTTTTCCTTTATTTCTCCTTTTAATAGAGTCTGGTAAGTTCTTTAATTTTTTTAAAGCTATTTCTCCATCATTCCTTTTTAAACTGTTATCACAAATTGGATTTTAAAGAACCTGGTTCTACAAATCCTGGTTCTTTACCTCCTAGGGTAAACCACTGTGTTGCATATTTGCCTCAAATAGATTCCCTAGGAAAAAGAATATATAGCCTATTTGCCTGGGTTTTATAGTTAGGAAGACCTGGGCTTATATAGCTGTTCAGTGGGCCTCAGTTTCTTCAACTGTAGAAAAGCAATATCAAATACCTTCTTGAAACCCTTCTATAAAAAGAAGTGAGGTGATAGAAACAAAGTTAGCAACGGCACATCACATGGTAGCTACTTGACTTGAGGCTGATTTAAATAACAACCAGAAAAGACACTGGCTAAAAGATCAAACCATAACATATAAAGAGGTGATGAATATAGCATTTAAGTTTTATTTTACTTAAAAAAGGCCTCTATGTGACCATTTGAATATATGTGCCAATTTGAGGGCAGTTATCCTTAGAAGTGGGCTGAGACTCTAAGTGTGAGCATTGATGGAAATAATTTTGAAAGAAAATACAACCTTTAAGGATAACATTGAGCAATGTAGGTTTTAAACATATATGCTTTTTAAAATGCACCATGTTGTTAATATTATTTATAACCACTAGCCATCGTTCTATATGGGAGCTACCTAAAGTCACTCAATACTACTTTCCATAATCACTCAAAGAATCACAGCAAATGAAGTTTCCAAAGAGCAGACTATTACAAATGTAAACTTCATATTCAGCAAAGTCAAGACTCACCTGCCTTTTCTGTTAAAGTAAAAAAAAAAGCTGCAGTTCTCAGCAGCCTATAAAACCCCACGAGGATGGCAGAGAAGTTACAATAAGAAAAAAAGAACTAAACTGAGATTTTGAAGAAAATGGGAGAATACAGAGGCAAATGAATTTAAGAACTCTGAACCAAGCCAGGCCTTCCTTCTGTTCCATCCAAATACTTTAGATCTAGAACTATAGTTTGCAGCATTGGCTGACCACTAGAAATCTTTTGGGGAGGTTACAAATAAAATTCTTAGGGTGCCAATGTTGGAGGTGGGGCAGAGAGAATACTGCATGGATTTTTAAAAGCTCCTCCAGGAGATTCTGAGGTTCTGCCAGACTTGGGAACCACTGGCCGAAGGACAAATTATGTCCTCCTGCCATCACCAATCAAATCTATGCAGCTCCTCTGGTACACAGCTGCACTGCTGAATTCTAGATATGTTTTTGATTGGACACAGATACATTTAATTAGCAGTTTGTATCATCAATTAGAATATGAACTCAAAAAGTCACCTTCTTGCCTAGATATGCTTTGAACACAAATTTTAATATGTGACAATTCCTGAAGAAATGGGGGTGGGGGGGTGTTAATGAAGTCATTAAAACATAAAATGATTTTACCTAAGGACGCAATCTAGAATGGATTCCTTGAATAAGCAAATAGTTATAGTCATGTGTCTAGCCTGAGTCAGAGAATCTGGGTACAGCAGAATAAGAAAAAAAGTGATGATAGCGATAGAAAAGTTACATTGCATTTTTATGTCATGTTTCTCAAAGCATTTTCAAAACAGCCTCCCACCTCTCACCTTCAGTTTCCCTGAGGGAAAGCCTTACAGCAAAGGAAGGTTGGGATATTTGCAGATTCAAGAGGTCTTTCATTTGGACAAAATTTGTTGATTTAGTTTTCTGACCCAGTCAGGGAAAAAGCAGCTACTCTTGCTACTACTGTTGAACACATTACTTGAGTACTTACTTAGCATTCTACCAAGGACCTCCTACACAGTACATCAATCAGCCCAATATTTAATTTTAAAAATGAGGAAACAGGAGCTCAGGAAAATGGCCCCATGTGATGGGAACCGAAATTTGAACCTAGATTAATGTGACTCCAAGGCCAGCTGTTTGACCACCTCTCATAAACAGCACCACCAACACTCAGAATAAAAAAGACCCAGGTTTGAATGACTTCACCAAGGAATTACTTTCCTGTTTCTTTTCAGTTTCTCGAATTGTATTGTACTTTCAAAATATTGTAGATGTTTCACCTTCTCCAGTCCAGTCCACACTCTAAGCACACATTTATCCCACACTCTAAACATGCAAGTAATATAAATTCTTTGTGCCTCGGTGTTTCTGTTTTAAAGGATCTGTGTAAAACTCCTTGCATGATTGTGGAAATTCCCATTCCTGTCACATCTCAGCATTACTAATTGAGTGCTGTGTTCTTCCCAGGTGAGCTGGATGCAGCCAGAAATCCTCACTGTAACTCATATAATTGCATCTTATCAGTCAGAGTTGGCATTAAGGATGAAACCTATTTGCCATTCAGAGGTAACTTATTTTCTAAAGTTTTTAGTAGTCTTGGTATAAAATTCCATAACTGGCCATGCACAGAGGTTCTTGCCTGTAATCCCAGCACTTCAGGAGGCTGAAGGGGAAGGACTGCCTAAGCCCAGGAGTTTAAGATCATCCTGGGCAACACAGTAAGACCTCACCTCTACTAAAAATGAAAAATTAGCCAGGCCTAGTGGCATGGACCTGTAGTCCCAGCTACTCAGGAGGCTGAGGGAAAAGAATCGCTTGAGCCTGGGAGGTCAAAGCTACAGTGAGCTATGATCTCCCCACTGCACTCCACCCTGGGTGATGGAGTGAGACCTTGTTTCAAATAAATACATAAAAGTCTATAATGGTTATATAAATCTGTGAACTAGTTCATATTTCAATATGAGTTATGATAACATTATTTAGGCACGTGTTGTCTAATCTGAAAGATGATGACCATATCAAAATATATCACTATTTGGCTATATCATTTTTCAAGAATAATAAAATAGTCATAAGATTTCCTTGATTCCTGGGCAAGATAGTGGAATAGGGTCAGCTCTGGTCTGAAACTCCCAGTGAGACCAACACATAAGGCAGGTGATTTCTGCATTTCCAACTGAGGTACCCGGTTAATCTCACTGGGACTGGTTAGACAGTGGGTGAAGCCCACAGAGGGCCGGCAGAAGCAAGGTATGGCACTGCAACACCCAGGCAGTGCAAAGGATCAGGGAACTCCCTCCCCTAGCAAAAGGAAGCCATGGGAGACAGTGCTGTTCAACCCAGATACTATGCTTTCCCCATGGTCTTCACAACCACAGACCAGGAGGTTCCCTTGGGTGCCTGCACCACCAGGACCCTGGGTTTTAAGTACAAACTTGGTGGCCATTTGGGCAGACAGTGAAGTAGTTGCAGCAGTTATTTTTTGTATCCCAGTGGTGCCTGAATGCCAATGAGAGAGAACTGTTCACTCCCCTGGAAAGAGGGCTGAAGGCAGGAATCAAGTGGTCTTGCTCAGCGGATCACACCCCTACAGAGTCCGGCAAGCTAAGATCCACTGGCTTCAAATTCTTACTGCCAGCACAGCAGTCTGAAGCACCTGCGATGCCAGAGCTTGGTGTGGGGAGGGGCATCTGTCATTACTGAGGCTTGAATAGGTGGTTTTCCCCTCACAGTGTAAACAAAGCTCCCGGGAAGTTCGGACCAGGCAGAGCCCACCGCAGTGGCACAAAGCCCCTGTAGCCAGACTGCCTTTCTAGGTGCCTCCTCTCTGGGCAGGGCATCTCTAAAAGAAAGACAGCAGCCCAAGTCAGGGGCTTATAGATAAAATTCCCATCTCCCTGGGACAGAACACCCAGGAGAAGAGGCAGTTGTGGATGCAGCTTCAGCAAACTTAAACGTTCCTGCCTACTGTCTCTGAAGAGAGCAGCAGAGCTCCCAGCACAGTGCTTGAGCTCTGCTAAGGGACAGGCTGCCTCCTCAACTGGGTCCCTGACCCCCATGCCTCCTGGCTGGCATCATACAGGAGAGCTCTGGCTGGCATCTGGTGGTTGCTCCTCTGCGATCGAAGCTTCCAGAGAAAGACACAGGCAGCAATCTTTCCTGTTCTGCAGCCTCCACTGGTGTTTCTCAGGGAAACAGAATCTGGAGTGGAACGCCAGCAGACCTTCGGAAGAGGGGCTTGTTAGAAGGAAAACAAATAAACAGAAAGCAATAGCATGAACATCATCAGAAAGGATGAACACGCAATAACCCCATTCAAAGGCCACCGACGTCAAAGACCAAAGGTAGATAAATCCATGAAAATGAGGAAAAACCAGCAAAAAAAGGCTGAAAATTCCAAAAACCAGAACGCCTCTTCTCCAAAGGATCTAAACTCCTCACCAGCAAGGGAGCAAAACTGGACAGGGAATGAGTTTGACAAATTGACAATGTAGGCTTCAGAAGGCGGGTAATAACAAACTCCTTCGAGATAAAGGAGCATGTTCTAACCCAATGCAAGAAAGCGAAGAATCTTGATATAAGGTTACAGGAACTGCTAACTAGAAAAACAGTTTAGAGAAGAGCATAAATGACCTGATGGAGCTGAAAAACATAGCACAAGAATTTTGTGAAGCATACAGAAGTATCATTGGCTGAATCGATCAAGTGGAAGAAAGGATATCAGAGACTGAAATTAAGATCAACTTAATGAAATAAAGCATGAAGACAAGATTAGAGAAAAAAGGTGGAAAAGGAATGAACAAAGCCTCCAGGAAATATGGAACTATGTGAAAAGACCAAACCTAAATTTGATTGGTGTACCTAAAAGTGTCGGGAGAATGAAACCAAGTTGGAAAACACACTTCAGAGTATTATTCAGGAGAACCTCCTGAACCTAGAAAGACAGGCCAACATTCAAATTCAGGAAATACAGAGAATGCCACCAAGATACTCCTCCAGAAGAGCAGCCCCAAGATACATAATCATCAGATTCACCAGGGTTGAAATGAAGGAAAAAATGTTAAGGGCAGCCAGAGAGAAAGGTCAGGTTACCCACAAACAGAAGCCCATCAGACTAACAGTGGATCTCTCGGGAGAAACCCTGCAATCCAGAAGAGAGTGGGGGCCAATATTCAACATTCTTAAAGAAAATAATTTTCAACCCAGAATTTCATATCCAGCCAAACTAAGCTTCATAAGTGAAGAAGAAATAAAATCCTTTACAGACAAGCAAGTGCTGAGGGATTCTGTCACCACCAAGCCTGCCTTACAAGAACTGAGGGAAGAGTTCATGTCCTTTGCAGGGACATGGATAAAGCTGGAAACCATTATTCTCAGCAAACTACACAGGAACAGAAAACCAAATACTGCATGTTCTCACTCGTAAGTGGGAGCTGAACAATGAGAACATATGGGCACAGGGAGGGGAATATCACATACCGGTGCCTGTGTGGAGGTGGGGGCAACGGGAGGGAGAGCATTAGGAGAAATACGTAATATAGATGACTGGTTGATGGGTGCAGCAAACCACCATGGCACATGTATACCTATGTAACAAACCTGCATGTTCTGCAAATGTACCTCAAAACTTAAAGTATTAATTTTTACAAACTATAGATTATTAAAGAAGAAGACTGTAACTCAGGAATCATGTAGCCAGTGACCATGCCATTTACCACAAAGAGAAAATATTATTGTACAGGAATCCAGTGAGGATACCTTTACATCATACAGTCTAAGGTATACACTCTAGAAAAGACTGAAGAAAAAAAATAGTGACCTTAAATGGGGCAAGAATATGGGGAGGGGAATGTTTAAATCTCATGGATATGAATAAATAGCCTGCAATGTGTGGAATAAGAACCCAGTTAGAGTCTTGAAACAGAAAGCTATGAGTTTAATGAAAATCCAAAATCAATAAAAGCCAAATGTAGGGGTTGAGATTGGGTTGAAAGAAAAGAAATAAAAAATGTTCTAAGGTTTCTTGTCAGGGGCAAGGATGTGGGCAGCACAGGTGGGTCACAGTGTGCCCTAAAGGGCATCTAAAATTTTTGTTTTATTGAAATGAGGGGAAAAGGGAGAAATTGATCACCTTGGAAATGAAAAAAGAAATCTCTTCTAGATTATTTTCATAAAAAATCATTGTATTTGGCTAAATACACACACACACACACACACACACACACACACACACACAAAACCTTAAATTCTAATGTGTAGATTTGTATAGCATAAGTTCTAATCATGATAGAAATAAATAATAAAAAGGTGATTGTCAAAAAATGATTGCCTTGACTTCCAGAGGACAAAGAACATTTGATTAGCATGTCCAAAAATATATAATTTCTTAGAACTTGTTTGAGAGACAAAGAGCAGGGCTAGACTGGGAAAATATGAAGCATTTATAAGGTGTGGCAATTTGTCAAAAATCACCACAAATGGAATTCCTGATATAGTACTTCAGTAATCATCTCTATAGTGTCCAAAGTAGAAGTGAATTTATATTCTGGCTGCCAAAGACACTTTACCTTAACCATAGGAATCATAAAGCTTAAAGAATCCTGAATGAGTGTCTTTTAACCTAAGAGATTCAGAACCCATTGCAAACTCTAGTGTTTCCAGTAGGAACTTTTTACTTCTTGTGGATAAGGATGGAACAGGCAAATGCATACAGGCTTTAATAGAGAAGGCTTAGGAATGACTTAGCACAGACACTACAAAGGGTTAAAAAAGGATGAAACGAATACAATGAAAACCTGGGACACATAGAAACCAAACCTCAGGGAACAGATTTACTAATTCTACAGCATTTATGATCCAATTGGAGAAGCCTATCCCAAGCCAGGTGAACAGCAAAGGAAAACCAGCCAGAACCATTCTCGGCTAGGGAAGGAAGTAAATGGGAGGGACAAAAAGAAAACTTATTGTAATATGTGAGCCTGCCCATGACTTGATTCCCTTAAAGAGTGTCTCAGCAAACTGACACAAGAACAGAAAATCAAACACCGCATGTTCTCACTAATAGGTGGGTGTTGAACTATGAGAACACATGGACGCAGGGAGGGGAGCATCACACACTGGGGTCTGTCAGGGGGAAATAGGGGAGGGACAGCGGAGGGGGGGGAATTAGGGAGAGATAGCATGGGGAGAACTCCCAGATATAGGTGATGGGGAGGAAGGCAGCAAATCACACTGCCATGTGTGTACCTATGCAACGATCTTGCACGTTCTTCACATGTACCCCAAAATCTAAAATGCAATTAAAAAAAAAACAACAGAGAGTCTCTTGGTTGTTACCAAAGCCTGTAACTCATCCTGGAACGTTTTCCCACCTTTAAACTCCCTCTCCTACATACAACACACATGGACAGGCACACACACAAGTATGCAAATAGCATGAAGCATAGCACATATTATTTTCATTGTGGAGTACATTTCTTAATGGAAAGGCAGAGTAGATCTAAGATTTTATCAAAATATCTACTCAATTGAGATAATGAATATGGGCTCTAAGCACAGTTTCTGGCATACAGTAGGTAAATATTAGCTATTATCATATTAAAAGGTCTATTACTCCATATACATAAATCTAATTACAATCTTTTTAATGATTCTTTGAAGTATAATCATAGCTAAATGGGCTCAAGTTGTAACTTACCCAAGATCACTAGTGAAGTCAGTGTTGTGATTAAAATCTAAAGGCTTTCTGGCTATGGAGACCACACTATTTCTTACTGTGTAAAATTGCTTTCGAATTGGCTATCTAAACACTATTGGGATACTGAAAGGGTTAAAATTATGCCCCATCTTGCACCAAATAGGTAAAACAGAAATAACACACAACAAAATAACTAACCCAGACCCAGATACTCTTTCATTATCTATTAGCTTCACTCAGAAATACAAGCTATAGAATTGTTGGAGAAGTTAATTTCTGCTGGAAAAATTAACGTTGTGTATGCTGAAGCTTCTTGTGCTAATAATTCTCTCAAGTGTAACACTTGAGCTTGAGCCTCCATAAATTGTGCTAACCTCAAGATTAGCCTCCTTCATTTACCTGCTTATTTGACCCAAGGGAGTTTATAATTAATCAGACTGGCACTCACCTATCATATCAATTCACAGGTTCACACAAACGTGCTTTATTTACCAGTAGATAATCCATGCTGCATTCAGCTGCCACATATTAATCTTATTAAAAGGTGACTCCATCATGCCCTTTTCTTGCTCAGAAATGACCAAAGCTTCCTCATGGCACTGAATTGAAAGCCCTACAGCTCGGCTTATTCTTAGGACTTTCCATAGGATAAATCTACCTTCAAAGCTCTCCCATCACCAATTTTGAGTCACACAAGCTCATGCTGTTCCAGCATATTTTCCCTTTCCATTCAAATTCTAAAACTAACATTCCCTGTGACATAGCTCACAGGATTTTGACTTATCTCTGATTTCTAACAAGAACTGATAATAATCACTTTGTTTCATATAATCTGTTGCATTAGACTATGTTAGGAGAGTATGTTTTATCTCAACAACATTACAAGCGTCTGGGGAACAAACACAATTTCTGATAAATGCCTTTCAGGATCTACCACAGTGCTTCCTATCTACTCAGCCCTAGACCAATTCATCCATTCACTAAGTCAGTATTATTAAGCACCTGTTGTGTGTCAAACACTACATTATAATAGAGAACAGACTAGACATGATCACTGATCTTTTAAAACTTACATTTAACAAGAATAAGAATATTATCAGCCTTTTCAATAAAGTAGGATAAGTGGGAAGATGGGGAAAGTTCACGTGCTAGCAGATGCGGCAGCAGTGGAGTTGGGGTGAGAGCCAAGAAGGGCTTTTAGGGCAGATATCATTTACTCATAGACTATGTAAATGAAGCAAGAAGAGAAAAAGGAAGGAGAAAGGGAGAGACAGGTGTTAAATGTTTGCAATGACATATTCCTAAACTTTGGTTTCATATAGACAAATACATACTAAGACACACACACACACCCATGTACGACTGTGTACCCTAAAGAGTGAAGCCTGATTCTAACTCATAAATCTACAGCTCTCTATGTTCAGCAGAGATCCACCACAACAATTACATTACACACTTGAATTAGTGGAAATCTAAGCTCAATGATTCAATTACTTTCCCTCCTCGATTAACAATTGTTATGAGATATACAGATATCCGCTACAAATATTCTCTTATAATATCAATGCAAATATCCCCAGTCTACATGTCAAGAGGCCCCATAGCATGTAATCTGTTTTCGTATTTATTTATTCCTTTAAGAGAGTTCAAGAAAGTCCATTTTGAAGCTCAAATAAAGTTCCACTTTAAATTCCAATTCTAGGTTAAGATTTATGCCAGTTCTTATTTAGCATAGGCACCCATCCGTGTCCACAGGCCTTTCCGGATCTGAGATATGGAATAATTCTACATGTATTTACATTCCTCCAGGCTGCTTACTCAGCAGGCTTTCTAAATGGATGCTAGTTTGTACCTGGATAATAAACGGAGTCAATCTGGGCTTAAAGGGGATTTCAGATTCAGGGCACGAGGTCAGACAAAATAAAACATGGACATTCCCAGAAACTGATACAAAAATGTAAACCATGCAGAAGATTACCTTCTCCAGAAATCCTCCCCAGGAGGTGAGAGAATTCACTTTGTGGATATATTGGAAACAACTGTTCTAGGCAGCAGGAAAGCAAATACAAAGATTCTGAGGCAGGAACATGCTTGACATGTTTAAAGAAGACTAACGGGGGAAGAGAGACAGAAGTTGAGGGCAAAGGGTTATTTGTATTTATTTATTTATTTATTGAGATGGGGTCTCGCTCTGTCACCTAGGCTGGAGTACAGTGGGGCAGTCTCGGCTCACAGCAACCTCTGCCTCCCAGGTTCAAGCAATTCTCCTGCCTCAGCCTCCCAAGTAGTTGGGATTACAGGTGCCCACCACCACACCAGCAAATTTTTGTAGTTTTAGTAGACACAGGGTTTCACAATGTTGGCCAGGCTGGCCTCAAACTCCTGACCTGAAGTGATCCACCCATCTTGGCATCCCAGAGTGCTGGGATTACAGGAGTGAACCACTGTGCCCGCCCTGGCAAAGGGTTATTTTTGCTGTGATTGTTGGGGAAAGAGGAGTCCCAATTGCATAAGGCTTGTGGGTCTTTATAACAATAAGGTTTTCTGTTTTTAACCCTGATTGCAATGAGCCACTGGGTTTTGAGCTAATACATGATTTCATATACATTTAAAGGATTCCCTTTCTCATCCTTCATGTAGTTGGAGCGCGTGGATTTCTCCAGAAAGACCGAGAAAGAGAATACCTTACCTAGTATAATAGAAATGACTGGTTATTTTATAAAGCTATTAAGCTTCTAGAGTTTAATTATACAATATTCCTTTAAGATGGCTGAACTATATCTGATTTTTTAAATCTATTATTAATTTTGCTTCCCAAATAATTTCCCTTCTGGGAAATTTCCTTGCAGCAAGTACAGGCTACTACAGAATATGAGAATCAGATTGACAGATATTCTGCTAGATAACTCCAGGGATGTTCTCTTGTTTAACCCTCACAAGAATCCTGCAAAATAGGTGTTATGTTCCCCGAGATGAAAAAGCAAACTTGGGCTGGGCGCAGTGGCTCATGCCTGTAATCCTAGCACTTTGGGAGGCCGAGGTGGGTGGATCATGAGGTCAAGAGATCAAGGCCATCTTGGCCAACATGGTGAAACCCCTGTCTCTACTAAAAATACAAAAATTATCTGTGCTTGGTGGCGTGCGCCCGTAGTCCCAGCTACTTGGGAAGCTGAGGCAGGAGAATTGCTTGAACCCAGGAGGCAGAGGTTATACTGAGCCAAGATCACTGTAAGTGATCTCCACTGTAAGTGCACGCCACTGCACTCCAGCCTGGCACCTGGTGACAGAGGGAGACTGTCTCAAAAAAGAAAAAAAAGAAAAAGCAAACTTGGAGAGGATAATTAGTTCAAGTCACACAGTTAGAAATGCTGGTGAAAAATGGGAACTCAGGACCACC
Source organism: Cebus imitator (assembly GCF_001604975.1). Classification (NCBI taxonomy): domain Eukaryota; kingdom Metazoa; phylum Chordata; class Mammalia; order Primates; family Cebidae; genus Cebus; species Cebus imitator. The sequence continues at coordinate 7,454,458 of NW_016107373.1, read as the reverse complement.
TACCTCTGAGGGCCTTGGTCATTCTGTGGCTCTCCCAGTGATTCCTGCTTGTCAATTAAAACTCTGAATACAGCTGAGCGTGTGGCTCACACATGTAATCCCAGCACTTTGGGAGTCTGAGGAGTTCAAGACCTGCCTGGCCAACATGGCGAAACGCTGTCTCTACTAAAAATACAAAAAAAAGTTGGCTGGGCATGGTGGCAGGTGCCTATAATCCCAGCTACTCAGGAAGTGAGGCAGGAGAATTACTTGAACCTGGGAGATGGGGGTTGCAGTGAGCTGAGATCTCGCCATTGCAATTCAGCCTGGGCACCAGAGTGAGATTCTGTCTCAAAACAAAACAAAACTCTTAATACAGCTTTTATGGGGACTTAGAACATACTACTTCAAAATATGGGACCTTAGAAATTGAGAAAGCACCAGAAACAGAAAGGTAATTCTCTGATCTTCTCCCACCTTTCTGTGTGAAGGTTGTTCACAAAGGCCAGCTTTCACCATCCCTGAAAATGGGTCATAAGATCCTCATGCAACAGGTGTCCTGCCCTATACTTGAAGAAAAAGCATGCTACACAGAGAGGCCAAGAAAAATCTCAACAAACATGCCTCGCTCAATTCCCCCTAGTTTATTATTACCTTTAGATTACACATTTTTTGTCCAGTCACATTTCTGCATAACTGTCCATTCTTCATCCAACCTAAGCATAAAAATGTCCAGTTGTCCTTGGGTCTTTGGGTCATCATTTGTGGATAGTTGTGTGTCACATAAAACTTAGATAAATTTGTTATGCTTTTCTCTTGTTAGTCTGTCTTTTATTATAGGGATGCCAATCATGATCCTTGCAATGGGTAAAGAAAATGTATTACTTTTTCTCTGCCACTTCTTTAAAAATCAAAAATTCCAGCCAGCGCGATGGCTCACACCCATAATCTGACCACTTTGGGAGGCTGAGGTGGGCAGATCACTTGAGGTCAGGAGTTCAAGACTAGCCTGGTCAACATGGTGAAACCCCATGTCTACTAAAAATGCAAAAATTAGCTGAGAGACAGACACACACCCATGTACGACTGTGGTGCGCACCTGTAATCCCAGCTACTTTGGAGGCTGAAGCAGGAGAATCACTTGAAGCCAGGAGGTGGAGGTTGCAGTGAGCTGAGGTTGTGCCACTACACCCGAGCCTGGGCAACACAGCGAGACTCCGTGTCAAAAAAAAAAGGGCAAAAAAATTCTAGTTTTTCAAGTAGTCTTTCACAATTTTGATAAGCCTGAATCAACACCACCAAATCCTTGGTAAGTCAGGTAAAGCTGAATTACTAATCTGAACTCCTGAGGGTCACATCTTTTTCCTTGGCTCTTCCACCAAACCACTGCTACACATGCAAATATATACCCTCTGCAAAGTAGCCAGCTGAACAAACCTTTATGCAATAAGTTGAAGAGGAATGCATGCAGGGTGGACAGAGAAAAAGAGAGAGAAAGGAAGGTCTTGGTTCCAGCCATGCAAAAGTGTATCCATCCTGCAGGCACACAAGGCAGAAGGCACACACCAGACTGTACTTGTCAGGCTCAGCCTTCAACTTCACACTGGCAGTGGGAGCTGCAGACACCCACCAACCTCACCTTGTTTAGAGTTTTGGTTGCAAATGAGGTATTTCATCAATCTATGGATTCCCTGGTTTTTTCTCTTAGTCACCTCTCATTCTTTCTCTCACTGGCCCACAGTTTTTTTAAAGTCCTTTGTTTTTGAGAAAAGGAAACACACCATTGTTACTGCGTACAGGAATAAACTAGACAGATCTTTTCCTCCACTTCTACAAAATGAAGCCTTTCACTTTTATCTTCCCAAACTAACTGGAAGAAGGAGGCTTTCTTGTTTTCCCCCTCAGCAGTGGAAATGAACACCTTGTATTCAATAACTCCACCCACGAGCTGGTGGCCTCCTTCTCAAAGGGTCAGTAAAGTCTGCAGACCCCATGGAAGTGCAGTTGTAAGAATGACCCATGGAACTCCCATAAGGACTCAGATGTCTATTTTGAACAATACCTGCTTTAAGGCTTTATAAAGAGGCATAGAGGCAAATCTATTCTAGAAGGAGGAGTGATTTTAGAATAGGTGCTTGTCTCCACATCTACGTGGGGAAAGAATAGAATTAAACTTAGGTTGGAATACCAGAGAGGAAATGTGGGGTAGAAAATGAAGGAAGAAGTTTCCAGGCAGCAAATGCAACCTCACATGGCCCTCACTACACACCAGTTTGAATCATCCCTTACATTTGGCTAAATCAGTTGCTTAGATGAAAGTGAGAATGAGGCCAAATTAACATATAATTTTGGCTGGAGACTCAAGGTGTCAGAATCACAAAGATCTTTGTTCAAATCTCATTTCTTACGCTTATAAGCTATGTGATTTTGGACAAGGTGTTTAGCACCTCTGGCCATCATTTTCCCATATGTATAACAGCAAGAGATTGAGTGGCTGGGGTCATTAAGGAAAACAACACTTGGGAAATAGTTTGCCAGTACAGCATAGGGACAGCCTTCCTGAGAGGGTCCCCGTATGATTACCAAAAACGGGGGGACTCCACACTCAGTTGGCCAGAGGAGGGCTGTCCAAAACAGGCAGTGTTTTTCTTTAAATAGCTGATTAACAACTATGTCCACACTCACACATCAGCCCCAACTTATCTTCTAACCTTGAGAAAATTAATCACAAAGAAATGGTGTCAGGTGAAGGGAAAGCCAAGCAGGGAGAGGACAGGTGAGTTATAATTCTCCCTCTGTGCCTAACACATTGTACTACCATGGGCAGGTCACATAACTTTTCTGGACCTCATTTTCCTTTGTGTAAAATGAATGAGTTGAGCTAGACTAAGCTTAGAGGTTCCAAAGTCTAAAACACTTTGTGGGCTGAATTTCCCGAATAGGGGAAGGGCCATTTCTAGCTCTGTAAAGGATGACAGCGTTTGACAAATGTCTACAGTTCCTGTGTGATGGTCAGTTATCAATTCCAATTATGGGGTCAGCTGAGGAGCAATCTCAAACCAGCCTGCAGGGATCTGTGCACGAAGGGAAGGGGTGAAGCTATCAAGGGTAATAATCAAAGCTTGGCCATTTAATGGGGAAGCTGTTAGGCAAATTCACTGCTTTACCCCAGGAGCATTTTCCCTGACTGAATATCCTGCAGAGCAGGACAGAAGAGGGCTCAGCTGCCTCTCCTATGAGACAAATGGGTCTCGCATGATTGGAGCTTACAACTCATTTCAAATATTAATTATAAAATCATCTATTTACTTTTTTTTGTCCTTTCTTGCAAAATCATTCTAAAAATAATGTCATTTAAACACTGCTTCACTTGCTGTGCCCAAGTGAACTCCTCGGGGAAATCCTAGCCACTGTAATATTTGAAAATGCCCCTTTAAATTAGCAAGCCTTGCGCAGACTGTATTGGCAAATTCAATTATCCCTTTGCTACTGGGTACTTTTGTTTGTGGCTCCCTTAAAGAACTGGAGTTCACCCACCTTCAATTCCAATCAGGCTGAAATGATATGAATATGCTGTGAGTTTAGTGGCAGCAACTGCATTAATGTTAATACACAATAAAGAACCACATAGTTTAATAAAAACAAAAGCTCCGAACTATATCTGAAAGGCTTTTAAGAGCAGAGTGCATGCTCTAGTGATTTTTTTTTTCCTTCTGTTACCAAAACTCTTAAACAAGTATAAGACAGGCTTTGTGGGTTTTTATACATTTCTTCCATTCAAATGCAAAAAACAGGTGGGAGATGTTTACTATGTTTAATTAGCTTCATAATGTCTGGGTTTCCTCAACCTGAGTGAGGTAGTTGGTTACTAAAAATAGAAGCTCACAATTTATTAGCAGCACCACCAAATGTTTCTGCCTAATGCTGATGAATACAGCTGCAAAAACATGAGCTTTTAAATCCCTGAATTCTGCAAATAGTAAAAGAGAAATTATTTGGGATCCTGGAGCAAAGTCATAATGAAGGAAAAAGAATTAGTATGAAACTGAATCTGACTTGAAAATGGGGCCTTTAGATTTTAGACTGATCCAAGCTTCCTCACTAAAAAGGCAGTCATTTTATCTAAAGCACATGGAGGTGCTGACTGGCTAAATATCTAAATGAATGGAATTACTTGTGAACCTCCCCCCTGCTTTTCCTGATCTTTTTAGTTAAAGTGAGGACATGGGAAATCTGAAATTTTTAAGAGATTTTTTCTTATTTTATTTACTTTTTTAGAGACAGAGTCTCACTGTGTTGCCCAGGCTAGATTGCAGGGGTGCAACCCTAGCTTACTGCAGCCTCAAATTCCTGAGCTCAAGAGACCATCACACCTCAACCTCCCAAGTAACTGGAACTACAGGTGTGTACCACCTTGCCTGGCTGACATTTTATAGAGCTGGGGGCAGGAGGGTTCACCATGTTACCCAGGCTGGTCTTGAACTCCTAACCTCAAGCAATTCTCTCACTTCAGCCTCCCGGAATGCTGGGATTACAGATGTGAGTCCCCTGCCAGACCAGGAAGAGATTTTAGTGGTGATCCTTTCGGACCAACCTTCTACACTTGACTTTTGGTTACAACGTCCCTAATATGTGCATGACCCAGCAGCCTTATTAGCCTTTCCTTCAGCTTGACTAAGCCTTAAGTAGGCTTATTCCTGACTCTAGGTCCCTAACATCCCTTTTCTTATAGCATTTACTTTAGAAAACGTGTAATTATAAATCCTTTCTCTGCCCCTTTGACATGTACATCTTTTTAAAAGGTTTTTGTCAGTTTTGCAACCTCTTAAAAACCTAGGAGCCATCTCTTTGAAAGGCAATCAACGAGATAGCACATCTATCTACCAGTTTTTCTGAGAGAGTTGAATATTTGTGCCTTACTCAAAGTTGGAAAGCTACCTTCTCTCTTAAAGACAAGAAAAGTTTATTTTCCCTTTGGATAAAGACAATCGGTAAATACAGATGGCTTATGACTTCCCCTTAACAACCTCCAGGTCTTTTTCCTGAGCTCACCCAACTCTTAGAAAAACCCTCCCACCTTCTTCTTCAGTTGAGTCTAGATTGTGTTCTAGCTTCTGCTCTATTGTAATATCCTTGAATAAGCTCCCTTGCCTGCTTAGCTTTGGCTAGTGCAATTTTTGCTTCTGATGCTTAAAGCTTTCTGGACACGAGCAGGGATCCCAACACCTACCTCCTTGGATATCCATTCCTTCCTTCATCAACCCTGACTTTAGATAATTCTTCCCTACAAGGAACCAGAGTTTCTCACTAGGAATTCTATGGACCAGTATAGAATATGCCTAATATTTTACACACTCTTTAAATAGCTGAAGAAAGCTTCTGTGCGCCAGGTAAGCTTTCCCAGGACCTTCACAGAAGGTGCTGAGCCTTAGGCTCAGATGTGTCTTTGTCAAAGGATCTCCCTAAGGGAGTGCATAAAGATATCATAACTCCAGGCCTAGAAGAGGCAACTGAAGGTGTTGTGTTTTACTTTAGAAAAATAAAATTTATGATAATTCAGGATATGACCCACAGATCAGGTATCCTCAGTATGAATTACAAATACATTCAGCTTCCAGTAATGTTTTCTTCACCCTATAAATAATAGCAATCTATTTGAGGTTTGAACAGCCCAGGGTGAGGATACCAAGACTTGGTACTTTTATTTCATTAAACCCTCAAGAAAAAAACACTACATATTCAATTAAGTGGGTGAGGAGAGTAATAGCTAGTAAATTCTTTTTCTAGACTACAGTCATGACCTTGGAAACTCTATGATGATATTCATAAAATTAGTTTTATTTTAAAAATTCTATTCTTCTCCTGCAGACTTTGCTATTTATACTCATTATATTCACCCTCCCTTTTTTCAGTACTTGAAGTGTCCTCTCTTTCAGGTCTAGACATTTTCCTTTCTGGATGTTTTCCCACATTCTCATCCCTATCAAAACATTCAGCTAGTGTTTCATTCCATCGGGGCATAATTTTTAAAATTAAGGGGTAACCAGTCAGTCAGGTAATCAAGTTATTTTATTATTTGACCCATTAGGTTTTTCATCAAAGAAAATATCATTAAGTTACAAGTGTGTTAATAGTTGACCCTGAGAGGCCCGCTTGGTTCTCACGGCAAAGATGGAAAGCACAAGCTCATTAAGTGCCTTTTTCTTTCTGAAAAGGTAATACTTAAGCAATCTCTGTTGCTCCTTTTTCACAGTCCCCTTATATTCAAAGGTAATATTTTTATTTTCATAACATTTATTTATTTTGTTTGTGTATTTCTTATGAAATATATTTTCAAAATAATTTTATAGAACTATGTACTGACAGTACCTTGTATCCTAGGCTTAGAGCTCTTCCAGGGAAATGTTATTTATCTTATTAGCCCATAATAACCAGTATGATTCCTGCCACATACTATATCTCAATAAATACAGTTAAAGGTATAAAAATTGAGAAAATTGAAGTGATCTTCCCAACAATTTTGTAGGACAGAGAATGGAATAAATATTTATTGCCATTTTTCTTTTTTTTTCTTTTGAGACAGAGTCTCACTCTTGTTGCCCAGGCTGGAGTGCAGTGGTGTGATCTTGGCTCACTGCAACCTCCGCCTCCTGGGTTCAAGCGATTCTCCTGCCTCAGCCCCCTGAGTACCTGGGATTACAAGTGCCCACCACCACGCCCAGCTAATTTTTGTATTTTGTTTTAGTAGGGACAGAGTTTCACCATGATGGCCAGGCTGGTCTCGAACTCTTGACCTTAAATGATCCACCTCATTTGGCCTCCCAAAGTGCTGGGATTACAGGCATGAGACACCATGCCTGGCCTATTGCCATTTTTTCAGGCAGGCTAAGTAATTGTTCAATGTAGGATGTGGAATAATCAGCCCCCCTGAGTGGTGAATGTACATCTGATTGGAATGACTTTGGGTATGCAATTAGACCTAGAGTCCCAGAGTCCATCTCTGTTAAAGATGTGTGTCAATTCTGGTTACTCGGTGGAACATACAAGAGAAATTCTAAATCATGCTACTCTTAAGATTTAGTATGTGAATGTACATATATGTGCATGTGTTGGTGGGGAAGGGCCAAATTTGCATTTCACCAGCTCTCCTTTTGTTTTTAACAGATAGAATTCATATACTCATTAGATTTGGCTCTGGTAAGAATGACTTTTCAATTATAGGCAGTAGATAAGAGGCATAAACCTGGGGGAAGGGGACACCGTGCACACTCGCAAACAGACAAGCAAACAAACAAAACACTAGACAGATTATCTCCTTGCAAGAAACAGTAATGCCAGTCCTCCATACATCAGAAATTTCAGTCTCTCAGACCCCAGATCTTTTCAGTCCCAGAAAGAAGGCCAGTGTTCATGAACTCATTACCCAAGCCTTGATCAATCTTAATATATTGTACAGAACTGTCAGTGTAGGTGAAATGTCATTTTTTTCTCCACTTTGATGTTCTTGCAAATGGATTCATTTGGAGGTAGAATACGAAGTTTGGATGATGGGATATAAACACAGCTAGAGCTGCTTTCCATGCAATGGAAAACTGTGAATTGGGCACAATTGTGCATAAAGCTGGGCATTATGGTTTTAAAGTATAAGAGGCCATAATCCTAGCACTTTGGGAAGCTGAGACAGGAGGATTGCTTGAGGCCCAGACCTCAAAACCAGCCTCGGTTGGCAGTATAGCAAGATTCCATCTTTACAAACAATTGAAAAGTTAGCCACATGTTGTGGTGCACACCTGTAGTCCTAGTTACTCCAGAGGCTGAGGTGACAGGAGAGCTTGCACCTAGGAGTGTGAAGTTGCAGTGAGCAATGATCGTGCCACTGCCACTCTAGCCTGGGCATCTGAGTGAGTCACTGTCTCGAAAATAAACAAATAGGAGAGTCAAAGGATTGCAAGAGCTACTTTTCTGATGATTAAAACATCCTTGCTAACTTATTTTTAAGGAATTGTAAGAGTTCATCAGCCAAGTGTGTGGTTATCTGTTCATCCAAGCTCCTGGTCATCTTAGATTGATTAATGATTTACTGAGTGTTTCTATTTCACTTGATTAACACTCAACTGAAGAGTTAGAACCATAAAAAATTAGACTTAAGCTTTAAAGATAGCATTCCATCCAGTTCCATAGCATCTGCTACATACAGCAGTCAGAGGTACAGAGCCTTAGTGGCGCACTGTGAGTGAGGGAATCAACTTTCAGGGAAGTGCACACCACTGATTCCTGGCTCTTCATTTCTGACAATGCTATATGGGACACTGAGGAAACCTACTTGCCTATGGTACTACATCAGTCCATGTTCTGCCTTCAGAAGCTTTCTAGAACATATCTGATCTCTCTCCTGTATTGTGTTAAAAGAAATTTTCAGAAAAAAGTAAAATCATGACCCTTACGCACATATAAATAGGAATACGAGTTCAATAATTTATTTTGCTCATATCATAGGAGGAAATCAAGCAGATGTTACACCAGTTCAAAGGAAAAGTCAAAACACTACAAAATTACGGGGAGTAAAGGAATGTTGAGCTAAACTGCAAATGAAGACAGTGATTTTTCTACTGGGAGGGAGGGAAGTCAATTGAAATTCTACTGGCCAAGACAGAAATTGCATACCAATCAGTTACCTATAATTTACAAAGGTGCAAAACAGCTTAAAGACAATAATAAGACTAGAACTGAATATCCTGGATTGGTATGATATACATCATGAATATGTTTCCATTGAAGTACTAATTTCTTTCAGTATCAAAGTAGAGTCCTAGCATCTTAGATGTAATTCTAAACTGAAAACAAGAGGGGGAAAAGAAGCCCTGAAAACTAAAAGCGATTTTCCCAATGCCTGGTGCTTATATATCCCTCTTAGTATGAATACTATGAATACTCATGTATTTTGCTGCATAAATATTAATACATGTTATTACAAATATTGCCCAGATACTTCAAGAGGTGTTACATGATATCTGCTATATGCATGTATTAGCTTCTACTTTTGATAGGATGTTTTTCATCTAACAAATACATATACTTTTTTTTTTTAATTTGAGATGGAGTCTTGCTCTGTCACCCAGGCTGGAGTGCACTGGTGGATCTCTCATCACTGCAGCCTCTGCCTCCTGGGTTCAAGAGATTCTCGTGCCTCAGCTTCCCCGAGTAGCTGCGATTACAGGCATGGCAAAAATATTTTTAAACACTACCTATGTGTCAGGCACTTTGCTGGATATGAGAGATTCAACAACAAAAATACTTTGCATTCTGTTCCTCAGTAAGTTTAATTCTAGTGAAAAAGAATAATGTAAGGATAAATCATGACAATATACTAGGATGCCTGATAAAAGAGAAGTATTGGGTTGAAAACCGGCAGATGCAATTAATTCTCTGAGGAAAGAGCTGAGCAAATGATTTCAAAAGAGATGCCTTGAAGAAAGAATAAAACTTTGCTATAGAAAGAAGGAAGGGCATGCTAGTTAGAGGGAGTAGTACGTCACACACTTGCATAATACAGGATCCTTTAGGAAGAGATGTGAGAGGTTTAATAGCGGGATGAAGATTTCTGTGTCTTCAACAATGAAGACAAATGAACTTACGAGTTAACCTATAGTTTTCAAGATTTATTTGTGTATAAAGATTCCATTATGCAGAAGAGAATATGAAAAAATAAAATCTGCTGGATACGCAGGTATAAAGTTTAGAGCTTATAAGCTCTCTGGACTTATCTGAAATCTCTAGGGAATAAAAACCTTGACCTCAGAGATTTCTTAGTCATGTGCCATCTTCTGGACCTAATGAAGGGTTTCATCCAGAGTAGGCAATTATTAAATAACTGGTAAATGGAAGAAGAGGAAAATGCACAGTAAAACATAGAGTGTTCAGCTTTCTGTTTTGCTTTATCTGCTGCAGGATGCTGGCTATCTTCTTCAAAGGTCTGGAAAATTCTCTCTCTTCTTAGGCTATATGGCTCTGATCCCTCTGTCTGTTGAAATCATCTTCTAAAACTCTCCCTTTCTATCCTTGGACTCCAGCTACTTTGCCCTCCTTGTTCCTGAGCACAACAAGGACAAGCTTCTCTAAGAATTATTTCCTTGAGGGCACTGGTATTGCTTGTCTCTCTCCCCCAGAATATCTACCTTGACCATTTTGTAAAAAATACTTCTTGCCCTCCCTCCCTCCTTTCCTCCCTCCCTCCCTTCCTTCCTTTCCTCCCTCCCTTCCTCCCTCCTTTGCTTTCTTTTCTTTCTATCTTTTGTTTTTTGTTTTTGTTTTTGACAGAGTCTTGCTCTGTCATCCAGGCTGGAGTGCAGTGGTGTGATCTTGGCTCACTGCAACCTCTGCCTCCAGGGTTTAAGCAATTCTCCTGCTTCAGCCTCCCTCGTAACTGGGATTACAGCTACCTGCCACCATGCCTGGCTAATTTTTTAATATTTTTAGTAGAGTCAGGGTTTCACCATGTTGGCCAGGTTGATTTCAAACTCCTGACCTCAAGTGATCTGCGCACCTCGGCCTCCCAAAGTAGGAGGATTACGGGCCTAAGCCACCACATCCAGCCAAAAAATACCATATCTTATCATATGACACACCCAAGTCCCTTGCAATACTTTACTTACCAGAACCTGAAATTATGTTATAGATTGTATTGTATCTTTTCCCATCAATATGTAAGCCCCATATTAGATGATACCTTGTGTTGGTTACTCCTGCCCCCTGCATCTAAACCAGTGCTTGGCACATAGAAGGTATACAGTCAGTTTTTATTAAATATATAATTAAAAAATAAGTTTCTCTATTAGATATGTGCTTTTGTGGGAAGTTTTCTCAGTTCTTTTTGAAAGCAAGTGTTGTGTATTTTAAAAAAGAAATGAATAAAACTAAAACAAAATCATTATTTCATTGTAAATAGACTTCAAGAATATAAGAATGCTTCAAAAGAAGTAACTATATCTAAAAATATAAACAATAAAGAAAATCAGCAAAGTACCAAGATTCAAAATAAAAAGCTAACTTTAAATTTGTTAGTATGCCCAAAGGTCATATTTCCCTTTTCTTTAGTAAAACTGTAGGCTTGGTTTGGGGCCTACACTGAGCTCCAAATAAAATACTTTATTTCCCAGAATCTCTTATAGCCAGGTATAGTTATATGACTAAGTTCTGGCCAAATGAGATATAAGCCAAAATGTCATGTAAAAATTCCAAGAATGCTGCTTTAAAGATGTAAATTCAGGCTAGAGATAACATTGTAATATGCTTTCTCCATTTTTTTCTTTCTGCTTCCCAAAATGTTGGTGTGGTGACTGGAGCTTTAGTGGTCACTTATTGATCATGTTTTGACTTTGAGACTGAAAGCTTTGTGTTAGAATGTTGGGACAGAGAAGGAAGATGCCCGGATCCCTTGTGATTTTGTGTGGCCATCACACCTTCTCTGTACTATTTCTAGACTTCTCCATGGGACAGAATAAACCCTCTGTGCTGATGATGCTGTTATTTTTAGTTTTCTGTTTATATACCTTGAAGTAAAGTTCATATGTCATGTGAATATCTTAAATTATCCTTAGAGTCATGTTTATTTATTTGCCTGACAATATGTTTACCAGATTGAGTAGTAAATGTGGAAACCATGTTTACTAGACTGAGTAGTGATTTTCATCCATCTAAAAAGTACTATCGTGTCATCATTGTTTTTGCTGCAATTGTTGATATATTCACCACCTGTTCTAGGTAAGGACATCTGTTAATTTTCATGATTTTACTAAGCCCTGCATAAATATTAATTAAGCACAGTAGCGCTAAAAAACAAACTCAATGCTTGTTGGGGATTTAGGAGCAAAGCAGTCAGGGTAATTACATGCTCAGATTAGAAACTTTTAGTAGTATGTAAAAACATACAACTTTTACAACAGCCCAGGCAAGACAAACACAAGCAGAATTACAGAAAAAAAAAAAACCTATAGGAATATTAACACATTTCAGAAACAACTAGGAATTACAAATGAGATGTTGTATCTCTTCCAGTATATACAAAGAGCTAGATTGAGCCTTTGTTCCCAGTGAAAAAATAATAATATATTCAGCACTTCTTACAGTATTCATTATGTGTGCCATTCTAATAATCTCTTTACCTATATTAAATTATGTAAACAACATAGCAGACACATGAGGTGCATACTTCATTTTTCAGAAGAGAAAACAGAGGTGCAAAGATGCTAAGTAACTTGTTCAAGGTCTCATACCTAGTAAATACTGAAGTCATGATTGGGATCCAAGCAGGGTAGTTCCAGACTCTGTATGCTTAGCCATTGTGCCTTGTTACCACTGCAGAACAGCTGGGAGGCAGCAGTAACTTGGGGAGCAATCACTGAGAAGTACTAGTGAAATGACTAAGTTGGAAATACTGTCAAATAAAGGAAACTGGAAAACGATTCCCAGGCTACCAGGAATGGAAATTAAATATCAAGGTATAGGCCAAACATCTTGGAACCATAATGCCAGCACCACCTGGAAGTGCTTTCTTGCCCTGCCCTTATAACAAAAGCTGGATAGAACATAACTTAGAATCAAAACTCAACTTAGAGCTGCAATACTCGAACCATTCGCAAAATGCCACTGGGCCAGTATTTTGAGGAATGTCTCAAGTAATCCGTTGCAGTACTATTAGAGCAGGAAAGTTTGGAAATAATGTCCACAATCTTACTAGTAGAAGATACTCAGTTACGCCTATTAATAGTTTTTCTCTCTCACTTGGATTTTGGTCTTCTTCTTTGTGTAAGGACAAAAGGAATGGCATTTTGGCTAACATGGTGGCACTGAGCATTGCCAGCACCCGTGGCGATATGTTGTGTGAACATCATCAGTTGAATGTGTTATGGTGGACACAAAGCTGGAAACTACTGGAATAGCAGATTGGAGTCAAGAGGCCAAGAATCATGGTGCTGCTGTTTAGTAGCTGAATGATCTTAATGGAATCCCTCAAATTATTGTGGTCTCCCCTTCCTAGTAGGCAAAACAAAGGAACGTTATATGGCCACCCTGATTTCCAAGATCTGTCTTCTGTCATAAAATCAGAAGGATAACTATGGTGTCTACTATACATCTACATAGTAGATACAGATATATCTACATCTGGTAGATAATCAGATAATCTCCCTAATCAGAGAGCTCAGACAGATTTCATTTCAAGTGACATAGGCATATCTAATCTCAAGTGACAGAATGGGGTTGGAACATTAAATATATTAAGAATGAGTTTCCTTTCTTCCTTCTGATTGCCGTATTGATTAAGCATCTAATATGTGCCAAGTTTTCTATCATCTATGTTATATACTTGGTAATCCTTACTACAGACAACATGGTAGATAATATAATCCCAAACTGAAAATGAGAAAAAACCTCAAAGAGAGTTTGAGTACTTGCTCAACCTCACACAGCTAGATAATAGCAATAAGAGAATTTAATCCTACTGTTAGGAAACTAAAGTTAAACTCCGATCTGTCTTACTCCATGCTGTGGACTAACTTGTATCACCTTTCCTCCTGTGGAGGCTGGAGCAGCTCCATCTTTGATGCTTATCTGCCATGTTAGCTTCTGATTTACCTCAGTTCTGGGAAGGCCTTTGAGATTTGCAGTTTATCTACTGTTCCTTGTATAAGAGCATGTACTTATGTAAATCCTGTCCTTCTGGCAAATTCTTATGCATTCCCCTAAAGCACATGTGCCCTTCCCCTATGGTATACAATCCCTGTGTCTGGGGGATAATAGTGCTGGGATCCATTCTTGTGAGACTGTCTTTTCTAGTCCCTACCTGAGATACTCTCTGTTCCTGAGTCCCTGTTAAATATTTCTTTTTAAGAAACTGGATTTGTGAGCCCTTTCTTTGGCCTCTTAACTTCCTTGGACTTGGTGATAGATTTGCATAGACCTGCCTACCTCAAAATACTCCCTAATTCATTTTTTGAAGCCCAAACCCCAAAAGTGACTATATTTAGAGGTAAGAAGTAATCAAGGTTAAATAAGGTCATCAGAGTATGAAAAGGATTAGTGTCCTTATAAAATAAGATACCAGAGAGTGAGCTCTCCACCTGGTGTGTAAGCACACAGCCAGAAGATGGACATTTGCAAGCCAGGAAGAGAGCCCTCACCAGAACCCACTGTGCTGGCATTGTGATCTCAGACTTCCAGCCTCCAGAACTGTAAAAAAATAAATTTCTGTTGTTTAAGCCAGCAAGTCTATGGTATTTTGTTATGGTAGCCCAGGCAGAATAATTCACTCCAAAGGTTCCCTTTGCCTTTTTTTTTTCCCCCACTAAGCCATGCCTAGTGGTTGTGTCAAAAAAATGCCTGAAAAATAAATGGAGGAATCATGAAAGAGCTAGTGAGCTTACATTTTACATTAGAAGTGTTGCTGGTGCTCCCTGGAGTTGTGCTGTGCACAGCCTGCGCGAAGGAACCTGGAAGTCCTTACTTCTGTCTGCATAATTGACATGAATAAATGGACATGAATAAATGGACAATAAAGCAAATCTGCCACTGGGTGCCACGTGCTTCCATTGTTACCCTCCAGCAGTACTACAACTAATAGTATTACTGTTCTTCCTACTCCTCTTTCTATTCTGTGTCCACCACCAGCACCCCAACTTTGAGTACAATTTTTGAAAAAAATACTTTCACAATCTACGGCTAATTAAAAATCGCCACATTATAATCACAACATAATATTATATTCACTTTACAGATGAGAAATATGGAGTTCGGGGAGCTGCTGAGAGGTAGCTAATCAGTAGCAAAGGCAAGTGCAGTTAGGTTCCTGAACACTGTTCAGTGCCCTCCACCCTGTGACCTTTATGCTTGTCTGAATATCCATCTTTCTCTTGTAAGCATTTTCACATTTACCATTTTAAAATATATTTTTCAGAAGTCCAATAAATTCTAGAAAGGCAGAAATTATTTCCAGAGGGTGAAACAGCCTCTTAAATCATGCCCAGTAAAACTAAATTCTACCCTTAGGGGTTCCACTGATTAGCTGCAATGACTGTTGTCCAGATAGCCCTTGGTGTTGGACAACTTCAGGAAAATTCGTTAGATTGATTAGCCCAATTAACTTGGAAACTGACATATAAAAGCAGGCAGGAAACCCCTGCTGGGTCCAAGAAAGAAATAAAAGACCTTCCCTGGTCTTGACTGCATAAATATGAGAGGGCCCATGGAAATTTCCACATGGAGTGCAAACACAAAGGCAGTCTGGGAGAGGACCAAGCTCAGGACTGCCTCAAGAAAGAAACAAAGGAGAGAATTAAGAACTGCTAAGAAGGCAAAAAGCCTAAGGAGAGAGAGCTCAAAGAATAGACACTCTTTGGCAAGCCCAAAGGCCAAAGAGCGGAGAGGGAAATTTGCAGAGCATTCAAGAATACTAAGAGGGAAAAATCTGTGAGCTGAGACACATGGCCTTCTTTGTTCAAAGCTGGTAATGGCATTAATCTGTATTTTTTGTGAATCAGTAGCAAAGGCAAAGTGCAAGTTAGGTTCCTAACTTCGCTACTGAAGCAAATTGGAGCCAATAAGAAAAATAAGAAAGGAAATTCCCCTTGTTTAAAAAAAAAACAAAAAACTATTCAGATGTTAATTTTTTAGATATATTATCTTGGAGTGTTACTCTCATCACTCACTACTTGGGGTAAAGTTTTTATGTAAGTTTAAAAATATAGTCTTCATCTCCTTCCTGTTCCTCTTGCATTTCTTTTATTTTTTAAATTTAATATGCAACTGCTAAAGCTGTAGATTTCTACTATGGAATCCCAGCTGTACTGTGACTTTCATATTTGCCACTAATACTTGTACATAACCAAGACTGATCTGACCATTTCATTTGCGACAGGGGATGAACAGAATCCAGTTATTTCTTTAGCCATCATAATCCCCCATTTTAATAGAGAGTTCTTATTTTTTTTTTTTGTCCTATGGGACTATTTCTTCCAGATGGAAGACAATGTTTTCATGAGACCAGATGAATCATTTGATAAAAACAAGCTAGTTCTCTTCTAAAATGAGATTAAGAAGTGGAAGATGGGAGACAGGGGAGGAAGAATAGCCTAAAAAGAACACAGAATTGCAAGAAAAAGATCCAGGGGATTCCCAGAAACTGGAAAAACAAGAATAAAAGCTTCTGTGAATTTCTCCAGTTATGAAACAAAAAGTAAAAGTGAAAGCAATGGCATCATCAGTATGCCTGCCAATATTCTGCACACAAAGTAACAGCGTTTGCTAACAGGTCCTCAGAGTCACGGAAGAGAGCAAGTTCTTTAGAGGAGTTGGGTGTTTAGGGATGGACAGCAAAATGCCAAGTCAATCTTTTTTAAAACACTGATTACAGGCAGAGAGCAGCAATCACAGAGCATCTGAGGAAATCCAGGATCTTTTTCAGTTCTGAGGAAGGAAGTCATTAGGCAGCTAATTAATTTTCCCTTAAGCTCATTAATAATGGTATCTGGTTGCACATAATCTGTAAATTAGGGAAGACTAAAATTTAAGAGTGATGTGGTTGGAAAGGGTGAAAGAGCATGAGGCTTAGAAAATCTATTGTATTAGGCTACATGGAATTAACAATTTTTTAAATATCTATGTACATATGCAGAACTTTGAATAAAATAATTAAAAGTTAATATGTATAGAGTGCTTACTCTGTTCTAAGCATTGTGTGATTTACATGAATTATCTCATATAATACAATAACTTCATAAAATAGGTAATGTTAATATCTCAATTTTTATAGCTAAGGAAACTAAAGTCTAGCAAGATTCATAAACTTTAGTAAGAAATAGTAAATACAGCTAGTAAATAGCAAAGCCAAGAAGCAAAAATATTATTTTTCAGATATTAGCAAATTACTGGCACAGACAAAGACTGTAATAAAAAAGACATAGATTTTTATAGTCAAAAGGCTCTGGATTGAGTCCTAATTCTATCATATACTAGTTTTGTGTATATTTAGGTAAATTTCTGCATCTCCTTTATTTCTTTATCATGAAAGCATTATTTGTGATCTTGCCAACCGGGTATAGAAATTAAATAAGATAAATGTATTTACAATACATAGTATATATGTATAAAACAATAATGTTAACATTCTTCATTTTATTGTTCACTCAATAACTTTATTCAGTGCCACACAATAAATGACAGATAATATTACTGTTTTTAGACCTCAGCACATATTGGGCACCTAAATAATATTAGTGACTTTTCCATCCTTTCCCATCTGTAAGTAAGGACTACTCACAAATGACATAGCTAGCTAACTAAATAAATACAAAGTTTGAAAAGTAAATTTTAAAATGGCAGTTCCAAATTATTGAAGCTTAATTGAAAAAAACGACAGCTTTGTTTAAACATTTTCTTGATTAAAAATAAACTTTGGAAAGGGGGCATTATAATATCCCTGCAAAGCAATCAGATGTATTTTAAAAATGAAGTCATAGAAAAAGTGAAAATCTCAAATAAAAGTCTATAATATGGTTGCTAAGTGTCAATATATGTTCAGAAGACTTACAATGTGACAGGTATATTTCAGTGGGATGAAATTCAAGATAAATCTGAATACTTAAAATTTCCTTAACATCCTATACAGTTTTATGTGACTGATGTTTTTTATTCTAAAATATTTCACATTCAGATCTCCTTCAGCATTATGACCTATAATTCTCATTAATCTTACAGAATTATCTGCCTATAATTGGCAAATTTTCTCCTATAACACGTTTCCACTACATTTCAATTTTAAAGATGAGTTAAATTCCAATAAAATAAAAGAAATAGCTTGAATGGGGCAAGGACAGGCCTGTGAAGGGTTATGGTCACAAAAGTTGCTGAATGTGATGGGGAAATGCAAGTCCAAGAGCTACTTAGAGAATCACAGAACATTTAAAATTCTAGACTCCATGAATCTGAAATAAGAAGTTTCTGTAAAATATTCGAACCAGCCTCCACATCAACAAAGATCTTCAGAGGAACTAAGAGACCCATAAGTTTCTAAATTGTGAAACTTGAGATGAAGAAAGAATCAATCAATCAGTCAATCAATCAGTCTTTCTATCTACCTACCTACCTACTTACCTGCCTATCGATTGCCGTAAAGAATGACTAATGACTAAAGAATGATAAAGAATCAGTCAATCAATCAATCTATCACCATAAAGAATGAGTCATCTACTATCGATCTATCTATCTATCTATCATCTATCTATCTATCTAATCTATCTCCATAAAGAATAACTAAAGAATGATAATCTATTATCTATCTATCTATCTATCTAATCTATCTATCCTGTCTATCTGTCTGTCTGTCTGTCTGTCCGTCCATCCGTCCGTCCGTCCATCCAAACCTAGGGTAGAGTTCCTGATTCCCCACCCTGGCAATATCCTACCATTTCTCCACACACTCACTCTGTTGCATCCACTCTGGCCTCCATGACTCTTCCAAGCCAGGTGGCATCCACTTCTGGATCTCTGCACTTCCCAATCCCTCTGCCAGAAACAATTTTCATCTAAATATCTGCAAGCCTAGCTCTTTCACCTCTTTTTGATATTTGCCCATATGTCTCTTCTAGATGCGTTTTCTGACCACTCTATTTATAATTGCAATCGCTTCTCTATGTCTTGCCCATATCTCACATACACTCTGTGCTTTTGTAACTATCTAGACCTGCAGTCTCGGATGCGGTAGCCACGAGCCCCATGTGGCTATTCAAATTGAAATTTAAATTAGTTGAACAAAACAAAACTCAAAATTGAGCCCTCCAGTCTCGGTTTATTTCAAGTATTCAATAGTCACCTGCAGTGGCTAACTATTGAACAGCACTGCTATATAATATTTCTATCACTGAGGAAATTTCTACGGGACAGGGCTGTTCTTGACTTGTGTATACTTCGTATATTTATTTGTTTTCTTTAATATATCTTTCTACCAACCCACCCGTGTCTACCCTGCAGTTCTAAGCACAGAAGTGGCCAAGGTTTTTGTTTATTTTGTTTGCTGCTTTATCCCAAGAACTTAGAACAATCCTTGGCGCACATGAGATATTCGATAAATACCTGTTAAACATAACCATTCATTATTTCCCTTTAAAAAATCAGAGATCTTGCCAGTTGCCCTGACATGGATAAATCTGGAGGATATTATGCTAAGTGAAACAAGCCAGACATAGAAAATATTGCACAATCTCACTTGTAGGATGTTAAAATCCAAATATACAGACACAGAGAACAAAACAGTGGTTATCAGGGGCAGAGCATGAAGGGGAAGAAATTGGGGGTGTGTAGATTGGAGGATACAAAGTAGCTAATATGTAGGATGAATACTAAGTCTAGAGATGTAAAGCACAACATGAGAACTAAAGGTAATAAAATTGCACTGTATATCTGAGTCATGTCAATGAGTGGATTTTAGCTACTCTTGCCACAAAAACAAAAAAATGGGTAACTACTTGAGATAATAGATGTTAATTTTCTTCTTTAGAGAAACATTTTTACTACCTGTATGCATCCCATAACATCATGTATAACACATCTTAAATATATACAGTAAAGTTTATTTTTAACAAGTGTCAGAAATAAGAAAACAGTTGCATCACTCCTCCTTAGAGGGAATTTCAACATGCCAAATTATGCTCAGTTGTATTTCATCAGGGCTATTTATTTGTTGCTTATAATTGTCCAAATACCTATGAATGTTAAACGTTTTGAGACTGTGATTTCCTGTAATCATTTATGTCCTGTGCCAGAGCAATAATCACTGAAATATATCAAGATTTATGGCAGAAGAATCTGTCAACACCTACACCTCCCCAAAATTGTTAACTGTCATAAAAGTTTTAGAGTTGAGCACTTCATTTGATTAGGCTTTTCATATATATACTATAATAAATACAGATAGATTACTAGTGGATAATGGCCATCAATCAATCAATTTGGTTTTATAAGCATAGACATGCATTTGCCTTGTAAAAATCATTTTTATTCCTAACTATATTCATTAGAATGAAGGCCTAAATATGAATGATCACTACCTTCTCTGAGTGACTTTGCAGAGTGCTTCTGAAGTTGGAATTCATCATTGTCAATACCGTACAGGATCATGTAATATATATTAAAGATCCATACTGTTGGCCAAAGCAACAGTTTTCAGACTGAATCTAAGCTTAAAATGCTCTAGAGTCAGAACAAATAAATGCAATTTTTTAGCTTTTGAAGACCTGAGTTTTTTAAATAATATTTTTTCTTACTGTAACAGGATGAAACAATAAAATATTAAAAAGTACACAAAATATTAAAAACTATTTAAAAATGGAAACACGTAATTTTACAATCCATACACAATCTCTGTTAATATTTTGGTGTACTTTTTAGTTTTTCTCAGTTTATTTCCAAATCTTTTTTTTTTTTTTTTTTTTTTTTTTTTTTTTTTTTTTTTTTTTTTTTTTTTTTTTTTTTTTTGAGGCAGAGTCTCACTCTGTAACCCAGGCTGGAGTGCAGTGGTGTGATCTCGGCTCACTGCAACTTCCGCCTCCCGGGTTCAAGCAATCTCCTGCCTTAGCTTCCCGAGTCGCTAGGATTACAGTCACCTGCCACCACATTCAGCTTATTTCTGTATTTTTAGTAGAGACTGGGTTTCACCATGTTGGCCAGGCTGGTCTTGAACTCCTGACCTCAGGTGATCCGCCTGCCTTGTCCTCCCAAAGTGCTGTTCAAACCTATTTATAAAATAGGCAATTATTATCCAATGTATCTCTAATTTATTTTCAGTTTTCTCCCCTTAATACTACAATAGTCCTTGGCATTCACATGTTTCAACCATTTTTACTTTATTCTAAATGTCTTTGGTAATGATTTGTACTTTTCTAAGTGACAAATCAGAATCATGCAGGGAATGTGAATAGTTTGATGAATCAGTCTATCAGATTGCCCATAATCTGGAATTCAATGTGTTTTGTTGTTGCTATGTTTGCACTAACTCACATCAATGGCAAGGATGCCACTGGGAGGGAGGCAGGAGAGTGCCAGTCAGATTTGGGTCCAAATACCATTTCCATTTCTTCATTCAGTCCACAGATACTTATTTAGCCAGGTATAAAACTGGATTCTATATATACAAATAGCTGTTTTTTTTCCTTCAGCTTTCCCATTTCCAGGTGTTACGCTGAGTACTGTATCTACTTACCATGTTTGATCCTCACCACTAACTCCATTGTAAAGTTACAAAACAGTTACCCAGTAAGGGCGAGTAATTTGCAAGTGATGGAGCCACCATGACTGACACCCAGGAGTTCTAATGTCAGTACCCTTCCTCTTAGTCACCTTATGTCATTGCTTAAAGCATTTGCTGTTGACAAAATTATTTAACTGTTTTGAGCCTCCATGTATTTGTTTGTATTAAATAAGATAGAGGACAGCTCAAGATGCCCTGGCACATTAGAAATATCCAGTAAGAATTAGCTACTATTACTAAGCTATTATTAAAAATTCGTGGACTTCTGAAGGAAACAGAAAGAATTCCTCATGGATATTAAGAGTTTACTGTCTAGCATAATTATGTTCCCAGGGCATTAAAACTTCTTTATAAACTCAATTTTAATTACTGCAGCATAGTCCACGTATTGATGTGCTATAACACATTTACCTATTTTCTCTACATCTGGGCATTTTAGATTGCTTCTGAATTCAGTTTTTACTTGAATAAAGCAGTGGATTTCAAAGAAATATTTCCTGTACATTCAATAAATATGTATCCATCACCTTCTATGTTTAAACTGCTATGATGGAAATTTGAGGTGACACAATGAGTGCTCAAAGTGGATGAGGGTGATTCTACAGGGAAGATTCCAGGCAAGCACCATGCAGGCTTAGAGTGGGAAGGAGTCTCATTTAGTGGGGAAGATCAAGACATGTTTTTAGGAGGTAATAACAGAGTTTCTTTCATCAGACAATGTGAATAGAGCAGAGAGAACACAGGAAATACGAAAGACAGTAGAGGCAGAGGGAACACTTTAGCAAAAGCAGGAAAGTGGCCAAGCATGAAGCTCAGGGACAGTGAGAAGTCTTATTGGAACAAAGGCATATGTTAAGTAAAAGTTCAGAAATATAGAAAAGAAAATATAAGAAATATACTAAAAATCAAAAAGGTTAGAATATAGACTGTGTCCATATTACAAAAGACTTTGAATGGCAGGGTAATGGGTCCATCTTTTATTATGTCTGCAATGGGGAAAAATCATGATATATTTCACTGAGTCCAGTGGAAACTAGTTAACATGGCAAAAATAGCATCATTTCTTATCATGTAATCAGCAAAGCCACTGAGGCCTGAAGTGGTTGGGATGCCAGAGATTAAATACATAGCAAAGCATTGAAAAATCAGCAGGAGAAAGGAAACCAGAACTTAAGTGAACATGGAACAAGAGATCATGAGGGCTAGTGTGATTCAGGGATCTACAGCAAATAACAAAAAGAAACATGTTAGGGCAGTTGAATGACCCCTTTCTATGTCATGATCCTCACTTCCATTTCTAAATAGTGAGCACCCAGGGGGACTGAACAGGGTAAAGAGACATTGCAGAACCTGAAACTCCCATTTAACAGAGGTCTGAATAACTACTTTTGCAATTTCTTTTTAGGCTTCCTTAAGAAGAGACCAACCAAGGCTGGGCTCAGAGTGTCTATGCAGAGTGAAATGTTTGAAAATTGCCTTTCTCATTTGTGTTACTGGACAATAATTAGTGCACACATTATTTTAAAATGTTACCCAAGAGAACAGACAAGATACCAATAAGAGGTGTTTCTTCTGCAGAATGAAATGTGCCAACCACAATTTTATTTGCAGTGTCTTTGGGGAAATTAATTCTTTGCCTCCTTTCCAAGACCTTCCATTCATGTATACTTTTGCAAAACTAATTATTTTTAAATGACTTGCTGTGTCCCTTCTAACTGTAAAGAATCTTCAGTTTCTACAATTTATCCTTCAATAGTTTAGTTTCTACATGCAAATTAATTTTTAAAAAGATTTTTTAAGTGTTTTTCTAATTTGGATTAAAATTATTATTTAAATGCACTGAGATATTTAGTTTGTAAAGCTTAAAAGTAACTTTGGATGGTATATGTGTTTGTACATGCATTTTGCACAGAGAGATCATTTTGGAGATTAGAGATATGTTTTATCTAATTTAGCTTTCATTCCTCAAGTGATTGAACTTCCAATATTTCCCATGGGATGAGTTTCAAAATCCAATAGCTTTTTATTTTATAGAGGCTGTCAAATACTCAATAGCCTCCACATTCATTAAAATCCTTATTATGTAATGTTGATCTGGGTTATATATAATTCCAACTCTACTTAGCATTTATATCTTTTATCATGTGTGTTTAAAACCCCTTCCCACAACATGGGCTTTATTTAATAACCTTTAATCTATCTGTATATGCCCCAAATCCAATTCTTTCATTATTTGCCTGACTTTTTCAGCTTTTTCCAATTTACGACTTTGGAGACTTGTGGTGCCCAAAATAAATACACTATGACAAATATAATTTAATACAAAGAAAATGCAACATAGCCCAAAGATCATGATCTTTAGACTCAAGATAAACAATATTCTTCGTCTCCATTCGTTTACTCACTATCTATATGTATATAAGAACATAGCCTACTGTTTCTTCAAAGCCTTTATTTATTGATTCATCTCTAAAGTTGAAATAAGAATTTTGACCTTACAGATTGGTGGTTGAGGTTAAATGAGATAACGTACATAAAATGCTTAGCCTACTTGGAGAACATCTAAGAACAATGTGACAAAAACAGGCACTGAATGAATTAATGTTATTCTTAGTGGGAGTCATCAGTTACATAATAAGACTTGTGATATCCATTTGTTTACTTTTACTGATTTGACTCTCATAGCCTCATAAAGCTGAAATATTCTCAAAAGTCATTTTGTTTATCTCCCATCTTTTGCTGTCAGATAGAAATCTACCCATACAATGTTAAATAAATAGAAGTCAATACCCTCTTCTTAAAAGTTACTACAACAACCCATAATAATCTGCTATATAGAACACTGTTATTGACTCAAATGAAAGCAACTGTAAAATATGAAGAGACCAATAAAAACTTTTGTGGAAATGAAATCTTATAAGCTGCCTGCATGAAAACATGAATTATCCAGACAGTTGAAACCACGTAAAACAATAGCCTAAATTGAATATTCCTAGAGAGACAGACATGAGCTATTTGAAGAGCTAAAACTTTTGTCATGAATTGGCTTGGGATCCATTAAAAAAATTGAAAAATGAAAGACAGGGATGATGTGGCCTCTGGAGACTTTAACTAATTAAGCTGACTCTGAAAAATTTTAAGAAACTAAAACATCTAACAAGGTGAGCTTGGGAAAATGGAATTTTTGTATTAAAATAAAGTTTCCAACATCTTGATCTGGGTTATATATAATTCCAATTCCATTTAGCATTTATATCTTTTATCATGTGTGTTAAACATCTTAAGTTATATTCTCCTCTTTTGGTCTCACCTTCTCACCTTTTCAAAGCGGCTTTTGCCATCCATTTGTCAGGTATTGTATGGTAATATCTGGAAGTGTGGCTATCATAACTGAGTGAAGCTACCTAACCAGTAGAAGACATACATGTTCTAATTGGTTATATAGACACTTCCTTCTCCATCTCTGGAGGATTGCTTTTACATAACAACACCCTAATACATTTCCTAATTTTTACTGACACATTTCTTTAGATTTAGATTCAAAATACTACATTTCTAACTGATAGACTACATAGATAGGTGATAAATACTATCCAATGCAACTTTCCCTGAATTATCTTATATAGTTCTCCCTAAAACCACATAATCTAGAAATTATTATTCCAATTTTATAAAAAGGTACATTGAGGCTCAGTGGTTTAGAGATTTGCCAGAAATCATGCAGTTAGTTATAAGAATACCAACGTGGGTGTTCATTCTCAGGTCACCTGGTTCAAAGACTTAAGCTCATTCCATTATGACTCAGACAAATCTCCTAGCCTATCAGCAACAGTGATAAGCTAGATCAATATTAGGCCAATACATTAACTATTGGGTCTTTCCTCTGGTTTGCTATACAGAAAGGCTTTATGTACTTCCTATGACCAATTTTCAACAATGCCTCAATACCACCACAATATCACATTAAACTCCACTTGATCCCACAATGCAGTTGTTGCCTTGGCCAATGGCATGGGTTATTGCCGATAATATTTTGCTAGCACAGATTTGGCTTTGGGCCCATATCTTCTTGTATGCACAATAAGAAGAAAAAGCACCTGTGATCTTTCATACAACAGTAATAACCTTGCTTATGCTTGCAGGTGGTCAGAGGCCAGTTCTTAGATTCCATAGATTAAATATAGAACATCAATAGTGAGGCCATCTTACATGTTGCACAGAGCACTGAATCTAAGAAATCTGAATTATCTTTTGGCATCTCATCCTAATAAGCTTTCTGATCCTAAGAACATCCATTTGTGGGCCTCACTTTTTAAAGATGTAACCTGAGGGGACAGTTTAAATTATCTTCCAGGATTAAAATGTAGTTTATATCACAAATATACATATGTACATACACAAGCACATTTTGCATTTCAATAGTTATTTGAACCCCTGTTAGCTCAGCAGGTCTTCACTTAAGACTAGGGAATTGGCAGTTCTCTGATTTTACAAAGTCTTTTATCTCAGGATGCTGAAAGATCTTACATCATTCATTAATTAAATCTCACATCCTCCCCTCCTGAAAGGTGAGACCTCAAAGGCTGTTTTTCTCTATCATCACCCATATGGTGCCAGAATGTGATATTAACTTTGAAACACAGCACACTGAAAATCTAGCCACTCACACAAAGAGTGTTCTCCCTGAAAGAGTGTAGGCAGAGAACATCCTGAGAATGAACTGCATGGGGAAGCTAGAATGGAGAGGTATCTAATTGTTATGATGGGAGTCTTTGACAAATGAAGTTGGTGTTAAAATTGATTAAATCAAATACATCTTCCCCTTCTCCTCCCAATGGAATATCAGCATCAGATAAAACATCCTATATTTATCTCTCTCAATCTGCCTAAGTAGGTGATGCTCCTTTGAAGAGAATGGTTATGACGATGACAGCTTTTAGCCTACCTGTATCTCTATTCTCTCTTCTTTTAAACACAGCCTGTTTGTGAAGTTAGAATTAGGTCAGTAACTTTACCACTGACACCCATTCCCACCAAATATTTATGTAAATAATTGGTTCAAAAAGTCATGGAGCTAAAGTATAGGTTGTTTTGTTTCTGAGGGGGGAGGAGGTAAAGGGAGACAAAGGGAAAGAGAAAGAGAGGTGTAAAGTCCTAGGCTGTGGAGGGTATGTAACGTCACATTTTAATGCATGATGACTCCCCTGCATTCAGTTGTTCCTTGTTGAGAGGAGAGGTTATGGTTACATAAACTTAGAAACAATAGGTGCTAAAAAGAGAAGGAAAGATAACAAAAGTACTAGGGAAAAAAAAGTACGATAGAAAATCTCAGATTTCTAAACATTTTTTTTTTAATTAAGGAACCTTACTTTCTTATTAACATGGATTGTTAATTTTTAATATCATTTAAAAGATATACTATGAAGAGAAAAAGATCTACCACTCACAGTGGAGTTGATGCCTGCTAGATGAAAGAATGATGAGTCATATGTTAACCCACATGAACCAGAGAGCAATCCGCATGACAGTTTATGATTGCTGGTTTGCAGAAGAGAAAACTGAAACTGACAGACATGATGGCTAGTAACAATGAAAGGAAAGATCCAAATCCAGGTCCTTCAGACTCTGGGGTCTCCAAACTCCAGCCAGAAGCCTTTTCTCTTTATGTTACCTCCTATCTATCTCATAGCTCATTCCTTTCTCATCTCCTTCAATCATCTAGTCTAAATAGAGTTCTATTAGCTAGCAGAGAGTTACAGTTATGTAACACTCAACTAAGCAATGTCAGAAAGCCTGTGATATTTACTGAATAATCTCCACATGAGAAACACTGCATTCTTCCAGTGAGGCGAAAATCCATTGAATTTTTATCCTCATATTTGCCCATGTGTCTGTAGCTTCCAGATTAATTGGCAAAGCAGAATGGACTATAGTTTGAACTTTATTCCAAGAAAACTACAAGATGCACTGTGTTGTGCAGCCTTTTTATGAGAATCTAACTTTGAAGAAAAAAAAAAAATCCCTCCTAGGGGAAGGGAGAAAACAGGTAATAAACTTTCCATCTATTTCCATGCTGAAAGCTATTATTATACAAATAATCCTACATTCATCTAGTTTACAGAAAGCAGAATAAATGCAGCATAAGGACTAGCAGTCATATTTTCCTAAAGCGCTCCACCATGAATTATAAGCATCCACTAACAATGATCCCTTGCTTGTGGAAGGATGCACACAGATCATCTTTTCAAATATAGGACTCTTCTCTGCACTCAAGAGGTTTATGTTTGTGAATCACAGCTTTTTGTTTGGTTCAGTTTTTCCTTCTCTCCTTTTGTAAATACGATAACACGTTGATAAAGTATGAAGTAAGTTGCACTGACAGTGTTTTCCTTTGGCATCCTGGGAAATGATCTGTTTAGGATGGCTGCACAAAATCTATTTACTCAGCAAACCTAATTTTAGCTAAGGACCAATGAATATGTATATTGCAATGACACCACTGTTTGCAAACAATGTCAGGCTATCATGCCAGATCAGGATGCATAGACAAAACAAGATGTGAAATATTAAGGCGCATCAGAAGTTTTAATCCTTTTACAAAAGGACGGAAAAAATAGTCACTTGGGAGCTCAGAAAGTAATAATCCATTTACTTGAGAACTATTCAAAGCAAATTTAATCTTCTCTTTTTCTATCTATTCAAGGAATAATTGTCTTCTTTATCTATTCCTCCCCTCTACACAGTCTTTTCCTCTGTAACTATTGCACTATATCATTTAAAACCCCACATTTTAAAGTCACTTAAACTTTTCACTTTTACCTATAATTATTTGTTATTATTATTATTTTTGAGATGGAGTCTTATTCCATTGCCCAGGCTGGAGTACAGTGGCATGATCTCAGCTCACTGCAGCCTCCGCCTCCCAGGTTCAAGCAATTCTCCTGCCTCAGTCTCCTGAGTAGCTGGGATTACAGGTGCATACCACCATGCCTGGCTAATTTTTGTATTTTTAGTAGACACGGGGTTTCACCATGTTGACCAGGCTGATCTCAAACTCCTGACCTTAAATGATCCATCCACCCCAGCCTTCCAAAGGGCTGGGATTACAGGAGTGAGCCACTGCACCCAGCCCTAATGATTAATATTAATAGCACTCCACATATTTGTCAGAATATCAAACTATTTTACAAAACACATAAAAATGATAAGAGGATAAAACAAAACTATCATTTCTTCTTCCAATGTATTTTCCTTAGGAACTTAGAAGCATTCTCCTAGATTTTGGGACCTGGATGCTTACTGATTTTGTTTTTAAAGATATCCTACAAGGGGGACTGGCTGAACTACATACTTAGATGTGCTATGCCCAGATAGTTTTGCACTTTACACTTATAAGTTAATAAATGACTCTTTAAAGACTGTGGACCAGAAGAAAATTTTGAGAACACTCAGAGACTCAAAATCTGATCAGAGCTAATTTGTGATATCGCTTATTATTGTGATGTCTGTAATATCAATCATTTATTTCCAATGATGAATCTCAATGAATAACATACATCTCCATGAACATAAACTGCAGTACTAATTTCCCATCCATATCTGGGCAGTCAGAGATTTGAAAAGGACTCTGAAATTCATAGCTCAGACTCCCCTTGGAAGTACAAAATATCAGTGATGGAAGGGAAGGAAGGATGAAGAAATTCAGCAAATGTCTCAATGTGGAGATACGTATGAGGTTGGTTTTGAAGTTCACAGATCAATAGAACTTAAATTTATTATTTTGTGTTGAAGAGAAACATTTTCTATTTTCAGAAAAAGAGACAGTAAAGTGATAGCTTTTGATATCCAAGTCACTGACTTAATTTTCTGAGCTTTCTCTTCAACTGCTGCTGCCTAGCAGTTTGAAAATTGCTTTCTTATTCTACTAATTTGGGGCATAAGGGGTGTGTACCATGCACATGTTTACCCAAGAGGGAGAAGAAGAAAACTGGCAGATGATGAGGAAGATTTGATGACCAATTCGCAGTGGGGTGTAGGCAGGCACTGAACACTGATCAGAACTCCCAGACTTCAGTTGGGGTGATTTTGTGGGTGATGATACATTTAACAGGGATTAGACATACAGGAGAAGAAACAATTTGTGTGAGCAGTAGGAATACAATGAGCTTATTTTAAGCAGGATGAATGTGAGATATATATGGAACATCTACCTACAGATTGCCAAAAATCAGATGGAAATAGGAATCTGGGGTAAGAGAAAGTGATAGCAATTACTGATAATCACTCGCATGTCATCAGCAGCATGTAGGTGGTAAATGAAGACAAAAGGATGAATCAAATATAGATGCTTAGAAAGAAATGATCCTCTATTTAGTTTCTATTCTTCTCTATTTAGTTTAACAATTGACAAATATGTCCATAATAATTAACCATATGCCATTTAAAGCAGCAGATGCCCCTTACTTTAAAAGGCCACTGTGTTGCACATCGTTCACACCATTTTATTGCAAATAGTTGCTTTCATGTTCATTTCTCACCAGATTATAAGATTCGCAAGGACTGGCACAGAATAGAGATCCAATAAATATTTGTTTAAATAACAAATAAGAAAATAATGAGTACATGTGGAGTCAGAACTTCATGGCTGGGTTAGGGGCACATTGTAGTCCCAGCAACTCTGGTGGCTGAGGTGAGAGGATCCCTTGAGCCCAAGAGTTCAAGACCAAATTTGGCAATAACAGAGGGACAGCTTGTCTCTTAAAAAAAAAAAAAAAAACAAAAAAAAAACACAAAAAACAGAAACAAACTTCATGGCTAGCATTTATGTTCAGATTTACAGTAACTCCCTAGGACAGAAATAATCAAAATAAAATACAAACTCTAACACATATTACCAAAACTGGCTCAAAGATGATATGTCATTTTGAATATCACTGTGCAGCTGTTTTTATTATAATAGTCAATAGCTAATGTAGTGTATAGATGTCCATATATGTATATTTGTCTCCACACATAAGTATATTATCAATATATACATTTATAATAAATTATATAGTCAATATGTGATAATGAAAACTATGTATTAGTAGTATCTGCATATTTAAAATTTATTAAATGCTTATTATGTGCCAGGTACAAAATCACCTTGTCTAAATTATCTCATTTAATTCTCCCAATAACCCTACAGGGTATTTTTATACCTATTTTAGAAGTGGTTTAGATAGACACAGACATTTTAGAATTAGACATATAAACAGGTTTTATAGATGTTTAAAATGAACATTCAATTTTCTAAATATGATACTGAAGGCCCTAAATAGTCTAGCTGTGTGTATATACACATATACATGTTTAATATTTACACAGCTTACATTTCACATAGCACATGTTTGCATGCATAAATATAGCTAACGTTCTCCTTACTTAAACACTGAAAGTTTTGTATCTTTTTTTATTTTCATTTTTATTTTAAGTTCTGGGGTACATGTGCAAGATGTGCAGGTTTGTTACATAGGTAAACAAAAGTTTTATATTTTGAATCAAGACACTAGTGGCTAAAAATGGAAACAGAAGAGCCAACTTCTTCTTTTTTTTTTTTTTTTTTTTTAAGACAGAGTCTCACTGTGTTGTCCAGGCTAGAGTACACTGGTGTGATGTCGCCTTACTACAACATCTACCTCCCGGGTTCAAGCAATTCTCCTGCCTCAGCCTCCTGGTAGCTGGGATTACAGGCACCCACAACCACACCTGGCTATTTTTGTGTTTTTAGTAGAGACAAGATTTCACCAGAGTCCTGAACTCCTGACCTCAGGTGATCCACCCACCTTGGCCTCCCAAAGTGCTGAGATTACAGGTGTGAGCCACCGTGCCTGGCCAAAGTCAACATTTTTATATCTCTCTTCATGTAATACAAAGAACAAAATGAAAGATCACTTCTTCTCAGTTTCCACTATCTCGATAACATAAGACAAATAAATTTTCCTGTTATGCATCGAGGCCTATGAAGTAAGCATTTCCTACTGCCAATATATTAAGAGACATCAACTTGGACCATCAAATTTTTATAACAAATGATGTCTACCCTCATTACCCAACTCGCTAGGGGCAATGAGGGTAAACATCATTTGTTAAAAAAATTTGCTAATCAAATGCAATAGTAATGTTTAAAGTACTATACAAATAACATTTAATTTTTATTATTGCTATACATTTGTTCTTCTCATTCTTTTGCAAGTTGCTTATTCATCAGTTGCAATCCTTCAGAATGATGCCAAGAACAAGTAAAAGATTATAAAGCCAAAACAGTGAAAACAAAATTTTCCAAGTTCATGAACTAAATATCAGCCCTCCTCCCATAAGAGAAGTTTTAGGTCTCATTTCTCAGAGACTGTTTACTCCTGTTACAGACACGATTCTCACTGGTTTCATCGCATCTTGCCTGGACTACTGGGAGACACTTTCTGTTTTTACTGCCTCTATTCTTTCCTACTTCCAAGCCATTCTTCACATGAAAATTCATCATACTATTCAGAAGCTTAAACTTTCCATTGGGTTGCGATTTTCTGTTGGATAAAGTCTAGAACAGTTTACATGCTTTGGAAGTCCATGGTTGACTGAGCCTGGCAATCTTTCTAGCCTCCTTAACTAGATTTTTTTTTTTTCAGTCTTTAGCCACACTTGACTTTTTAAAATCCCTTTATTTTAATGCCTCCCACTCTGGAATCAGGACCTGTACATATACTGTTGCATCTACTAGTAATGTTCATTCTTTTTGCTTTGCTAATCCCCACTCAGTTTTCAGATTGCCATTTAACAATTAATTCCTCATGAGGGCCTATCTGGTGTCCTACATGAGTGGGGTTTGTTCATAAGTGTAGCAACTGCTACAGCTCAGTCACAGCCTAGATCACCTTTAAATTTATAGTTATTTATGTCTTCAGTGCTTACTTCTGCTAAATTAAAATCCTCAAGAAAAACTATTTTGTTTTGGTCACTAATCTACCTAAGAGAGCACAGTATATAGCACATTCAATAAATACTGTTTATCAGCTGATCAAATGTAGTTATTTAGAAAAAGAAAAGGCCAGGCGCAGTGGCTCACACCTGTAATACCAACACTTTGGGGGGCTGAGGTGGTGGATCACTTGAGGTCAGGAGTTCAAGACCAGCCTGGCCAGCATGGTGAAACCCTGTCTCTACTAAAAATACAAAAATTAGCTGGACGTGGTGGTACATGCCTGTAATCCCAGCTACTAGGAAGGCTGAGGCAGAAGAATTGCATGAATCCAGGAGGTGGAGGTTGCAGTGAGCTGAGCTCAGGCCACTGTACTCCAGCCTGGGTAACAAAGCAAGACTCCATTTCAAAAAATAAAAATCTCAGTAGAGTAAGAAAAATCCTCATACTTCAATAGTTCTAAGAGTTTCCTATATCATAATCCAGTACAAGAAACAATATTACAATGACAAGGACCCTGAGTGAACAATGAAATGTTTAAAAGCATTTAGTATTCATTTTTAAATAAGCAAGAGTTTTAAAAATAATTGTAATTTTCATTACTCTAATTGTTAAAATAAAACAAAGGACTGGTACTTCAAGGGGTAATGTTCACTTACTTAGAAGATTAATTTGTATTTTATGCCTTATTTAACAATATGAGGTATATGAATAATAAGAGCTAACACTGTCTGCTTGTAAGTGGTAGACATTCCTCTAAGTACATCACATTTATACTCTTATTTAAGCCTGAGGAAAACTCTAGAAGATACATACTACTTACTACCCTCATCTTTTATATGAACAAATTGAGGCACAGAGAATTCTAAGGTACTTTCTTAAGGTCATACAGTTAACAAATACAGAAGACACAATTCAAAATAAAGCTGTCTGATCTGGAAGCAGCTCTTTTTAACACCTGCTAAGCAGCATTTAAGGGTCCCCAAAGAACATACTTTGTTTAGCCAAAGTTTTCTTCTCAGCTAGAATTAATGTTCATCTAACAATGCAAGGGACTATGCCATTCATTTTGCAGACATTCTCTTATTTAATCTTCAGAACAGTCTTGTAAGTATTATTATTTTTAATTTATAAGTAGTTACATTAAGACTTAAGAGGTTAAGTTCCCAAAGTCAAGCAGTAGAATCAAAACCCTGAGCCCCAGATCTACTGACTCTAAGGATTGAGCTCTTAATTACAAGAGTTCACCTATCTAGTAAGAGAAGAATCTCTCACACAGCTCTACCTCAGCACTACTATTTGGAGTGGATAAAACTTAGACCAGGCTCCTGTCTGCAATCCCAGCATTTTGGGACGCAAAGGCAAGAGGATCACTGGAGCCTAGGAATTCTAGAGCAGCCTGGGCAGCATAGTGAGACCCCCTCTTTATAAAAAATTTTTCAAAATTGCCCAGAAATGTTGGCACATGTGTGTGGTCCCAGCTACTAAGGAGGATGAGATGGGAGTATCAGTTGAGCCCAGGAGGTCAAGGCTGCAGTGAGCCATGACTGCCACTGCACTCCAGCCTGGCCAACAGAGAGAAACCCTGTCTCAAAGCAAACAAACAAACAAGCAAAAAACATCAGTTGAAGGGGCTACCCTGTGCACTGTAGGATGTTTAGCATATCCCTAGTTTCTATCCATAAGGTGCCAGTCTAAAATCAAAACTTTTTTTATACTTTGCCCAATGTCCTATAGGTAGAGATGCAAGGTTTCTTCCCATTGAAAACCACTGTACTAAGTAATGGATTTTTCTTTTTGGAGACTTTTGGATAAAAACTAAAAACATTTCCACCACTTTATCTCTGTTTCCAATTACTCTGATTGCAGCATTTTTGTTAAAATAGACTATCTTTATGCAAGTTAAAAACCAGAATTTAAGCAGCAATTTCCTTAGTTATATTTTGGTTTTGTGGATTATCCACACATTTAGAAACCATTTAAATATCTTGTAACAGGACAATTCTTGGCTAACTTTGAAAGATCAGACAGATATAATAGTCCTCGTCTTACACAATTATGCAGATCAAACAAAAATATGCTTGTAAAACATTTAGCCCCATACCTGGATTATAATGAATGCCCAATTAATGTTTATGATTATTTTATTATCATAACTATCATTTGTGCAGTTTGCACAGATTACTTTTCTAGTTTATCTTCATATTTCCAGAAACTATCATACTTCCTCTCCAGATTTACTGAAAACATTTACTTAGAGGTCATAATACATGTCTAAATGCCAAAGCAAACTCATAATATGGATACAATCTTAACATCAATGGAAGCTGAGAATCGAGGCACAGAGACAAATTGTTGAAAGAAAGTATTTTCCAGTAAAAGCTCAAACATCTAAGTCTATGGATAAGGCATATTCCAGTTATAAATAAGACATAAATAGTGAAAAGTGTTTTCACTGTAAGAAAAACTTTCAAAAAATGGTGCAGGTTTTATTCTTCCCTTCATGCAAATCAACATGATACTCACTAATTGTGTAGCTTTTTACCAATTATCTTTCAATACGAAAGTACTAACAGAAACATAGGTACCAAACCCAAGAAGAAAATATCTAGAATGTTTAGCATGATACAGTCTTCAGCCAAATCCATGGATCTGTTTATTCTCTCAAACCCAAACATAATTGCATGGCCTTATTATTATAGTTGTATTCTTATTTTTACTCAAGGTATGGAGCTCTCCAGTTGCCTGTGCTTTGCTGCTTTATATGGCCGGTACCAAAACACCATCTCATTATTTGCCCAGGCCAGTCGTAAATGCTGAGACATTATAAAGAACAAGTGCCCAACAGAGAAAGAGCTATCAGGGTTCACAGCTTCATTCTGCCAGTCATGGTTCACTGTGGGCATGGAAAATTCTCCAGTCTAGGAAAAAAAAAAAAAAAAAAAAAAAAAAAAAACCAGCTACCACAAGGCCACTGCTCCAGGAAAAAAGCTCTAAGACCCAGATTTGGTTTTTAAACACATTTTGACCTCCAATATTTAAGAAAACAAAGCAGACAGCATGAACACACACAAAAAAGACAGGCATTTTTAAGTCTCAAGTCAATGATTTCAGATGAAAAAGGAACTCTCTAAAGAGAACAGCAGCTTCTGGCTTAAGGAGCTATAGGCCCTATCAAATTGTAATACAGCCCTAAATACTCCTCTGTAATTATTATTTTCCTCATATGACTTAATGGCTCTCATGGAAGCAAATAACTTTTAAAAATGTAATCTTTTTTTCTTCTTCCAAGAGCTTATGATCTAGCAGTAGAATACACTGGTATCTGTTAATTCTTTATTTCATGGGCATAGAGGAACCTATACTTTCCAGCACCCTCCTCACCACCACCTTCACAGTTAGGTGGGGCCAGATGAGTTGTTTTAAACAAAGGATTATGAACAGAATATAGTGTTTCACTTCTAGGGAAAGGCAGAAAAAAGGTCCTTGAGGCACTCCCCAATCCCCAGTTCTCTTTTCCCCTGTAATAGCAATACGGAAGCCACATGTTGAGATGGCAAAGCTACTAACAGAAGCAGATTGGCCCCTTGACACAGGTCTTGAGAGAGAGCTTCCCTGGAGAACAGGAAGGCCCGTAGTAGACTCTCCATACATGGAAAAATAAATGTTTGTCGTGTTCATTCACCAAAGCTTCAGGGTTGATACATTATCACAGCGGAGTTCAGACTGTCCTGACAAATATGTCTCCTAACACTGTTTCTAGTATGAAGTGAGTGCTTAAAAAGGCGCGGTGGCTCAAGCCTGTAATCCCAGCACTTTGGGAGGCCGAGGCGGGTGGATCACGAGGTCGAGAGATCGAGACCATCCTGGTCAACACGGTGAAGCCCCGTCTCTACTAAAAATACAAAAATTAGCTGGGCATGGTGGTGCGTGCCTGTAATCCCAGCTACTCAGGAGGCTGAGGCAGGAGAATTGCCTGAACCCA
>NW_016107373.1:7362883-7418235 GCF_001604975.1 Cebus imitator | reverse complement strand
ATTGCACTCCAGCCTGGGTAACAAGAGCGAAACTCCGTCTCAAAAAAAAAAAAAAAAAAAAAAAAAAAAAAAAAAAAAAAAAAAAAAAAAAAAAGTAGCTCTTTAAAAACAAATGTGCAGAGCTGAGAACACCGTTTACTGGTAACACAAAAGTTGAGATATGGATTACAAAGAAAAAAATCACAGTAATCTTGATTTATATTAAAAAGCAATTTCTGCATATTAAGCATGTGCAGACTATATATCAACCTACTAAATAGCTCAGGGAATACTCAGTACTACTCCATATTGCTGACTAAGGCACAGACAGGTCATATTCACATAAAAAGTTTATTACTACCATAAAGCAGCCCATATATGTTAGGTCCAAAGTGAATGAAAAGAGCAATCTAGTTAGAAGGAAGTGGATCTGAACTTTTACTCAATTCTCATTTTTCTTCTGCCTTTTATCTAAATTGCTTATCTTGGCATAGTACAAGCTACTTTGTGAAAAAAGAGAGGATGGCACTTTCACGACAGATATCAGCCTGGTGCTAGAGAGCGTTCGAGGTCCAGAGTCTTGCCTCAGCTCTGCTGGGCAGTGCCTGCACGAATTTGACCTCTGATTAGAATCGTTCTTACTCTCTATTTGCCCACTGATAAAGTGGGTGCAATGACAGCCCTAACATGAGGCCACAGTATGGATTAGTTAGCACTTTGTATATAAAGAATCTGGGAAAGTATTTGGTCTATGTTGGCAGCACCCAGTAAATGCTGGTTTAATTTCCTCATTCCCTTTCTCGTATTCTGCCACCCTCCATTCTACCTTCCTCTATATTTCCTTTCAATGTCTCGTTTTTTGTTTTAAACTAAAAAATGAAGATAAACGCTAGATAATCATGAAAACCCTGATCAGTAGGAAATATCTATGCCCAGCTTATTGCCTGGAATTTGGATTTTGCAGCCTGATTTGACAAAAACCAAAATATCACAATAGCTTACACCACCAAAGTTGGGGCATGAGAAGGAATAGAGAGAAGTGAAAGAAGGGTAAGCAACAGCACAAATGAGAAGGAATGTAAAGTGATCTGCAAACAGCCACAGCCCAAAAGAGTTTACAAAAAATTTAGTCTCGAAGACTTGATACTGTGCACTTCCTATATTTTAACTAATCCAGATACATTGACAACAAACTCAGCACAAATGGTACACTGCTTTGTTCAGTGGAACTCAAAAGGATCCAAAGTTTACACAGCAGCACAAGTTTCGCATTATTGGTGTTCTTAAAGAGTATCTTCCAAGGGTAGGCAATAAAAGAGATGGAGTGGCATTTTCCAATCTTTTCTGGTGTCTTGAAGTTCATCTCAGCCAATACAGTCAATATCCATAAAAACAAATATCCCACATGGTAATTCCTCAACAGAGCCCTGTTCTGGCCACCATTTCCTGACATGTTCTTAAATATCTGTAAATGTTAAATTTATTTCACTTTCTGACTTTGGCCCCAAACTTGCTTTATGATTGGATAATGGCTAATATTTTTTGGCTATCCTCACTTCTGTCTACTTTGATTCTCAGGCTGCATTGACTTTGCTGATACCAGATAATACCCCAGCCCCATTCTGCTTAGGCAACAGCACCATCCAGAACAACTGGAAATCAGAGGAGGCTAGCACAATCATTTGTTTTTTAAATGGCTAAGCACCAGCATATCAGAGGAAAGATATAAAAAATTTCTTCTTGGCTGGGCGCGGTGGCTCAGGCCTGTAATCCTAGCACTTTGGGAGGCCAAGGCGGGTGGATCACGAGGTCAAGAGATCAAGACCATCCTGGTCAACACGGTGAAACCCCGTCTCTACTAAAACTACAAAAAATTAGCTGGGCATGGTGGCGCGTGCCTGTAGTCCCAGCTACTCAAGAGACTGAGGCAGGAGAATTGCCTGAACCCAGGAGGCGGAGGTTGCGATGAGCCGAGATCGCGCCATTGCACTCCAGCCTGGGTAACATGAGTGAAACTCCGTCTCACAAAAAAAAAAAAAAAAAAAAAAAAATTTCTTCTTTATGACCAGGCAATACTCCAATGTAACTTTCATGAAAAACACTTATTTGAACAAGAAATGTAAATTCACCTAAAATTTTTGTTATGCATGAGTGTAAGAGTTACAAAGAAGGAACACCTAATGTATAAATGAGTTAGTATGAAAAAAGATTTTAAAGAGGATTTGGAATTTTTCTCCCCTATCTTACTCATATACCTGCTGAAGGGCTGTATTTTATTTGCTAAGGGGATATGTTTATAAAAAAGGAGATGTTTCCTACTGCAGGGTCTAGAGAACTAGACCCAGTAGAAAAAAAAAAAAAAAATCAACAGTTGATAAATCCAGCAAAACCACTGCCTTAAAATAGTATCCCTTATCTTTAACAGTCCCACACAAGACCTAGGGCTTAAGCTGAATTCCTAAAAATGACATTTAAATTTCAACATGGTACTACTTAAATTACTCCAACCTATGTCTCTGCTTTTGCTCTCCTATTCCTACAACATGTCAAAGACTTGGTCTCAGTATTTTCTATCTCTATGTGCAAATAACCATGTTCTAAATCATTACTCAAAGTCTTCCTCCTTTACAATGTCTTCCTAACTCCCCGGCAGAACTGATTTCAATTTCTTCCAGCTCTCTAAGCATGTTTTTGTCCACAACTAGTGTTTTTAAGTTCAACCTGCCTTACTTTTGGTTATTTTTTTATTTTTTTAATTTTTTTTTTTTGAGACAGAGTCTTGCTCTGTCACCAGGCTGGAGTGCAGTGGCGCAATCTCGGCTCACTGCAACCTCCGCCTCCTGGGTTCAAGTGATTCTTCTGCCTCAGCCTCCTGAGTAGCTGGGACCACAGGCGCATGCTACCATGCCCGGCTAAATTTTTATATTTTTAGTAGAGACGGGGTTTCACCGTGTTGGCCAGGATGGTCTCGATCTCTTGACCTCACGATCCACCCGCCTTGGCCTCCCAAAGTGCTGGGATTACAGGCGTGAGCCACCGGGCCCGGCCATTTTGGGTTATTTTTAATGTCTGTATCCTCTATGGATAAATTGACAGTATTTGGAACCTATCTTCTGTTTTGACCCTCAGGTCCCTCAGAGTGCCTCGTCCACTACTTTGTAACTTACCAGTCAGTAAATATTTGCTAAATTGAACTTAAAATATAAAAAGAGGGGGAAATCTCAGATGGCCTCTTGCTGTTCATATTTGTATTAGGAAAGCGAAGGGTCCAAGCTAATGTAAACATGCAATATGTCAAGGAAAAAGATAGTTAAGACAACCAATCACATATCCAAGATTCTTAAGGCAGCATTTAGAGACCTGTATT
This sequence comes from Cebus imitator, assembly GCF_001604975.1. Taxonomy (NCBI): domain Eukaryota; kingdom Metazoa; phylum Chordata; class Mammalia; order Primates; family Cebidae; genus Cebus; species Cebus imitator. Next base: position 7,414,889 of record NW_016107373.1, on the reverse strand, counting down.
AGATGAGGTCTTGTCCAGAGACAAGCAGCAACTCTTCTTCCTTGGTACTGCATAGACTCTCTCTCTCTCTCTCTCTGGATCCTGTTTATTCCTAATTACATTAAATTTAAACCCCTACCTCGCTGCTGTCAGCCAGCAGCCCCAGCCAAACAGTGAAAGCTGAATGCTTTCTCAACACTTAATAATAAACCCAGAAAGTGTAGAAAGCTTTTTTATGGTGTAGCAAGATGGGTGTTAGCGAGGCTAAATGGTACTGCCTTGGCATATAAACCCCAACAAATGTTTCTTCTTGAGAAGATACTCAGTTCACCCTTAATCTGAAGACATAAAACTCTCCTACACAAAGTGTTGAAGACCGGCAGCATCAGCATCATGTGGGCACTTTTAAGAAAAGCAGAATCTCCGAACTCACTCCCAGACAATCTGAATCAGAACTGGCATTTTAACATTATCTCCAAATGACTCATATGTAGGTAACATTTTAAAGAAGCCTGGACACTAAATATTCCAGCATCAATATTTCATCTGCTTCCTGGCAGTCTCTTTGCTCTAAACCGTAAGATTATTAAAAAAATGATTTGCTTCTCACACCCTCTCCTCTAACCCTCCATGATTTTCTCCATTTGTTTTAATATGTAATACAAAAAGACAAAAGATTTCTCTAATGCAGAGAATGTATACATTTCATTCACATACATTATATTGTTAGATCCTTATGATATTCCTGTGATATCAACCTGTATAACTTGTTACATATCACTTATGTAAATAAACGTCTGAGAACCCCCAAGTCTAAAGGTTTGAAGATGCAGACGGCTTCTGTCTACAGTCAACCAACGCTTCAACCTCAGGATTAGAGAATTCTGATTGCATTATCTATGGAGCCAAGAACTTAAATGCCCAGTTCTATCTTACTCTTGAATTTTTTGCCTTTTCAACTACCACAACCCAGTTTCTCCCACACAGACACTAAACATGCACACTCTTGATGAAAGCTTTTATAGTGGCAATTACATAATGGATTTGCTGTCAGTTTCTCTAAAATGTGCCTGCTGAAGGAGTAAAAAAGAAAAATCTAATCCGTGCTTATAAGTAATGGAGTTTTCAACTAACTAAAACCTTCTTGGGCATTTCTCTCCTCTATAGCATGACTTTTTAATTGGCTTTAGTCATTTATGTGATCAGAATATTTCCAGCAATGGATAAAACACCATAGGTAATAATATTAAATATATATTATAGTTGCATTAAGAAAGCATTTATAGTGTTAGGATGTTTATAGTGTTAGAATTATAATATAGTAAATTGTCAAACCAGAGCGCATTTTCAAGATGTTTAGTGTAATTCTAGGCCACTTTCTGAAGTAAATATCTCTACACAATGCAAAATATTAACTAAAACTTTAGGCTTCATCAAAATGCTTAAACACTGTTGTTTAGGCATAAAAATGCATTACTTTTATAAAAGCCTTTTGGTTATTGAAGAATGGACAGGTGTCCACAATTTAAAAATCGTATGGGTGTAGTGGCTTACACCTGTAATTTTAGTACTTAGGGAGGCCAAGGTGGAAGGATCGCTTAAGGCCAGGGGTTCTAAACCAGGCTGCCAAACATATCAAGACCCCTATCTCTACAAAAAAATTAAAAAATTAGCCAGGCCCGGTGGTTCACACCTGTGGTCCCAGCTACCTGGGAGGCTGTGGCGGGAGGACTGCTTGAACCCAGGAGCTGGAGGCTGCAGTTAGCTATGATGGCACCACTGCACTTCAGCCTTGGCAACACAGCAAGACCCTGTCTCAGAATAAATAAATAAATAATATAACATAAATAAATAATAAGCAGAGTATTAGAACAAAAAATAAATCTTTAAAAGATTATCTAAGCCGATCCCTCATTTCCATTTTTTATACTTGGAAGGAAAAGCCCAGAGGCCACACAACTTACCACAAGTTCCACTGTTGTCTGACACTGTCTAGCTGATTAACTTTGGCCAGTCCCTTTTTTCTCACACAGTTTCTTGATCTGCAAAACGAGGTGATTGAAACTAGATGATGTAAGAGTCCCACACAGCCTGAAAATGCCATTTTTCTACAAGACTGGAAACCACAGCTTAGAACATTTCCTCTCCAGAAGCAACACACAGGAAGATGAAAAGATTTTTAAGTGGCACTTGGCACTATTGATGTTCCAACTCATTGATACTATAATCTCAGCTTGATACTTTAGAACCACATAGATTGCTAGTATCCGCCTCAGACCAGCAAAGCAGAAGAGAAAGGCTGTTGGTATACTCTTTGCCTGAGAAATGTTGCAACTGAAAATCAGACCAGAGACACAGTAAATCTTTTCCTTCCTCTTCTGGAGATCTAGTGACTCCTGTCTGAGCCTTGCCTTAGGAATTTCTCCAGGAGAAATTATTCACTGAGGACCTGGGAGTCCAGCCCTTGACTGAACCCCAGGCAAGGATGCATTTCCTCCTGGAAAGCTCCCTGCCTGAACAAGTCATTCAAAATCAACCTTAAAAGGAACTCCAGGCTCCAGGGAGCGGCACAATTTAGCATCTTTTAATCAGCTGTCTGGCCTTGTTTGGTCTTCTTTGAAGCCTTTTTTAATATTGTATTACAATTTTATTATGTTACTAATCAAAGAGTTGGTATGCATAATTTAAAAAGGCAAATTTAGCCTTTGAATGAAGACCAGGTCATGATCATGACTCATGCTTTAACTACATTTACTTATCTTCCATTCTTCATTCCTGTATGGGACAATAGCTTTTAAGTGGCTTTTATTTATTTTTTTAAATGAGTTTCATGTTTCGCCCCCCTTTCTCCTTTTCATTATTACTGTTTTCTAGCAGAAAATCAGAAAGTTGGGGAATGATTTAAGTTTGTAAAATCTGAGAGATCATCTGCACTGAAACCCAATTTTATTAAATGGTTTAGGAGATTTAAATGTAATAACAAGGCAGTACCCAGATACCATGTATGTAAAAGTGGGTGCTGCCAGTGTCCCTAGTAATTAAGCCAGTAGTTAAACCAGAGTTTAATTGATTAGATTAACTTTTATGACATACGCAAGTGAACCCGAAACACTGGGTCCTATTAGCACTTAATATGTAAAGAAAGCTAGTATCTGTACCTAATAATTGCATACACAATGTGGTCAACAGAGAGTATACAGATTCTAGAAAAAAAATGCATCTTCCAAAAAATAACAATTCTCTTAGTAGCATCATATTATTGTCATCTATTATGACAGGCCTAAAAAACCCAAGCGTTCATCAAAGAACAAATTCAATAGAATGTTTTTGGCATGCTCTCCTTTTAACTAAAAAGAGAATATGAAATGAGAAGAGAAAAAGTAAGATTTTTTTATTCCAGTCTGAATAAAAAATATTCTTTGAAGCTCATGGTATGCATGACAAATAAACATACATTTATTGCTTTCTGCAACAAAAGAACTGTAGTATGTCTCTTGGCAATTAATTAATGTTGTCTCCAATATTTCTAGAAAATTAATATCAAATTCATTGGAATGTGTCTTCTGGAATAATAGGACCTCTGGTCCATTTCCTGTATAGTAATGTAATGACAAGAAGATGCATTTTTAAGTTTTATGTGTTCAAATTGGTTTAGAAAGGCAAATTTCTATACTCTAATTAATGTATATCAACAATTTTCAAACAATTTTAGCAATGGAGTTCTTCTTTGAAAGAACAGCTTGGGCCCAACATAAGCTAAGGCACTTTAAATGCCTATCATTGGCTAAGAATATACTTTATATTTTGTGGCATTCACCAAGTACCTTCATAGAATTTGAAAGGTAGTTAGAAAACTATTCTTAAAATTCAAACATCTCATATAATTGATGAGAAAACTGAGTCTTCAAAAGAAGGGCTATGTCTCACAGCTAGTTAGTGGCAAAAGTTAGAATTCATAACTTGTTCATTTATTCAACTGATGTTTATTGAGAGCTCTCCATGAACTCATTTTGTGCTGTTTCCTATGTATATCACATTTATTTATTATTTTTTAATTGATCATTTAAATTTTATTTAATTTGTTATCATTTAATCACTTCCTAGCCATACAAAGAAAAAAAACCATTTTTTTTTTTTAGATAGAGTCTCTGTCGCCCAGGCTGGAGTGCAGTGGCGTCACCTTGGCTCTCTGCAGCCTCCGCCTCCCAGGTTCAAGTGAGTCTCCTGCCTCAGCCTCCCAGGTAGCTGGGATTACAGGTGCCCACAATCGTGCCCAGCTAATTTTTTTGTATTTTTAGTAGAGATGGGGTTTCCCCATGTTGGCCAGGCTGGTTTTGAACTCCTGACCTCAAGTGATCTGCCCACCTCGGCCTCCCAAAGTGCTAGAATTACAGGCGTGAGCCACCACACCTGGCTGAAAACTTATGTCTGTTAACCAATCATCAAATCTGCATTCACCATGTCTCATGTGTAAAGAACTAAGAATATGTTAGAAAAAGGCAAGTGTACCTAGAAGTTTATAATCTGTTTAAGTAGTGGAGATGCACAAACAAGAAATTTGCTTTAAAAAACCAGGATGACATTTAAGGGCTAAGTATAATACAGCAATGAATAGGTTGGCCCCAGAAATGTATACCCCAAAATTTGGCCCTTTACATGCTGAACTAAAGAATAATCCTCATGGTCTCTCTGACAGCCCCACCTCAGCCCCCAGTCTGAGCTCTCAGTCTCTCAATCCTCTGTCTCCTGTTTCTCCCAAAGCACAGGATAAAGTTGTTCTCAGAAGTTTCCTTATGTAAAGCTCAGATCCACCAAAGAATTTTCATGAACTGAACTCCTATCATGGGAAGAAGGATAAATCTGTCAGCACATCTGGATAGACTTTTGCCATAAACCATTGTCTGCTCTGCAGCCCAACAGTCTTGGTCTCAGGCCATTGCATGTTCTTCAAGCCCACTGAATTTTCCTAATAATCATTTACTCCCCTCAAAGTCATCTACACTTCCTTACGTCACTTTAGGTGGTAGGGTAATCGCTGTGGTTCTCTCCCATGCACGTTAATAAACTTGTATGCCTTCTCACTTATTAACCTGCCTTTTGAGAGTTGGTTTTCAGCAGTGGCCTAAGGAGAAGTTTTCTTTTGGCCCTGAAGTATATGTTATGTAAAGAGAGATTCTTAAAAAGAAAGAGCTCATTGGGACTGACTTTAAGTACCTGAATAAGCTTAAATGAAGAGATAAAATTTGACCTTAAAGTATTTATTATTACTACTTTTATTGTACTAAAAACTTTCGCATATTCCATGACATCTGGATTGCAAGAACTGTATAAATAGACTTTTCCCAAATAATAGCTCATTAAAGAAACTAGGAGAAAATGGCATTATAACATCAATAGGCTCCTAAAGAGTTATTCAGCAGTTGGGCAGTTCATTCTTCATCTACTTTGTTTGTGACCGTTGTTGTAAAAATCCTGATCTTCATCCATGAATTAGGCCAGTAAGCATTTCAAAATTGACCAAATCTTCATCAATCTTGGTCATTCCTGCGACCAACTAGAAATTGCGTTCAAATTCATCTCTTATACAATTTCCTGACTTAATTCTCACCCAAGTCAAAGTTACCTTTCCCTCCTCTAAAGAATGTAACTATCTACATTTTATTTGAAAACCCTTAGTTTTTTACTCTATTATTTGCATATGTTACTATATTATTTATGAATAAATGCCACTTTTCTCATCTATATTAGAAGCCCAAGAAAATGAAAACCATGGCTTATACCTAAATACAGTGTTTTTCCAAAGAGGCGCTTAATAAATAGTCACTGTTGTAATTTGCTTTCAATGGAAAAGCCCACACATGTTACAGAATCTAAACTAGTCAATGATTAGGTGCTGACAGTCTACAACTTGTTGCTTTTGATGATTTACTGATATGACCCTCAAATCCTAGTACCTTACATGTGATGCATTTTAATGATTTTCTATATTATTCCATTTCAATCTATTTCATTTTGAAAAATTACAAGTTCAGTGAATGATAAAATTGATTTTATCATCATCTCTGGGTTCATGCATTCAATCAAATTACTAATTTATTCTAAGGATTATTTGATTTACTTGTAGAATATAGATAACAATATTATCTCTTTCATAGGATTGCTTTTAGTATTAAATGAAATGCTACCACTAGCACTGTTCTTGGGGCTTAGTGTTCAATAAAGGCATACTATGTTTATAGATATTATTATTTTAATCATTTCCACCATTATATTAGTATTATAAATTCAACTTTAGATATTTGAAAACTTAATTTATGTTAAAATTCTTAGATACATGACTTCTAACTTTTTTTTTTTGAGACTGAGTTTTTGCTCTTGTTGCCCACGCTGGAGTGCAACGGCATGATCTCAGCTCACTGCAACCTCCGCCTCCCCGGTTCAAGCAATTGTCCTGCTTCAGCCTCCCAAGTAGCTGGAACTACAGGTGCCCGCCACTACACCTAGTTAATTTTTATATTTTTAGTAGAGATGGGGTTTCGTCATGTTGGCCAGGCTGATCTCAAATTCCTGACCTCAGGTGATCCACCTGCCTCGGGCCTCCCAAAGGGCTGGGATTACAGGTGTGAGCCACTGTTCTGGGCCCTAATGTCCTAACTTTTTATCAATTGTTAAAGGAAAAGAAAAAAGACAATAAATAGAATTGGTCATACTCCTTCTAGACATCAAATACTCAACATTATTTTGTTTTTGGTTAACTCTGCAGACTTTTGATTTAGTACTTCATCTCCGTAGTGATTAAGGAATGTGGAAAATAACATGGCATTTCATTTAGATGCTTCTTTGAGGTGACATACATGACAGATTCATTCTTCTAACTTAACTGTGATGAAATTCATCTCATCTTCTATTAGCAGCAGAAATATGAACAGAAGCATGTGATCTCCCTCATCTCTACTATCTGTACCAGAGAAGAAGATATTAACTGAAAGAAACTGAAATATATTTTCCGGTTTTTTAATAATTCTGATATGAGCCCTCAAATCATTGCATACCCACGAGGTTATAAGTAAAACCATCATATTTTTATATTCATCTTGCTTAGATTGTAAAAGTAGGTAGTTCCTTTATAACTCACTACTAATACAATTTTAATCTAAAAAATAAGCATTAGAAACAAAAGGTATATGTGTGAGATCTATGTTCACATTTCTTCTAGTATTTATGCTCATAGGAAGAAACACTAATTTGTTTACTATTTATTCCATGACTTATCAGAAATCTAAGCATGTTCAAACACACCAAGAAAGAGAAATAATACCAACTGCTCAGTGGGAAATAAAGTGAGGCTGTTTCCCCAGGTGGAGTTTATGGTTGTCTTTTAATCACTGAAGCGACTGAATTTTTCCTCAATCTAAACTAATCTTGCTTGCTTTCAATCATACCCCCTCTGAGCCTGTAACTCCTCCCTTTTCTCCCTCGCTCTTTTTTTTAAGCTAATTTAAATATGGGCCTTTTTTAATCACTATGTCTGCCATCGGCATCAACATTTCAAAAGACATCTCCAGTGCACCCACTTGAGTGTACCACACTTTTTTCATTTTGTTAATTGAATGGTTCTTAAACAACCTTATTATCTGCCCACAGCACTTAGCATTTTCCTATTATAAAGCTATCCTTTGTAATGTCTTCTCTGCCTACCAGAAAGGCTAGAATCTTGCTTTTAGTATCTCCCAACACAGGACTGACCATGAGTCTTTAAGCAAACCCCCATATTTTCAGATTACAATGGATTAAGTGAAAGTAACTCATTGAGAACTTATTCAAGCCAAGCTATAAAATGTATACAATCCTATGACATAGATAACATTATACCCATTTCAAAAGAAAAAAATGGAAGCAAAATGAGATTCTATCACTTATCAAAAATCACAGAGAGTCAGTTTTTGGGGTGGGATTCCCAGAGTCTATACTCTAGGTCATTACACTGTCAATACTAAGCACATACTGGTTTGCTCTCTGGGGGAGGGGGGTGGGGTGGTGTGTGTGTGTGTGTGTGTGTGTATTTTGTTTGTTTTTCTGTCTCTGATGTCTTTGAAGGTCTTGATATTCTCTGTTGTCCAGATAGAGGCGTCATGTTATCTTCCAGATGGTTCTAGCTGTTTTAAGTCCTCTCCCTGAATTCCAGTTCTAGAAAAGTTTGGAATAATTAGCAGTCATTTGTAGGTATACTGACTGTACATGTACAAATGCCTGTAGGCCACCTGAAGCTTGGGAGTTTGGATAACTTCCTCTCCTTAGTAGAACATGATTTTATGTCTCTTCTCTAAAGAGGTTTTATATATGCAGCTTAAAAAACACATAAAGAAAAACTTCCATGTAGAGTAATGTTAACCTCATTTGTATGTAACTGTGCATCGAGGTATACCACTGTAGTAACTGCATACAGTAAAAGTCTTGTGACATGATTAGTTTTCTACACTTTCTCATCTTTGCATCTCTACCTAGGATGCCTCTCTGCCTTTCCATCCTTCCCTGGCTAAAGCAGTCTCATTCTTCTGGGTCAAGTTCCAGTGTCATTTCCTTTATAAAGCTTTTTACAACATCTCAGTTCTCTCTCCTTGAGTTTTCCCAGCACTTTATTCATGTTCCTAAGATAGCACTAATAACAATGCATTATATATTTCTCACTCTATAGACTAGGTTTTTCAACTTCAGCGCTGTTGACTTTTTGGGTTTTTTTTTTTTTTTTTTAGACAGAGTTTCCCTCTTGTTGCCCAGGCTGGAATGCAATGGCGTTATCTCAGCTCACTGCAACCTCCGCGTCCCAGGTTCAAGTGATTCTCCTGCCTCAGCCTCCCGAGTACCTGAGACTACAAGCATGCACCACCACATCTGGCTAATTTTGTATTTTTAGTAGAGATGTGGTTTCTCCATGTTGGTCAGGCTGGTCTTGAACTCTCGACTTCAGGTGATGCACCTGCCTCAGCCTCCCAAAGTGCTGGAACTATAGGCGTGAGCCACCGAACCTGGCCTCTAATTTTTTTTTTTTGTATTGCTGCCTTGTGTGTTGTAGAATGTTTGGTAGCATCCATGGTCCCTCTCCACTGGGTAACCGTAGCATCAGGGCAGGTATGGTGGCTCATGCCTGTAATTCCAGTGCTTTGGGAGGCCAGGGAGGAAGTATCATTTGAGGATAAGAGTTTGAGATCAGCCTGGGAGATCACAAGCATGGTGGTGTGACCCTGTAGTCCCAGCTACTTGGGATTTTGAAGCAGGAAGAGTACTTGAGCCCAGAAGTTCAAGGCTGCTGTGAGCTAGGATCTTGCATGTACACTCTGGTCTAGGTGACAGGGTAAGAACCTGTCTCTAAAAATGAAAAAAGAGTGGCACCTCCCCTTCAATTGTGAGAATGAAAAAGGTTTGAGGTAATAGATTCCCAGTTACTCTGATTTGCTCATTACATATTTTATGCATGTATCAAATATCACTTGTACCTCATAAATATGTCCAATTATTACATATCAATAAAAAATATGGTCTTTGGACATTGTCCTTCGAGGAATAGGTAAAACTACCCCCAGTTGAAGATGACTGCTTCAGATCAGAGACTACAAGGGCAGTGACTGCTTTTTTTCATCCTATATACCCAAGAGTATCAGGCCTGATACTGCTGTTACTAGAGTAACAGCAAGCAATTGTAATCTCTTGGCTGGAGGCCAGGCATGATGGCTCATGCCTATGATCCCAGCACTTGGGGAGGCTGAGGCAGGTTGGTAACTTGAGGTCAAGAGTAAAATACCAGCCTGGCCAACATGGCAAAACTCCATCTCTACCAAATAATACAAAAATTAGCCAGGTGTGGTGTAATCTCAGCTACTCAGGAATATGAGGCAGGAGAATTGCTTGAACCCAGGAGGCAGAGGTTCCAGTCAGCCGAGGCCATGCCACTGTACTCCAGCCTGAGCAACAGAGCAAGACTCTGTCTCAAAAAAATAAAAACTAAATAATAATCTCTTGGCTGAAGTTAGTCTCATTTCTCAATAATAATATACAGAATTATAAAATTCACTGTATTCATACTTCATTCAAATGTGAAACAAAGTGACTGTTGAAGATGGATTCAAAAGTAATGAGATCAAAAGTATTTGCATATCAGAATAAGAAAATTATATTTTTGTATATTTAATAAAAATTACACACGCTACATATGATCATGTGTACATATATGCAATATATTGCATATATGTATGTGTATATATATGCCCACACAAAAAGAATAACCTTTATGGGGAATTGCATTCAGGAAACTGTACAGAAGTTATCTGATATGTCTGAATACATCATACCTAATACTTAAATGCTCTGTTTCCTAAAAAAGGCCGGACTCTCACTTTTTTCCTTCAAAGATCCATTCATAAAGAAAGTGATGCCTATTTTAAAATTTCTTTTTTTTTGAGACGGAGTTTCACTCATGTTACCCAGGCTGGAGTGCAATGGCGCGATCTCGGCTCACCGCAACCTCCACCTCCTGGGTTCAGGCAATTCTCCTGCCTCAGCCTCCTGAGTAGCTGGGATTACAGGCGGGAGTTGATAAAATAGAGAGGCACAGACAGTATGCTACTACCTTTTGTTCTGATAAGATATTAATCGCTACCCAATGTAGTGCAGAATAAAGTGTAAAAGAAAATAAAATTTCAGGACCCTCTAAATTTATTATGCCGAGGGGGATGTTAAGCACTGGAGACCGTCACATTGCATGTTTGCAACTTCTGCTTCTTAGATTATAGATTAACTCTTTTCTCCATTTTTCTTGTTCTGTAAATGACTAGGAAAGAGCAGAGACCAGACCTCTCCCAGTTCTAATCACTGGATCCTTGTTATGGATGAACTGCCTTCTTTATTTTCTTGTATCTAACTCAGACCACGTGGCACAAAAGACCCCATGACTAGTATATCTTCAGTGTAGAGTATCAAATATAATTTTTGGAAAAGAAAAAGAACACCTCAACTAATCTGACCCTTGTGACTATGCATTAAACTTTATAGAGAAAGATACTGAAATTCTGTTAAGCTTCTCTATATAAAATTTGTCTATAGAAATGATCTCAAACTTCTATACTTCGGAACACTGACTTCTATTCCTTGGAATCTGTGCTTACTGGGCAGCAATCCTCAAACTTTGTGCTTGAATAAACTCTCTAAATTTAATTCTAGGACTTGCGTGGTGGCTCAGGACTGTAATCCCAGCACTTTGAGAAGCTGAGTTGGGTGGGTCACTTGAGGTCATGAGTTTGAGACCAGCCTGGCTGACATGGTGAAACCCTGTCTCTACTAAAAATAGAAAAATTAGCCCAGTGTGGTGGTGGGTGCCTGTAATCCCAACTACTTGGGAGGCTGAGGCAGGAGAATAGCTTGAACCCAGGAGACAGAGGTTGCAGTGAGCCAAGACTGCCCCACTGTACTCCAGCCTGGGTGACAGAGTGAGATTCTGTCTCACAATAATAATAATCATCATCATCATAATAATTCTGACCTTTTCAATTATTTTATGTTGACAAGTCATCTGACATTGCTTATTTCTGTAGACTAGTTAGCCATTTATTTGAACTGAAGACCAGAACCACCGTGATTTTCACATGGACTTGTGATGAGAGACTTTTTTTCACTGTGTCTACCTTTATCTATTTCCTGAGCTGTGGTTTTAATCAAAGTTATAAAAGTGAGATAGAATTGTCTTTTCATGTCCATGAAAATCTGTTATTCTCACTGGGATGCTGTAAGCAGTAGTAGTACATTTTGCGAGAAACAAATGTATAAACAAGACCAGACCTTCCTAAGCAGTCAGAAAGGAGGTCAGTGAGAACCAATGTGCATAATCTCTTACCCATTGCAAAGGACTATAATTTTACTGGTCACTTGCTATTGGTTGTCTCTTTTTAATTTTAGATTTATACTTATAATACTATGAAATATGGATTATTCTTGCTTCTGTAAAAGGGAGGCAATTAAATGTCAGGACAACAAATATACTGTGTGATGTTATTTACTTATGTATTTAATTTTTTTTGAGATGGAGTCTTGCTTTGTCGCCAGGCTGGAGCGCAGTAACACACGATCTCAGCTCACTGCAACCTCCACCTCCCGAGTTCAAGCAATTCCCCTGCCTCAGCCTTCTGAGTAGCTGGGACTACAGGTGCACATCACCATGCCCAGTTAATTTTTTGTATTTTCTCAGAGACAGCGTTTCACTATGTTGGCTAGGATGGTCTTGATCTCCTGACCTCGTGATCGACCCGCCTTGGCCTCTCAGAGTGCTGGGATTACAGGCATAAGCCACTGCACCTGGCCTGTGTGATGTCATTTAATGGCTCAGGGTGTGAGGCAAAATTCACCCCTTCATTATTCTGTGATACAAACTGAAGGTACCAGGAGCACCTCTGAGTATACAGAAGTTCCTTTTGTGCCTACTCCTACTCTAAATAGCTACGTGGAGAGTCAAACCTACAAACAGATATTTCCAAATCTCCACATTTCCTGATCCTTTCCCCAGCCCCATGCCCCAAAGCCTGGCTCAAAGAAAAATAAAAATAACAAAAATGCAGAGCACTATGTATTAGTGGAACAGGTCAGTTCAAAGGTCAGGGGCCCTGTATACCTGAGATAAGAAACCAAGGACGAAAGAGCACCTTCACCTAGAACTAAAGGGTCTCCTTTCCGATTGCAGTTGAAAGAAACACCTTGGCTCCAATAAGTCCCTTTAATTGAAAGGAGTTTATGTCATTCTTTATACAAATTTCCGTTCTTAGGATGCACTGACAAAGAAGTCATTTCCTGGGATTCTCACTGCGGCATTTTGTGTTGTGACACAACAAAGAACACATGTTCATTAGGCTGCTACTTTTTGGGTGCACCTTGGACTGCCTTCTTTGGAGTTCAGTGTCAGGAGGTCCATTTGGCATCTGGACACTGCTTCTAACCAGCTGCATACATTTGCATTCTCCAAGCATCAATGAATTATTTAAACTTATGTTCTATGCACTTACCTATTTATACATCTCTATCCTATTTCATGAAATCAGATGGCTTTGATGACAAGATTCAGGTGAAAGCATTGTATAAACCACACAATATTATTCCTACTTAATGACAGTGGCAACATTACTGACCATGAATAGGCTGATCATCTCAAGTAGTGGTACGTACACACACACACACACACACACACAGAGAGAGAGAGAGAGAGAGAGAGAGAAAACCCTAACACACATATGTATATACATATATACACATTCACCTAAGTCACACACACCATGAATATACATTTATACACACATACAATCATAACATACCCACCTAATATACACATACACACACACATACACAGCCCTAACATATATATGTATATACACATATACATACACACAAACGCCACCTAACATATACTCTCCCAATACACACACACAGGAACAGAGAGCTCTCAAGAAAAAATAGATCTCACCACATAGTTTATAGTGCTGAGTCACACAAAGACTCCATTTTATCTTGATAGCAATGTGAAAAGGTCAAGTATTGATTTAGGTTTTCAAGAGAAGGCAAAAAATGAAAAGCCCTTTCTGAAAATATTTGCTATGCTTTACTTTCATTCATGGTTTCTGTGTGGAGCAGAGATGGCTTGAAACTCACAGGATGGCAAAGATAAAATAGCCCAGCTTATGAATGTGGCTGTAAAATTGATTTTACTTGTTCCTCTGACCTTTATTACACGAAGTAGAAAATTCCTATACGGTTCCAATACAGAAATAAGTGAAATGAATATAAAGCAATCAAAAGCTTTATGTAATCCATATATATGGCATATTTTATGTTTATTCACATAAACAATATGCTTTATAAAAGCACTTTCGTATAGACACATCACTGCACAAAACATCTTCAATACTTTCTTTTTGAAAAATAGGAGACTTTTGCCCTATTTTCTCAAACCTAAAGTCTCTCTTATTACAAAATAAAATGTTTACAGATGTAAAATTATGGTATCTGGGTGACATCTTAGAGATGTCTGAGACACTAAAGAGAAAATAATTTTGGATCAGAAGAATTTTCACCTCCAATTATGCCACTTGGCATATCTACAGATGGTAGCAATCCCTAAATAGTTTTATAATAGCTGCAGAAGGCTGGGCACAGTGGTTCACGCCTGTAATCCCAGCACTTTGGGAGGCCGAGGCGGGTGGATCACAAGGTCAGGAGTTCGAGGCCAGCCTGACCAACACGGTGAAACCTCGTCTCTACTAAAAATACAAAAATTAGCTGGCCATGGTAGCACATGCCTGTAATCCCAGCTACTCAGGAGGCTGAGGCAGGAGAATTGCCTGAACCTGGGAGATGGAAGTTGCGGTGAGCCAAGATCATGCCACTGCACTTCAGCCTGGGTGACAGAGTGAGACTTTGTCTCAAAAAAAAAAAAAAAAAAAAAATAGCCGCAGAAACACTGTGCTTAATTCCAAAGTTATCATTCACCTATGTATATACTTATGTTCAAATATCTATGGTTACATTCACCTAGGTATATACTTATGTTCAAATATCTAAGGTTACTTCTGGACTAAGAAATGTAATAAGACTTGTAAACACAGTTTAACTCTTTGAAGTGTGTTTGACTTTACAATGACAAATTTTCAAAAACATAATACATACCAAGACACTATCAAAAATGATCTCTTGTTTGTTTGTTTACTTGCTTTTGTGGGCTAACTACCAAGCAAAAAGCAGGTTGGTATAAAAACCTGGTAGAAAAACAGATATAGTGGCTGGACGCAGTGGCTCATGCCTGTAATCCTAGCATTTTGGGAGGCCAGTGCGGGCAGATCACGAGGTCAAGAGATGGAGACCATCCTGGCCAAGATGGTGAAACCCCATCTCTACTAAAAAACACAAAAATTAGCTGGGTGTGGTGGCATGCGCCTGTAGTCCCAGCTACTCGAGAGGCTGAGGCAGAAGAATTTCTTGAACCTGGGAGGCGGAGGTTGCAGTAAGTCAGGATCGTGTCACTGCACTCCAGCCTGGTGCCTGGTGACAGAGCAAGACTCTAGCTCCAAAAAAAAAAAAAAAAACAAAAACAGATATAGCTTGTTTTGAATGCCAGATACGATATTTTCCAGCTGAGAGGGCTAAGACTTGTTACTCAATCCCAGTAAGTCTCAGCTACCTATAAAATAACTGTAACTACGTCAAAAAATGCTTGTGGTGACGAAATGAGATAAGCAATGTAAATGACTTTCTGTGTTGCCCACTCACTTCCCTTCAGAGGATCAGGGTGAACATTATTTGCTCTTAGTAAGAGAAGTGATGGAAATACACAACTTATAGATTATTTAACTTAATCCTCCAGATGTACTGCAGCCCAAATGCTACACATTACCTCGGGTCCAAATCCTGGCTTGACAGAAGCCACCTGAGGTACCCTGTGAAAGTCAAATAACCTTTCTCTGTCTCAGTTTCTCTCAACAGTAAAAGGGAACAACAATGAGACATCTCATTGCGTTGTCTGAAGCATCAAGTAAGTCAATACTTATAAAGGTCTTATCATACATTAATACTTTGAGGTACTGCTTACATTATGAAGAGTTTATTCACACCATCTAATTTTTTATCGTTAAAAATCATGCCTTTTTTCTTCAACTCTATTACTGAAAGCAGATTGTCAAACAATCGGATGAATTCAGTTTCTCTAGACCTTATATTTAAAATAGACAGTGAAAACAGCTATCTGGTCAGCAAGCCTCCTTCTAGGTCCCAATCTTTTCTGACCTTTCCTGTAGCCTTGTAGGTAACACTTGAATCCTGGTTGTGTCCCCAGACATGTGTGGCAATGCCAATAAAGCTCCAAACTACCAGCAAACGCTGAGAACAAATAATTTTTCATATTTTGTCCTAACTGAATGATTAATAGGGCTGATAAAATACAGTGTTAGTCATTCACACTTTAATTAAAATGAGTGCTTAAAGGTAGATTTAGATGGAAGGTAGAAAAGAGAGCATAAGCGAACTTGGGATCTGAATAAAGCATGGTGATGACATAGATGGTGGAGGGAGCAGAATGGTAAAGCTGGACAGCAGAATTTCAGCCACCTGCTGCTCACCTGTACATTCTCTGCACATAGTCCATGTTTCATATTCCCCAGGCTAATGAAGACAGAAGATTACAGATCAATGTTTCAAAATGCTATTGCTATTGTGATATATTATTTTTAGATCTATCTATTCAACTCCTCCTCTTTTTTCTGTTTTTTGTTTGTTTGTTTGTTTGTTTGTTGTGTTTTGAGATGGAGTTTCGCTCTTGTCACCCAGTCTAGAGTACAGTTGTGCAATCTCCGCTCACTGCAACCTCTGCCTCCCTGGTTCAAGCAGTTCTCTTTCCCTAGCTGGGATTTCAGGCATGCACCACCACACTCAGCTAATTTTGTATTTTTAGTAGAGATGGGGTTTCTCCATGTTGCCCAGGCTGGTCTTGAAACCCCAACCTCAGGTGATCCACCCACCTAGGCCTCCCAGAGTGCTGTGATTACAGGCATGACCGACCATGCCCAGCCAACTCCTCCTTTTTCAAAATCTGATACACATTATAGAACTTCTAGAATTATATAGCATGTGTGTTTGTTCCTGTATGACATAGGCATATGGATGGGTATTTTCATTCATTAGTCAACAAATTTATGAGTACCTATTATGTGCTTTCTTCCAGACACTGAGGATGTAACAGTAAATACAACAAACAAAATGTCTTGTCTCTTAGAGTATTAGACGGAAAGAAAGAGAGACAATAAAAAAAAATGAGTAAGCTTTTTGTTTGTATGTTTTCTGTCTTTTAGGGAC
Source organism: Cebus imitator (assembly GCF_001604975.1). NCBI lineage: Eukaryota > Metazoa > Chordata > Mammalia > Primates > Cebidae > Cebus > Cebus imitator. The sequence goes on along the minus strand of NW_016107373.1, from coordinate 7,398,035 downwards.
AGGGTCTCACTCTGTCACCCAGGCTTCAATGCAGTGGTCCAAATATAGCTCACTGTTACTAGGAACTCCTGGTCTCAAGCAATTGTCCCACCTCAGCCTCTCAAGTAGCTGAGACTACAGGCACAAACAACCATGCCCAGCTGTAATTTATTTATTTTTATAGAGACAGGGTTTCTATGTTGCTCAGGCTGACCTCAAACTCCTGGCCTCAAGCAATCCTCCCACCTTGGCCTCCCAATCTCTGGGATTACAGGCGTGAGTCTCCACCCCCTGCCCTAAAAATTAATAAATTCTCTTTTATTTAAGTTGATGATAAATGCTTTGGACAAGAGTCCCACTCAATCAGGGAGGATGGATGAGAACTGTAAGGATAGGACTATACTCTTACACCTGTGGACAAGCAAGAGCTCCCTGACAGAGTGACACCTGAGCTAAACCCCGAGGCGGTCTCGGATATGCCATAAAACCACCTGCTCTAGAACATTTCAAGCAGAGGAAACAAGAAAAGCAAAAACACTTCAGTGTGGAGCAAGCCTGACATGTTTGAGAAACACTGGAAATTTCCTGAAACTTTCATGATGATTCTAGCTATTGCTCCAAAGTGTCAACACAGCAAAGGTGATAAACACTCAATGTTCTGATATATCTGTTCCCCCTACTCAAGATACATGAAGTCTACCCAAACTCTATTCATAATCTCTGAGAGCTATTTTTAGAAAATTATGCAGAGAAATTTGTTTAGTCTAATAATGGCTAACCCGAACAGAGTTGAGGCAACAGGGGAGACATGCTCAATGCATCTGCTCTGAGGCTGTGTAAGTGACTTCCTGCAGGCTACTTTGCCTCTCTGAAATTCAGTCTCCTCACTCACAAAATGGGAAGACTAGAATTCACCCCATTCATGTCACTGAGTAATGTTCTAGCCCTAGGATGAGAAAGACTTGATGATGAAGAATCACTTTCCACCCAAATATAAAATATTTTGGTATAAAACCTCATTTGAATAAAGGCTATTTGTCTGCCAACTTCACTTATCTGGGTGACAACTAAGTCTTTAAAAAAAAGCCAGAAATATCCTGCAGAAAACAAATTTGATACTGCATCATTGATATACCAACCCATGTTTTACTATTTCTGGCAAAGCTGCAAGAATCTAACTCAGAGTCCATTTATTTATTCCTTAAGCACCATTCTGCTATTCTTAAATACAGAGTTTCCTATTATGATTGTCAGTCAATTTCACCTTTGAGATCTATAACCTTTTTAATTGTGTTGGAATGCTTTGTATCCACTCACATATTCTGCAGAGCAACATCTACCAACTGACTCTAGGGATTTGATAGCAAAGCTCTCCTGGTATCTAGGGATGAGGGTAAATATTTGGCTAGGGTAGGGAACCACTCATCCTATTGTGGAAAGATTGTAGTTTGGGAATGCCATCATCCCATGTTCAAGAGCCAAGATCACCACCAAAAATTAGAGTCACATCGAACGGTACCTCATCTCAGAGTCTCCATTTTCTGTTCTTGGAACTGGAGGTAATAATGACAATCCTGCAGGATTGTAGGGAGTGTTGGGAAGGATATATGTAAAAATCTTGAGAGAGTGCATGGCATAGCTCCCTTCAGTTCCTTCACTGCCCTATAAATGGCTTAAACCTAGGACTCCGGCTTCTGCAAACCTGAACACATCCAGCATATAACTGTGCCCAGAAAAGAGCAGACACTCTTAAGTAATTCCATACTTGTATAAGTGAATGAATGAACCAATAAATAAATGAACAAATAAAAAAATTTCTAAACCAACCCATCATTTAACTACATAACCACAGCTCCTGAATCCTTAGAAATCAAGAAGGAAGATACAATACGCCTTTATCATATCTTCTCTTAATGAATACTAAATGGTGTAGTATTCATAACTGAAGTTGTAAAATATTTCTTATCTTAACAGCCAGAATCTTACTTTAGCAGGCACAAAGATACAGGCTGAGAATTGGGCTCCTAGGTACTCTGGCAGAAGGCAGGAAGTCATTTTCTTTAGATGAGAGCTTTAGCTTCAGCCACAGTTATTCATTCTCTTTTACAAGGAGGAATCCATTTATGTCTTCAGGAGATAGAAGTATCAAGTCATCAGGTGATTCTGCCAATCAACTCCTACCGAAGCTCTGATGTTTTATTTCATTAGTGCAGGCACTCTCCATCAATTTGGATACTGTTTAAGAGTGTTAGCTCCAAAGAACATTGTTTTTTGGCTCTGGCATTTTGAAGGACTATTTAATATATCACTGTAATAAGTTGATCCCTTGCCAAGAAAGATCACCCAATTATAATCAGTTTCTGACAATATGATTATATTGCTTGGTCTAGTAATGTTTATTGTGCTTTACCTGGAATTGAGAGAAACAAATCCAAAGAATTCTATCAGCCAAGTAGAGAAGACTGAACAAAACAAAATATGAAATATTTTCTTTCTTTTTTCCCTTCCTCTTTTTCTTCCATGAAAATAAAGACACAACATATTTACTATATACCAAGTATAAAAATATAAGGACACAAGAGTATTTACCATAAGTCAAGTTATATAGACAGTATTGATGCCTAAAAAACATTTTGTCCGTATCCCTATTCTTTCTAGTTCCCAAGTAAACTGGTGTTTCATTCAGGTGTCCTCTATGTGGCCTTGTCCTTCTGAGAAGGAAGGCTCTTGATGCAGCCCCAAAGAGTGATTCTTGACTCACCTAAGACAGTCATGGTTGCCTCACTTTTTTTCCTGGTCATTGGTTTGGGCATGTATTTCTAGCCAATGAAACATAAAAGAATGCTTAGTAAAGACTTCTGAGAAAGTTTTCCGTACTTTTAAAAGACTTAAGGAAGAGATATATTCTTTTTACTTGGCCTATGTCACGTCTGGATACGATGCCTGCAATTGCTGTATGAGGAGTTTGCCTAAGCACTAAGGTTACAAGCTGAGAACAGAGAAAAATGATGGAAAGAGGTTTGTTCTTAATGCTGCTGTTGAGCTAGTGAGATAAACCAGAAGCACTCTTTCCCTGAACTTCTTGTTCTATGCGAAAATAAATGTACTTGCTGTAAAAGACAGTATAGATACCTATTGCTAATGGCTATAAAAGGTCCTGGGTGGAACATCCACAGGGTATATGGCTCTGTAATAGAATTACTCTTTGAAATTTCTAAAATTACAAGGTGGGCTGCTCTGTGTCATTAAATATTAGAGCAATGTGCCTATCTTTTAAAATAACAAAATTCACCGCTATATTTTATTTTCACTGTGTTTCATAGTCTCTAGATGAATCTTTTACCACCATGTACAATTACAGTAGGGACAACTTTTTATAGGAATGTCCTCAATTCCTTGGTCCTCAAGTCTGGATCTGGATCCAAACTAATGCTCAGACACCTGTATGAATGTGTCTCAGCCATAGTTAGGAGCTTTGGAAATAAAAACAATCCACCTCAAAAAATAATTTGAGCCTAGATTTTCCAATTCTTCCAACTCATATTGGTTTTTCAATTTTCTCAGTATGTATTTGGAGAGTGCTGATTATTCGAAATATCTAATTGTAATACTACGTATATTGTACCCACATATATAATTTATTTCATATATGTTACTATCTTTTTGCCAACTAGAATTTAAAAACCCTAGAGGCAATTCCTACATTCTTGTTGTATCATTGACAGATTCTAGTAAAAAGGTCCTTACAGAGAAAATGCTCAGTCATATTTTGTGACCAGTTAACTTGCCAAGCAGATATGGAAAATACCAAAATCCCAGCACCTTTTTCATTCTACCCTGAGTTGTTAGGCTTATCTTTTATTAAGCCTATAATTACAGTTGACTCCAACCTAAATCTGTTCTAAATAGGAGAGAAAAACTCTGGATTCTTCAAAATATGCTTTACTTAAAACCCTGCTGCTCATGTCCCACCTAAGTGGGTGAAGCAGAAAGCAGAAAAAATAGTTCACTTGCTGCAGCTGAACTTCTCTAGGCCAATAAACCAATGTATCTAGAAAACCAACACATCACCATAAGAAATAACAGAATTATTATTAATAAAGTCCACATGAAAATAATGGTGAAGAAAAATGATGATAAATAGCTAAATGGCATCAGAGGCTTATCATGTACCTGGCATTGTTATTTCTGTTAAATTCTTTAATGCTCATAACAACTCTCTGAGTTTCATCCAATTGTTAGCCTTATTTTGCAAGCGAAGTGGTCAAGACAGAAAATATGCTGACTTGCCCCGAGACTCAAAGCTACTAGTGGAGTATAGGAGCCAGAATTCAGGCAAGCAGTTGCCTTCGGAGACTGCACTCAAAAATATCCATCCCTCAAAAATGTCCTGTTTACCACTTAGATGAGATAACTATAAAATTAAAAGCTCCTGTCCAAGGAACTAAGAGAGAATGAGGGCCAGCATCAGAGACCATCATTTGTGTAACCAAATTACCATCAGAAAATAATGTATATGAACAGAGCAGCCCAGGAGTCAGCAACCTTTGACATTTATTTTCTTTCTTCTCGTGATATACCATGATTGTTGAAGTTAATTCAACCTCTTTCAAAGAGTTAACAAGAAGAAATGCAAAATGCAGGGCATACACAAAATGATTCACAAAACATACAAAAAATTCTTTTTTTGTTTTTATTTTTTTAGGGACAGAGTCTTGCTCTGTTGCCCAGGCTGGAGTACAGTGGTGCAATCATTACTCACTGTAACTTTGAACTTCTGGGCTCAAGTAATACTCGTGTCTTAACCTTCCAAGTAGCTAGGGCTACAGGCAAGCACCACCACGTTCAACTAATTTTTAATTTTTTTTTTTTTTTGTAGAGATAAAGTCCCACTATGCTGCTCTGGCTGGCGTCAAACGCCTGACCTCAAGTGACCTTCCACAGCACTGGGGTTATAGGCATGAGTCACCACACCAAGCCTGAAAACAATTATTTTAAAATATGTACTGCACGAAGGAGTGTGTAGCAACTCACCTGCTGAATAAAAGGTCGTTAATTTGGCAATAAAAACATAAATACTGAATGTTATTGATAAAAGAGATGAACAGATTAAAGTTTACTGGAATTTTTTTTCTGTTTCATAATAAAATAACCCCAAATATTTAGGCCAGGGTTATGTTTTGTCAGAAGGGAAGATCATTTTTTAAGGCTAATATATTTTTCCAGTGTAAGGAGGAGGCAGAATAGGGCATTCTTCAGTGGAGAAGTTGATATGCGTGATTTTATAGGAAGGCTATAGAAACCATTTTCATCTTGCCTAACCAACATTTAACAAGATTATAAATCTGAGTGATAAAAATAAGTTTTAGAAGTTATAAAATATGAAAAGGGTATAGTACAAGTGGTCAGGTTCAATTATGGGAAACTTAACATGGAAACATCATCCCATAGTCCTAGAAACAAAAGTTCCATGCAGCAATGAAGCTTTAAAAAAGCATTTTTTTTTTTAGAGAAAATCAAGCAATGGAGAAAGGAATCCTTGTTTAATATACGGTGTTGGGAAAACTGGCTAGCCATATGCAGAAAACGGACCTGGACCCCTTCCTTACAACTTATACAAAAATTAACTCAAGATCATTTAAAGACATAAATGTAAGACCTAAAACCATAAAAACCCTAGAAGAAAACCTAGGCAATACCATTCAGGACATAGGCATGGATAAAGACTTCATGACTAAAACACCAAAAGCAATGGCAATAAAAGTCAAAATAGACAAATGAGATCTAATGAAACGAAACAAAAGAGCTTCTGCATGGCAAAACAAACTATCATCAGAGTGAACAGGCAACCTACAGAATGGGAGAAAATTTTTGCAATCTATCTATCTGACAAAGGGCTAATATAAGAAATAAGAAACTTAAAAAAATTTACAGGAAAAATTCAAACAACCCCATCAAAAAGTGGGCGAAGGATATGAACAGAAACCTCTCAAAAAAAAAAAAAAAGACATATATGTGGCCAATAAACATATAAAAGCTCATCATCACTGGTCATTAGAGAAATGCAAATCAAAACCACAATAAGATACCACCTCACACCAGTTAGAATGGCGATCATTACAAAGTCAGGAAACAACACATGCTGGAGAGGCTTTGGAGAAATAGGAACACTTTTATACTGTTGGTGGGAGTATAAACTAGTTCAACCATTGTGGAAGACAGTGTGGCAATTCCTCAAAGATGTAGAACCAGAAATACCATTTGACTGAGCAATCCCATTACTGGATATATACTCAAAGGATTATAAATCATTCTACTATAAAGATTCATATACACTTATGTTTATTGTGACACTGTTCATAGTAACAAAGACTTGGAACCAACCCAAGTGCCCATTAATGATAGACTGGATAAAGAAAATGTGGCACATATACACCATGGAATAGTATGCAGCCATGAAAAAGGATGAGTTTATGTCCTTTGCAGGGACATGTATGAAGCTGAAAACCATCATTCTCAGCAAACTAACACAAGAACAGAAAACCAAACACCACATGTTCTCTCATGTAAGTGGGAGTTGAACAACGAGAACACATTACACACTGGGGCCTGTCAATGGTGGGGGTCTAGGGGAGGGATAGCATTAGGAGAAATACCTAATGTGGTTGATGGGTGCAGCAAACCACCATGGCAAGTGTATACCTATGTAACAAACATGCACGTGTTACATATGTATCTCAGAACTTAAAGTATAATTTAAAAAAAGAAAGAAAGAGCCGGGCGCGGTGACTCACGCCTGTAATCCCAGCACTTTGGGAGGCCGAGGCGGGTGGATCACGAGGTCAAGAGATCAAGACCATCCTGGTCAACACGGTGAAACCCCGTCTCTACTAAAAATACAAAAAATTAGCTGGGCATGGTGGTGCGTGCCTGTAATCCCAGCTACTCAGGAGGCTGAGGCAGGAGAATTGCCTGAACCCGGGAGGCGGAGGTTGCGGTGAGCCGAGATCGCGCCATTGCACTCCAGCCTGGGTAACAAGAGCGAAACTCCGTCTCAAAAAAAAAAAAAAGAAAGAAAGAAAGAAAGAAAGAAATTTTTTTGGCCAGAACTTGTCATCTCCAGCATCTACTCAATGGATTTAGCCACCCTGATTGATAGCTCAAACAAAACAATCAATATGCTCCACAGTTTCTTGAATATATTAGGATCTTAATAAATAGTAATGTATTGGCTGGATGTAATGCCCACAATAGTGACTCTACTATTATTATCTGAGGTAGAGGGGAAATATAGTACTGATTCAGAGCACAAATTAGGTGCCAGACTGTCTGAATCACACTGCTATGGGACATGGGATCAGTGATTTTCAACAACAGTGTGACAGAATTGCCTACAGAAATGACGATAAAATTGGTAGGTGTTTTTGAGGGTTAAATAAGTTAATATGTCATGAAAAATTATACATTATCTTCCCTTATCCATTCTCCACCCTTTTAGTACTTCCCAACCAAGGCCGTTCTGTGGCTCAAATCCAGGGGTTGTCAGTCACATTACATTCTACAGGGATGGAAGTCTCAGGAATCACACAATGTGGTAGTCCTATCCCTTACATTTTTGGATGATGCGATCTTGCTGTGTTCCCCAAGCTGGACTCAAATTCCTGGGCTCGAGATCCTCCCACCTTAACGTACTGAGCAGCTAAGACTACAGGCACATGCCCAGTGCTTGGCTCTGTCCTTGGCATTTTAATAGAGACCATGGCTACTCAGCAAGACACTAGATTCTCCTTTCTTTACCGCAGGGAAGTCCATTCATGAGGCTAAATTCTGGATGACAGAATATGAACACAACCAATGGGTGCTTCTTGGAGGTCATATTCTTTAATTGAAGCTGCTCAGCCTATAGTCTGCTATGTGGGCCTGGCTTTGGAAAGCCAACATTACCCAGATGAAGATCAAATCAGACAGAATGAGGGATAACAACACAGAAGGAACCCGGGTTTCTGGAGGATTTTACATAGAAGCTTATGCTTCCCTGACCAGTCCTCCCATCTCTGTGTTTGTTGTTATATGAGAAAAAGCATGGCTGAGTGGTCTAAGGCACTGGATTGAGAAAGAAATTCTAGATCTTGATTTATCCATTACACATTAGATCTGTGTATTGTAATTGCTTGGTCTGTTTCCTATTGAATACCTATGTATAAAGAACAAGAACTGTGCTTGGCACATAGTAAGTGCTCACTAACTGTTACCTACGAACTCCGTAAGTGCCAGAGCCAGTATTTGAAAACAGACAGCACTGTGTATCTCCAAAGCCCACATTCTTTCCTTTCCAGGAAGAAACGCTACCTCCAATGCACACAAACAAAAAAGCAGTTATTTGCTAGAAGCACTTCAGTTGCCAACACTTTAAAATTTCTTATAGTTGCTGGGTTTTAAAAAAATTCCAATTTTCAAAACTATTCTCAATTCCAAATCATAATTTAAAAATATATCACTTGGCAAATTCTTTGACACCTGTACTTCTGACTCATTCACTTTAGTCACCCCAAAAAACACAGCACAGTGAGAAAAAGAAGAGCTGAAAAAGGGCTACCTGCATATTCATAAGCTGAATTCTCTGACTGTTAGGACTTGGCATCTTCTGAACCGTAATTTTTTTCTTGTGCTGATGAATATAACTAGGCTCTCTTTGAAGAGCCCAGCTTCAACCTGGTTTGAAGAGGAATTCCTATTCTATCATTCTTTATCTTCTCTCAGTACTTACCCTGAGAAAAACTGCCAAGAAGAGAAATTTTGTCCTTGGGATAAATTGTGCTTGACATTTCAGAACCTGTTCTCATTCTGAATCCAGTCCTGGGGAGGAGTCCCTCCCACATCTTCTTCCAGTCATCCAGATACTCTAGTCTGCCCATCTCTTTCAAATATCATAGACTTGTAACATACACAAACCATCGATTTCTACATAGATGGCATGAACTGTTAGACTACTTCAGGAAAACAAAGAAACACACTGTCCAGTATTGCTTTACAATACTGAATTAAATGGCTAAAGGTCAAGGTCTCATGCCACATATTTAAAAAGGCAGTCCAAGTGTTTTCTGTTCTACTGGGAAATATGTTGTTTTGAAGGCAACATAGAATTAAATAAAGCCTGCCCTTCTCCTCACCCGCCTCCCATATTTAGCCAAATTAATGTTCCCTCCTTCCATTTTCCCATAGCACCCTGTGCAAAATTCTATCAACGTTTCTTTCATTGTACTGTAAATATCTGTGCCCATGGTTTTTCCCTGAGTAGGCTCAGTGGGTCTTTCTTTCATTATCTTCTTGGCATGATTGATCTCATTACTTTGCCCTTTTGCTTTGCCTTGTGCATTTCATGTGTGGAGTTTCCAGTGTCATTTTATTATTGAGCTGTTGAAGTAATTTAAATGGGCTCTACGAATATACATACTGTTAGAAAACTTACTTTTCAAAGTAAACATCACAGTTTTAGATATTTTTTAAAGGTCTTCAATTTTGCCCTGCTTTCTGAATCCTCCATGCTCTAAATATTCCATTATCTCTTTTGCAACCTCAGAGCGTCTCAAATTAAAAACCCTACTTCAACTAAAGTCACAACCAATGAGGAACATTGGATTGTTCTCTTTTCTGGAGGACAGACACAGCAGGTATTGAATATTTCAGCAAAACTCAACACCTAACAGCACGAATGGTACCATTTGGTACTAATGCATTGTCAGGAATTAGAATCTGAACGGTAGAGTTAGAAGCAAGGGAAAAAATATCAATAAAATTCAGCTCAGTCAGACAAGTATGTGGTCCGTATTTGATGAAGGGATTATATGCATACATAAATAAACCATTAAAATCCACTCACTAAGAGTCTGCTCAATTCACGGTGATTTGAGTTGCTGCTGGGGCAATGGCAAATCTAAACATAATTTGTTTGTTTGTAAGACGAGAAGGAAGAATTTGACAGATTTTAAACAGATACAGTCCATTTTTACATTTGTAGAATGGTTAACATAATATTTGAGTAAAAACGTGAAGCACATTTTCCAATGTGTCTTTGTTTTAAAAAGAAGAGGAGGCTAGGCATGGTGGCTCATGACTGTAATCCCAGCACTTTGGGAGGCCAAGGAGGCTGATTGCTTGGGCTCAGGAGTTTGACAACAGCTTGGGTAACATGGCAAAATCCAGTCTCTACAAAACATAAACTCATTAGCCAGGCATGGTCGGGTGCAGCTGTCGTGCCAGCTAACTCTGGAGGCTGAAGTGGGAGGATAACTTGAGCCTGGGAGTGAAGGCTCCAGTGAGTGGTGACTCTGCTACTATATTCCAGCTGGGTGACAGAGTGAGACCTTGTCTCAAAAGCTAAAAAAAAATTAAAATACAAAAGAAGAAGGCCAGGTGGTGGCTTATGTCTTTAATCCCAGTACTTTGGGAGTCCAAGACAGTAGGATCATTTGAATCCAGGAGTTCGAGACCAGGGTGAGCAATATAGCAAGACACCTATCTCTACAAAAAATTTAAAAAATTAGCCGGGCATGGCGTTGCACGCCTGCAGTCTCAGCTACTTGGGAGGCTGAGATGGGAGGATTGCTTGAACCCAAGAGGTCAAGGCTGCAGTGAGCCTTGATTGTGCCACTGCACTTCAACCTAGATGACAGAGACCCTGTCTCAACAACAACAACAACGGATTAAACTGTTACAGTTAAGTCCTATTCGAACACTTCCCGAGTTACCATCTAAATACATCATAGCCTTTTGCAAGGCCATCATGTACTACACTGAATACATCACTGCTTTAAATAATATGACTCCAAAAGAAGGAATAGACATTGTTGAATCCTCTACATGGGTATTTTATGAAACCCTCACAACTCTCTAGGGCTGGTTTATTAACTGCATTCAAAGGTAAGAAAACTGATGAAGGACGAATTCATAGCTTGCCCAATGGAGTATAGTCAGTCAGTGATAGAGACAGTATTCAGACTGATATTGCTTTTTCTTGAATATTTCATGTTCGTTCCATTGCCTTACACTGGTTGACATAAAATGCATTTCCAGAATTTTGGATTTCTGTGTATGTTTGTTAAAAAGGCATACACACACACACACACACACACACACACACACACACACTCAGTCACTCACACTCTATTTCTCTCTGTCAAGGTCCAATTTAAAATTTAGCTTCATCCTAAACCTCTTTTTGATCTTTGAGGCATGTCCTGGCTTGATCATATAATTTTTTTCTTGAGAATGAATATATTGTCATCAAGGAGGATGAGGGTGAAGAACTCCTTCTCTGTTATAAGCAGTTTTGTCTCAGATAGAAGAAAATAATTTTTAACCAAAGAAATATGTCAAACCTCATTTACATCCTCAATGAAATGCATGATTTTGGCTCCAAATAAGTGTTAAATAAAAAATATGTTAACTTACTAACTTGTATGATATTAGTGAGTGGTAATTCATTTCACACATTGAAGCTGCTTCAGTGTATCTGAGTACAAATATATGTTGTGTGAAGTATGTTTTTAACTGAGGTGCCTGATGGGGAATTTTGGGAGCCTCTTTGTGTATAAAACTAATAATCATATTTCAGGTATGTTCAAGTCTGAATTTTCAAATACTAGTTTTGCTTCAAATGGGAGTGGGCCTGTAAACGGAAGAGAAGACTAGAAAATACAGAATAAAGTTCAATGAAAATAATGTTAGGTTTGTATACTATAAAGTGTGATAGACTCACTGTTATCTACAGAAATATATTTAACTTCCTGCAATTACTGACTTTCTGCTTCATAAACTCCCTACTTCAAACCCATCATTGCTCTCGTTGTGCCTATTTTTTCCTGGAGATGGAATTACACACGAACAGCAAGTCAATGGGTGGAAGGAAAAGTTAATATTTCCTGAGAATGGCGTACAGCTAAAGTCAGCTAAAGACCCTGTATCTTTGTTATATCACCACTTTTTCATGTAGTACAAGAAAGAGCAAGGATACTTTTCAGAAGTGTGGTGGAGTCGTTCTCTTAAGCCTATGCTACCAGATGTTGAGGTCCTAGTTAGTTGTTGACTTGTCAAATAACTTAGTATTTGCTCTTTTTTTTTCTTTTTTGAGATGGAGTCTCACTCTGTCACCAGCCTGGAGTGCAGTGGTGCGGTATCAGCTCACTGAAACTTCCGCCTCCAAGGTTCAAACGATTCTCTTGCCTCAGCCTCCCAAATAGCTAGAATTACAGGTGCTCGCTAACACGCCTGGCTAATTTTTGTATTTTTAGTAAAGACAGGGTTTCACCATGGTGGCCAGGCTAGTCTCCATCTCCTGACACCGTGATCTGCCTGCCTTGGCCTCCCAAAGTGCTGGGATTACAGGTAAGCCACTGTGCCCAGCCTACTTGCCTTTTTACATATGAGAAACAACGACCATTAAATATTGCAGCTAAAGACACTTCAAAGTGAGATACAGGAGGGTCATAAGATCACATTCCATCAATAACTTCAAGAAGGCTTGAAAAAACCATGATGCTTCCTAAATTGAATACAAAATCTCCTGGGACTTTCAGTTTATAGTAAGAAAATATTGCATATGGTCTTATATAGAACTTTAGACTTATATGACTTTATAGAGAGCCTTAAAATTCATCATGAATTTATATTACTCTCACTGGTATTATATATTTCAAAGAGAAGATGGAGAGATATTACTGATACAATTAAGCAATTGTTTTAGAAAAAAACCCATGATTTTCAGAGACGATTAGAATTTGCGTAACATCAAACTGTAGCACTGGTAAAGATATCAGAAAAAAAATTAAAAATAAGGCTTTTAACACATGATACTTTGGGAACCATCTGGAGATTCTGTTTAGCATGTACTTCAGCATCACTTGTGGAGCTTTTGAAAACATGCTTATTCTATTCTGGCTCCATCCCTGGAATCTGAATATGCAGCTTGGGCATCCATATTGATAATTTTAAACTTCCTCAGGACATCCTATGCAGAGCCAGGACTGAGACCCGCTAGTTTAGAGACTCTAGGTAGAATCAATTAAGTAGCTTTATCAAGTCTATTGTTTTAGCCCTGTTTAAAGCTTTTTTGAATTCGGTACTTTTTGGCTTTTATTTTCTGTAGGAAGAAGCTAATATTGGTACTTAAAGGCTCTGTTTCAGATAGAACCTTAGCTTATAGGCCTCAAGTAGGATTATTTTGAATGTATTTAAAATCTACAGCTGATGTTGCTATTTTAGAGCATTTTCAGTCTCAACCCAGCTGTACTCCTCATGCTACAAACGTGATATTTCTCATAATGAGAAGCAATAGAAATGGTGCCAAGCAATCAAGTCAACATAAAATCTCTGTTTAGCTTAAACACTGTTCCATTACAAAGACCACATTGAAAGTAAATATCATGAAGATTAATAATTGTTAACATTTATTGAGTTCTTACTGTGTGTCAATCAAGTACGTAACGCCGATTTTAATTTAATAATAGAATGAAGTGGGTAATATTATTATTCCCATTTAGGGTAACTATTATTTCTATTTACTATTATCCCATTTATGGCGAGTAAAACAATGTTTAGGAAATTTAAATCCTAAAGGTGGTCCCGGTGATAGCCTCTAACTATGGCTAGCGTCAAGGTCTATCTCATTTCATACTTACTCTTCATGCACCACTATGTCACTCCAAACTGACAGTCACCACTTCCCTATAATGACACAAAATTAAACTAGTAAGATTCCACCTTTTCTTTCTTTTCAGTTTAACCTGAGTTCTGTTTTACTGTGTTACACAGTAAATGGTAATAATGTACAAGTAACTGCATAGCAATATATAGTCTGATTGTGTGTACTTTAAGCGATATACATTTCTTATCCCTACACTTTTCCAAGAGTAAAAGATCCCTGAATAGCACATTAGTAACTAAAATGGTTGGGGAGGTGGTAGTGGTATGAACAATCCTAATATTTTGAGACAGATCCTAAAATATCTGGCCAATAAATATTTTCCCCTTAGAACCTGGGATTTCTGTTTAGAATCTATTTCTACTGAGGAAGTGCAGGATAGAAGGAAGTTAGATTACCTGAAACATATAAAACCATTTTACATGTGGGGTTTCTAAGGTTACCCTAAAGGCTTCTTGTGAAATAGCAACACTTATGCCCGTACACCTCCCATTCGGGAGGACTGCCAAGCTGATGGTTCACGCCTGCTGGTGGAGATAAGAGAAGAATCGCATTCCTTATTTCTTATGTTAATGGTAGCCGTAGCTCCCCTGTCCAATTAAGGGAAAGACTGCACTGCCGCTATATTTGCTTACTAGTGCTGCTGTAACAAAATATCACAGGCCGGGTGGTTTAAGCAATTGAAATTCATTTTCTCACAGTGTTGGAGGCTAGAAGTCCAGGATCAAGGTGTCGGCAGGTTTGCTTTCTTTGACGTCCTCTCTCTTTGGCTTGAGAATGGCCAACTTCTCGCTGTTTTCTCAGTCTTTCCTTTTTGCTTACATATCTGGGTCCAAATTTCCTCTTCTTAAAGGACACCAGTCATTTCGGATTAGGGCCCACTCTATAAAGACTTCATTTTAACTTAATTAGTTCTTTAAAGATGTTATCTGTAAATACGCTCAAGTTTAGAAGCACTGGGTGATCAGGACTTCAACCTATGAATTTTGAGGGACAAAATTCTGCCCATAACACTCTCTTCTTCTTTCTTTGAACAGAGAATTATCCTCTTCTATTTTATTCATAGAATCTCTATTCTTTCAACTAACTTCAGAACCCAAATCCTCCTTACCATGAGGTAGAGGTGAAGAGAAGAGGAGGGGGATTCCTGATTTCCATTTCACACAGTTGCTCCTTGCACAGTTCATTGAAAGCTGGCAATTCAGTAAGCAGAAATTTCTGGTGCCACAGCCTCTATAGCTGCAACTAATTTGATCGTTGAGCGTTTTTAGGCAGAATGACATTGAGAGTTATCATGCGTATCGGGTGATTTTGATCACACTGGTGTACATAAACAATTTGGGTGAGCCCGATTTAATGCCTTTTCCACTTTTCCTTCCTCAGTAAGGTGGCTAGTGGAGAAAAAGCTGAGCATTTACATTTGAGCACCTACTATAAGCAGGGTTTTGCCACAAAAGTTGTAAACTTTCAATTGGAGCAGTCTTTTAAACATCATAAGAGATATTCATATGCATGAAAGGATAGGATGTATATTATCTCAAAATAATTTGCATCAACATTGCTACCCCCAATTGCCCAGGTATATTTATTACCTAGGAAAATGTAACTAGTCTACTATTCCAAATATCGCCTTCCCTTCCAGCAGACTGTAAGCTCTCAGCCTTTCCTACATGAAAAGTCTACACTTTCCTCTGCTTTGCCATGTTTCCGTCTTTTCAGCAACACTGACTATGAGACAGACAGCAGAGCAGCTGCATTTCCAAATTAGGAAACAGTATTGGAAGAGTTAAATGAATTTCCCTAAATCACAGAACACAAAGGTGGGGAATGAAAAGTAAAGTTCTTCCTTTCTAACTTACTAACTTTAAAACTCTATGTAGTAGGGAAGATTTCAAAACTAGCGTAAACTGATAGTGGTTAGCATACCACATAGCACACATTTAGTAACTCGTGCAGATATTTAATAAACTATGTCAAATATGCTCAGGTATTGGCTCTGGCTGAAACAGCTTCAATGAATGGAGGCTTTGGCATTTCCCTGTCTCCTGAAGCCACTAAGGCAGTATTTCTGCTCACTTCTAGACCTTTCACTGGGCTATGACACACTCATTCTTCACTTCTATCAGCTCCGAATGTAGACCCCTGTCCATCAGTATGGGTGAGGGCACATGAATATCTCTCAGGGAGGGACTTTTGTGTGGCTCACATGACATCAATGGATTCATTTCATAACTGCGTCCTAGACCTAGGGAGTCACATAGTAACATTTTATTCTATCATGTCCTATGATTTTGACAAATTGGATTGAACCAGAGTGAGCAGGCCACTTGTGGTTACTCCCACTCATTCAGTTATTAATGTAATTCCAGTCATGCTACCATTTGGCCCTGTTCCTTTTGGTTCTATCTGAAAGTCAGTGCTATAAAATACCATGAAAAACCTTGGTATGACGCATCAGTGCATATCTGCATATTACAATGAACATTCTCCAAATTGAACAGAAACGAAATACAGAAGTATTCGGAAGTTCCAGAAAGCTGGGAGGTTTTCATTAAGTGGAAATTACATTAGAAAATAGAACCCGTAATGGGAAAATATTTTGAAATTTCCATAAGAAAACAGTTATTTGGTGGATATTTTATGGTTAACATTTTTCTCCATTGGCCTTAACAGAAACAAATACAAAACTTATTCACTAACTGTGCAATACTATGAACCCAATTATGTAGCCTCAAGAAATCAGGTAAACTGAATGTCTGAAATATAATGTGCCCAAACCTTCCTTGATCACCCATGTCTGATGTCCTGATTCAAAAATTTAAGCCTACATAAAATACATGATAAGGCAGCTGTGAGTCCTGGCATTGTAGATACTCTGCATATATTTATTCTAAGATTCACCTATTCTTTAACCAAGATCAGAGAAATTCTTGAAAAATTGTATGTATGAAAGAGAGGAGGGAGCGGAAATGTCCTGCAGGTTTTTGTTCGTTTTCTTTTTTCATTTTTTAAAACATTTTTAAAGATGTGTAAGACCCCAAGTGAAAGAAACGTTGCTTCAAAGGCATTTAATTTACCATTCTTAGTACATTTAAAAAAAGCAATAAAATATTTGCTAGTGAGAAACAACAACTTCAATGAAACATCTTTTGGTGCAACGTTTCAACCAAAAATCATGTTGGAAGAAAGCATGTCTTATTATAAAAGTTAGTTAAAGTATTCAGACTCTGTGAACAGAGTGTAAACCTATGATTCATTTTTTTTTGACCCTGCAAAACGGTAACATGATTGAAACTAATTCATTCTTTTACTTTTACTAATGCAATCACATTTTTAAAGCCATGTGTCAATATGATTAAGACTCAAAATAGTGACTTAAGACACTAATTTATATGATGAGTTTAATGCCACTGTTAGACACAATAATTTAAAGTACTGTGATGTCAAGTTTTGCAAAATAAATTTACTAATTCAAAATGTAGTGTTAGCAGATAAATTACAACATGCTTTAAATAAATTCTAAGCTTTAAATGTTCACTATTTCATTTATTTTTTTCAATATTGATTTAATATGCAGTATGTTTCAAAGAGGTACACAAAGAAGAAGTCTGGCTCCCTGAATAGACAAAGCTTAGAGTCTTGGGGGAAGATAGAGAACATACATATAATTACTAAATAATGTGGTAAGTGTTATGATAGGGGTATGTGTGAAGCTCTGGGGGACAATGACAAAGGCAACTAGTAATGCTACAGAGGGAAGATAAAGTCAATTTATCCTAATAATTAGCGCATGTAATTCAATAAATAGAACAGATACACTACCTTAAGGCAATGCTGCTTAACTCACGACTTTTAAC
Organism: Cebus imitator; assembly: GCF_001604975.1. Classification (NCBI taxonomy): domain Eukaryota; kingdom Metazoa; phylum Chordata; class Mammalia; order Primates; family Cebidae; genus Cebus; species Cebus imitator. Next base: position 7,380,500 of record NW_016107373.1, on the reverse strand, counting down.
AGGGACACAAAGTACAGAAAGTATAGAAAATCAGAGAACATATATTTAGTCCAACATTTTTCTCTTAATTCAATTACTTTAGACAAGTTACTGAACTGCTTGGATGGGCTCCAAGGAAAGGCCTCTTTACGATGGCTGTTTCTCTATTACAAACCACGTTCCAGTCTATTTTATCACAAAACGTATTTTATCTGCTAGATACTATTTTCAGGGTTTGAAAGAAGCTATAAATCTTTACATAAATGGAGAAAAAGTTCAAAAAATTGTAAACACAATTCTGTGACAAATGGCCAATGTACCTGTCGCTTACTTGTGGTTATGATATGCTAAGGCAAAGAAGGAGGAAACAAGACATGATTGTTGGAAACAGAAATGAAAATAGATAGGACTTTTCCTGAATATTAGTTGATTGCTGTGATGTGAGTGTGGCAGCTGTTATAGCTTCTTACCTACATTCTTTCTGGTAGAAGCAAGGTGAGGATTTCAACCAAGAGTTTAGTTCTATTTCCCGCATGAGGTAGGGGGCAGATGGGCAGTGGCAATGGGGTATCTGACATTAAAAACCTATCACTTTAATCTTGGTAGGCATCCCGAGAGAATTCTCCAGGTGCATCCAAAGTAGAACTGGAGCTATGGCCAGTGAGGTGGGGCAGAAGAACAAGAAATGATTATTTCTGCGCCCACAAAGAATAGCATTCCTATCTGATACAGCTTTGGTCACTTGGCTGCTCCCCAGAGGCATGAATACTTCTGAGAAATAGCAAGATAGAAGTCTAGTGTGGGAAGTCAAAGGAGATTCCGGAGGGGAGGGAAAGATTCCCGTCAAGCCTCTGGCCACATCCAGGGCTTCCCTTTCAATGAGTTAATATAAACATCAAACCGAGTGCTGAATCAATGAATTCACCTACTTAATTTCGTAGTTAATTAGTGGAAGCTAGTCTGAAATTAAGTGCTTACCCTGCAGAATAGCCACACACACATGCACGCGCACACACACAGATACACACACACACAAAAGGAACTGCAATATGAAGATAGACTTGGTAAGACATGGATAGTAGTAGACATAAATATATTTGGTAAGCATAATGAAAAAGGAGACAGAGGAGGACAAGAAGTGGCAAAGAAAGGAAATAAGCCATCCAGAATGTCTGAGAAGGGGAACTAGAAAAATGTATTTCCGTTCTCTCTGGCAAAGACAGTCCCGTTACCTGTAAATAGTTTTGTGAAATAGCTCAGAATCTTAGATAGCTAAAAAGAGTACCAGAGAGCATCACAAGCAAACTCCTTATTTCACAGAAACATAAGGTTCAGAAAATAGGTAACTTACATAGTCCTACAACCAGAGCATAGCAGCATCCTCAATGGAATGTCACCTTTGACAGTTACATTCAGCATTGGGAAACAGCCATTACAAAGGTACTGCTAAGAAGCTGAAGTGATAGACACCTATATTTCTTATTTCACTTGCAACCACCTGCTCAAGGTTATTTTCAAGGGCTCTCATGTTTATAACAGTGTCCTAGACTATCAAAGTGAATAATAGACATAGTGGTCATTTGTCACACACATGTGCAATTATATCTATATGACGTTATTTCTTGCTAAGCGTTGACATTAGAATTAAAACAAAAAACCTTCTACTGTCATAATCATTCACCTTTAACAAAAGGATATTTTGATCCCAATGAAATAACAAGAGAAAAATATATGAGTCTGCCTTTTAAACTTAGAAATTTAATTATGTGAGAAATACACTACCTTCTACTTCTTTGCTTCTATCTGTTATTGCAGGATTCATCATTACATCTGCCACTTTGCAGTCTAGCTTCAGGGACCATTGCTGCATATTAGAATAATATGCAAACAGGGCAGATTTAAGACATTAAATGTAACAACTTCATCCTGCTCCTTAAACATTAATAGAACCAGAGGCTAGAAAAAGAAACATCTTGTACACATGAGCATTTCCCATGGGACATCCTGGGAAATCCACCCATCATATCTATACTACAGAATAACAAAAGCAGATAGCCCTCTGAAGCACCGCGGAGCCCACAGAAGCAGGTTGCCCTGACTAGGGAGCTCCAGACTGCTGCTAAGCAAACAGCCGCCGGAGACCTAGAGCTCTAAATTACTGCTCATCCACTACCAGCTCTCTAAAGAGACACCATAGGAAACTCAGCAAAAGAGAGTTGCTTTTATTTCAAAGTCAACACACTACTAGGTGGGTTCCCCTAATGAAGGTTGCCTGGCCCCAAGTGGAGTCTATGGGGCCATCTATTAGAAAGATTAATAGAAATCTAACCAAAAAATCACAATTTCATTTGAATTTTTAAAAACTTTAAGATCAGCAGTTGGAAGCTTGTGAAGAACATTCTTTCCAATCACAAAGCATCTGTTGGGTATCCACTATACGTAAGGCATGAAGGCAAGGACCCAGAGGTGTACGTCAAACGGCTGACCTCAGAGAGCCTTCCTGCTAAAAGCAGGAACAAATAATAAGCACATAGAACAACTATCCATGCAAAACAAGATATTGGAAATAAAAGCCCATATGACATAGCCAGGAAATACATGTTGCAATTGAGAGAGGAGGAGCTGAGATATAGAGGCTCTCTGAAGGAGATTTTGGTTACAGGGCTGGCATATATTTTACAAGTGAAAGTTTGTTAGTAGAACAGCATAAAAACAGTGTGTTGTGATTATTTGGAAGATAAATAACATGATAAAGACAGATTGGAAGGAGAAGGGCAAATCAGGGCATGATTACCTTACAGTTACCTTGGCCTGATAAGTACTAAATGCTGAATTAGAATAGGGAAGGGACATAATTTAGAGACAGTAGGAAGCAAGACAAAGCAAACAATAGTGACTAGCACCAAACCTCTTCCATTTGTCTTTAAAAAGTCTTAGATTTAGGGATAAGAAGCCACAACTGATATTAAAGCTACTTTTATTTGTACAGAAGGTGTTCATTCAGACATGGAGCAGGCAATAAGGCAAATCATTCTCAGATGTCAAACCATGCCCTGAATCTATAGTGTATTGCCTCAATATGGACTTCTTCTCCTTGTACCTTGAATAACAGACAAAGATAAGTGGCACACATCTTGAGAAGGCCCTTTAAGAGAAGTCACATGGGAATTCAGGACACAGATAAATTGGTGGGAATCAAGTGTGTGTGTGTGTGTGTGTGTGTGTACACGCGCACATGCGTGTGTGCGTTCAAGCGAGCAAATGTTTGTGTCCACAGATTCTGCAGTCACGCTGTGTCGTGCCTGTCTATGCTGCTGCTGCAGTGTCTGTGTCATAAGCAAACTACAGGGCTATATGCTGAAAGAGTAAGTAAACTGATTGGGGGCATTGCCTTGCATCTGGCCCAATGCCCAGATAAGCTGAAAATGGCAATGTTGTTTAGTACCTTCATAGGAAAGGCAGCAATGACAGTATTCCAGAGCTAGATCACTCTATGTCTTCATGCCTCTCCCATGTACTATCCTGGTAGGGAAAAGAGCATTAAGAGCTGTAGAGGAAAAGGCCCAGTTTCCTTGTTCTATATACAGAGGAGGATGTCTTCTGATGGATAACCACTGAGACAGGAAATATGTGTTACAGCCTTATACAGCTAAGCTTGTGACTGTTAGTATCACCACATCTTAAGGAATAAGGCCTGCCAGACAACTAACATCTGTACAGACTTTGCAAAGTCAGTTGCCAGGGACCACTGGGATATTAAATGTTTCTTCACTCTTCCCAACATAAGATAAACTGTAAGGCCTCCTTAAAGACCCCTGTGGTTTATTTGTGGTGATGAAAGGGTTGATATATTTAAAATAAATGATGCAGAAAAAGTTTTACTTTCAAATATCCAGAGTTGTGGCTGGGTAGCTGTCCTGGTCAAATTAGAGACAAAATACTATAACAGATTATCGAACTGAGAACACCCAGGATAAGAAGAAGGGGGAAAGAGAAGGAAAAGATAAAAAGCAGTAAGGTTAAGGAAAGAGTTACAGATCTTACTCAGTGTTATTTCTTTAAACTTAAAGAAATCCAGTATCAAGTTATTATTATTATTATTATTATTATTATTAGTTAGCGGTAGAAGTAAGTAGTCCCATGTGAGAGGCGGCCCAGCATAGAAGAAAACCACTGTGTTGAGCAAGGGTTCAAAGTAGATTTTTGCCATTTATTGTCTCTGTGACATGGGTAAGTCATTGAACTTCTTTGAACTTCCCTTTCTTGCCTTTGCAAAGGGTGCTTACTACTTATTTGCTTGTGGTTTCAATGTCTTTACAAAGGTAAAATCTTTAGTAGCTGCCTGCTCATAGCAACCCCTCTGTAAATGTTACCGATCACTGATTTTTTTAATGTATTGTTGTTGTTATGATTGCAGTTATCATAAGGGTACAATGAGATAAAATATATAAAATAACTCACTACTATTGCTACCATAAAACAGGTACTCAAAAACGTGGCAGTCTTCTTCATTGCTTTAACTTTCCAGGAAAAACCTACTTCACCAGACATTTGTTCTCCAATAGCTTTTATGAGAAACAATGAACTTGGTTTGATTCTCAATTCTGAGCATGTCGCTGCATAAGTATGAATTAAGTAAGTACAGCGTTCCCAATATGGAACACACAGTATTAAGACTTCAAAAGAGATAAGTCCTTGAACTTGGAAGGCAGTCATGTACTTTGAACAGAGCTTCTTAAAAAATATTTGTATCCAAAAGACAGATATTTGTTTCCTTCATATTGCCTATAAAGAAGAAAGAGACGTGTCACAAGGCCTAGATCACCATCCCTGGGTAGGCAGAACGGAGAGAACTGGAGTAGCCCATGGCACTGCTAAGACCTTTGCAACGACAATTAGATTACATCAAAGCTTGATGGAAGCACATCTATGGCTGGGACAAGTGACCAGGAGTGTGGGTGTTCAAGGCGTTTTAAAGATCCTCTACCAATGAGCTGTTATTGACTGAAGAGGATTCTTTTGTTTTTGCTTTTGTTTCTTCATTTTGAAAAAAGAACTTGTAAATTCTCTTTCAGGAACCAAGACCTGTTTCTAAGAGATGAGAGGAATAATGCAAAAATAGCATGAATGCAGATGAAGTTGTTCCACTGAAAAACTGCTCACTACAGCCAGATGATTTGCTGGAAGAACCAAATTCCTTAAATAGTTATTAAACCTTCAATACCCATATAAAATGTAGCATTACAGAGAACTACAAACAACATTAACCACTGTAGCAAGTTACGTTGTGAAACACAGTAACTTGTCCTTCCCACCCTCTACCACCAGATATATGATAGATATTGGTGGTTTTGTCTCCAGCACCTAATTCCTGTTACCTCTCAATAGCCCCTGAGTTCCATTTGGGAAGGACTGACCCTATACTCCCTTCCCTTAAAGCCAATGATGGTTGAGGAGTGGACATATGACATAAGCTAATCTAATCAGCTTCGATCTCAGGGTGCTCACTGGGAGTGCTGGGACAAAACTGTGGAATTTTCTATGGTGATGTTTGAGGGAATATAAAACAATGGCTTGATTAAAATAGCCCATGGAAGAGGACTATGTCAAAATAAATACAGGGAAAACAGAGCAGGAGTCCCTGTGACATTGTGAACATCTGGATCAAACTACACCTGAACTCCATGTACTGTAGGACTTTTCAATTACATGTGTCAGTAAATTCTCTTTTTTTTGCTTAACCTTGCTAGACTTTTTCCTTCTTATTTCAAATCCAAGGCATCCCAACAGAGACAGGTTAAGAGATTAGTCCCAAAACAAAACTCGAATATGGATGGATAAAAATCACCTGCCGAGAATAAATGCAACAAGGCTATTTCATGGATCTTATCAATTCCACATTCTAAACTATAAAGTTGTAAGGAAAACATCAGCAATTTAACCATTCCGAATTCCGAAACTCATTCTCTTATGCCATATTTCCATTTTTATTAAACAATGTGCCCGTAATTACTTTTAACACCTTTCTTCTGGAGGCACATGCTTAATAATTATTTTACAATATCGTTGTAAGGAAATGTCTCTTTTTACAAATAATAGCTTGAGTATTTTCATGTGCCAAGCACTCTTCTCCAAGTTCTATGTGAATTATTTCAAATCTAACTCACCACAATCCTGCACTATAATCACGCCCATATCATGCATAGAAAGCTGAGGTTCAGAAGAATAAGTAAATTGCCTGGAACCACAGATCTAAGAAGTAACAGAGCTCTTACTAGCCTGGATCCCACGTCTGTGCTGTTAGGTCATCAACTTTGTAGACTCATGGGGTGTTCTAAATTAGAGACAGGCACAGTGCTTGTTACACAGTACTCAGTATATGGCATTTATTAGTATTACTCATGGGACTATGTTTTGGGAAATATAATTTCATTTTAAAATCCTTGGTGTGTGAATCTGAGAAAAAGTAAAGTGTTCCTTTTTATCTAACAAGTAAGTCCTTGATGACTGACTCGGTCCTGAACTACTCATCCTTTCTTTCAGGTGAGTATCTGTGCATATTTGCAGGGAAGTCTAGATACGGCTTTGGTGCCAGCTCTGGGAAAAAGAGGAAACATCTGGGTGCCAGCACCCACTGGCTGCCTGAAATCCATCTGTGATGCTCAAAATTCTTAATATTTCCTCTCTATAAACACCTAGGGGATACTCTGGGCCTCATTCCTGTTCCTGGCTGGACTGAAAGGCCCAGAGGAGTCTTAACAATGAACAGTAGACAGAGAGAGATGGGACTGAAGGCTTTAATACAGACAGAGTCTCTGTCCCTTCTTGGCTGCAGTGAACAGCAGAAGGGTTGGACCTGAAGTGATGGCGCTGTGCCGGCAAAGCACTTTGGCACATGCCGGGATATGAAAGGCTCTAATGAGACCCATTTCACAATTCACTGGCCATGTGCATTAAGCAGGCAAAGATTTCTTCTTAACATCCCTGCAATATATCCTATGGCTTAGGTCTGTGACAGGGTCCTGCACCAGCCCAGTAAACCAAATATCTTACTATCTTCTCACTCCTCTTCCCTTGGGAGGAAAGTAAGCTAAAGGAGAGGTAGCAGTGTAGTTGTAAAGAGACAGGAGGCATTTCCAACTGCAGATCTCTCTCCGGGTCTACAGGAACCTTCCAGAGACCTGCAATGCATGCTAATCCTTCCACTGGTTAAGAGAGTGGGCTCACTCATAGTAAAGTCATTGTTCTTTCCAATTGTCAGAGACTGCTGCTCTGCACTTGCCTGAAGCGATCCAATTAACATATCACCACAACACCAACCATTATAATATGTTCTGTGTCCTACCAACAAGGGAAAGCCCCAACCCTGCCTCCATCCACAGCTTCCGTCTAATTAGGTCTTTAATACATAAACAGACGGGGGAAAACAGAACCCCGGATAGAAGACTATATGTCTGACTCGCATTCTGCCTAAAAGCGACCTCTTGGAGTTGGAGTTTTCTGTTGTTAATAGAGAATGGTTGAGGGACTTGAGAACAAAAGAAAGGACAGAGGGAGGAGAAAAGGGATGGGGGGGACTAAGGAGGGAGGCAGCTAGGGATGGATGCGGAGAGGGTGAGAAGGAGAGGGAAAGGCTGCTTGCTGCTTTGGGGAACTGAAAAACATGTAACTTCTGCAGGAAACTATTGCCATGGCAACGTTCAAACAATACAGAGAAAGCCTTCATAGTTCCATTCTTGCCTTCCTGAACACCACTGTGTAGGTGTTAACTCTTTTAGGGTGGCTTCTGACTTTTTGCCTTTTCAGTTAGTAAAAACCGGAGTCCTCTCGATCCCTCCCTATAGTGTATTTGAATTCATTCACCCCCACACACACTCTGGTTTCTGCTGAGGTGAGCCTTTCTAGAGATCAGCTAACTAAGCTGAGGGCATTCTCTGCCCGGATTAGAACAGCCACGACAGGAAAAGCTCTCTCCACCAATCTCTTTCTCAATTTCTCTCTTTTTCCTAAGGTTGTAAAAATCGGCACACTCTGAGATCTGGCTCAGATTCAGCTGTAAAATCATTTAGGAGAGGCACATCTCTGCATTTTCAAGTGTCACGCATCTTTTGCAAAACATTCATATCTTAGTTATTGAAGTTCCCATCATCATCATCAAATCATTCATTGAAAGAAAATACATCTATTGCCCTGAAAATAAATTCCTTAGTACTATAGTTCTTTAGATTAATATAAACAAAAATGCTCAGCTGCACTGACAATAAAATATCTTTTAAAGGATCACAAATAAATCAGTCAACTCATTCTAGGCAGCACCACATCGACAATAACAGGTTATTTTAATAATTATGGAACTGTATCGGTCATCATCAGAAAAAGGCTTTCTGTTTTTAAAATCTGTGGATCCCCACCCCTACACACACTCCTACTTTAGCAATGAATATACACATAATTGCATGGCTAAATTCTCCTACATTGTCAGTGTGGCTTGGTCAAAATTGATGAGCTAAAGCAAATGGACCCCTCCCAAGAGGTTGTCTCGGGAGGTTGTCCACATGTGTTGTCTCAACAGTTTGTGTAGTTTGGCAAGAAATAAGAGAAAACTCATCAGGGCTCTTCTAAACAAATCTTCCACACTTTGGGAAACCAAGGTTTGTGGATCACTTGAGGTGAGGAGTTCGAGACCAGCCTTGCCAACATGGTGAAACTCCGTCTCTACTAAAAATACAAAAATTAGCTGGGCATGGTGGCATGTGCCTGTAATCCCGGCTACTCTGTAGGCTAAGGCAGGAGAATCATTTGAACCTGAGAGGTGGAGGATGCAGTGAGCCGAGATCACACCACGTACTCCATCCTGGGCAACAGAGTGAGACTACGTCACACAAAAAAAAAAAAGAAAGAAAGAAAAGCTTCCCTGGCATACCTCCTCACACTTTATCATAAGTAACTAATGATCAGGAAATAATTCCTTTGGAGGTTCTGGGTCTAAAACTTGTTGAAAGGATTAAAAGAAATTGCTAGATTTTTAAAGCATGAAGAAGCATGACTATTAATGCTTTATCAGTGGCTATTAATAGAGATTAACAATATAGAACTATTAATAAAGAACTATTAATATAAAAACCCAAATACTCCAGTTCAACATATTTAAGACATTTCTCTTCAAAATTGCAAGATAAATTAAGCCGTAATTAAATAGTATCATATCATGTACCACTTTCCTTCATGTAATCCAGTGTTATCTACTGCCCTTCAGGAGAGAAAAGAGGAAATATCCTTCTGTAGCATGGAATCAAAGTATTATGACTATGAATATATGTATGCCTGGCTCTCACAAAGCCAGGTGTTCACAAGTTGTGAAAAACAATTGCAGCTCATTATTTTCTATCTTTAATGAAGGTGCTTTTATTAGGGGGATATTTTTTCAATCTCTCGTCGTATTTGTCCATTTATGGGCACCTTTGCTTTTGGCTCAGTTTATAGCAAATCATTTGATTTAAATGTTCATCTAGTGAACTTCAAAGAATGAGGGCTGCCAGGTACATGTTGTCTATTGGTAAAAATACAAAAGCAAATCACAATGTTTCATTATGCAAAGTAGTTATGAAAAATGGATCTCTACAGGAAAAATAATAAAACTTGATCTTAACAAAAAAAAATTGGGAAAATAGCAACCTATATCATAAACTGAGGTAAAGAAATTTCTTCACCTTAAAGATGTGTTAGATCAGGCCACTCATTTATTAGTTCTCCCCAAATACACTGAAAACATCTATGCACTATGTTAGTTAGATGTGGGAGATGACCAGCTGACTAAGATGAGTCTCATATTCTAAAAGAAGCCCCAATTTAGTGGGTTTTTGCCAAATACATATAACAATAGTAAGAGCTACCACAAATATATGAACAAAAGCTTTGCGTACAGAGGATAGAGATCAGTGGGCCTAGGGGAGCTTGGAAAGATGGTCCCAAAGGAGGTAACTTGCTCTGAGATTTGACATATGAAGACCATATCCTAGGCAAATGGATTAGCTCTTACCACTTTCGACATCAAATCAGCCTGGCATGAACCCAGAGGACTAAAACATTTAGCATGGCCAGCAGATGGGAGAGCGTGTGAATAGGCTGCCTAGACTGTGCTGTTGAGAAGAGTCTAGATTTCACTCTAAAAACATATTTCTATAATATAAAGAGGATGTTCATTATTACTTGTTAGGATGATACATCTAGAGGAAGAACAAGTAATGAACTATATGAGGAAAAGTTGGCATTACTGTACCAGAAAGACTAGTTCAAGACAATCTAGGAGAGAAATGGTAGAATCTGGACCAAGGCCATAGCAAGATAGACCAAAGCAGACTGTAAGACAGTGAGCAGATTGGATTTGATGACTGGTTGGATAGGAGGGAGGTGAAAGAGATATTGATATCATTTAAAACTCTCAATATGAAAGTTTCTGTTTCTGTTAAGTGAGGATTGAAGGGGAAAAGCATGTTATGTTTTCAATACAATGCCTGCTGCATATCATGGTTTCTGGAGAAAAAATAACCAGTTACAGATGATGTATTAAGTTTGCAAGGCTTGTAGGAGACTCAGGTAATTAAGTGGGATCTTGCTGGCAGTGGGCACTTATGAGTCTTCAGCATATATACGTTAGCCAGAATTTGAGATTCATCTCTCAAAAAAACCCCAACTAATGTCTTTCAGGGATGCAGAGAGACTGGGAGTAGAAGTGACTCAAAGGGGGAAGCCCTCACTTTTTAGGAAGAGCAGGAAAACAGAAGGAAGATGAAATGGTATCAATAAAGAAAGTGATCGATGAGGAGTGTCTCAGACCCTTGGAAGAATTTCAGGAAGCCGGAGGCAGGTGATGGGATAGTGTTACAGAAAGATCCAACACAAGAAAGACTGATATCAGGTGTTGGGTCCCCACAATTAGAACCTCATCTGGTTTATAGCATATCGTTATCTAAACTCTAACCTTACTATTAGCATTGATCATATTTCTCATATAATTATGAATTTCTAGATGCCTTATAACATTGTGCAAAATATATCTGTCCATTAGATATGTTCAATGAATTGAGACAGTTTTGCCTAAGTCTTTCTTAGAAGTACTTCTCTACTTAAGGGCACACTTGGAAATGACTGAGAACCGACAAATATATGGAAGGTATATGGGACCTATGTAGCTGGAGAACTTTCATTCCACCAAACAGGGGGAAGGGAAACTATAGACATCTCAAGCCCAGTGAGCACATTCAGATGGAGTGCCAAGTTACAAAATAGTGAACTGCTGTGTTTATTTGTTACCAAGTCAACAAGTCTGACTTTACTGATTCTGATTTGGGGTTCTAAAGTCAGGAGATAATGCAGTTTCTATTTCCAGCCTCACCATTTGGTGGCTGTATAACCTTAGACAAATTACTTAGCCTTTTTGTGTTTCTGTTTTCTAAGTAAAGATAAAGGAAAAAAAAATACATGTTATATTTTTAATACAGTGCCTGGTGCATATCAAATGCTCAAGAAATGGTAGTTATTACTGTTTTTATTAAATTACAGTAGTGCCCCCTTGTTGGTGCAGGAGATACATTCTATGATCCCCAGTGGATGCCTGAAATCACTCATAGTACCAAACCCTATGTACACTACAATTTTCCCAATAAAGACCTACCTATGATTAATTTATGCATTAGGCACAGTAAGAAATAACAACAACAGTAATACAAGAGAAGAATTATAACAACATACTGTAATAGAATTATGTGAATGTAGTCTCCTTCTCTTAAAATCTCTGCTCGGCTGACCACAGGTAACTGACACCACCAGAAGTGAAACTGCAGATGAGAAGGGACTACTAAATACTTGTAAACCCTGGAAGTGTGGAAAGCTTGCATAAGTGCAGAAAGCTATCATAAACCTGTGCCAAAGTTGAAAGAAAAGTATATTAACTTTACATAAGTTTTTCATTATTTTTAGACTTCATTATGAATTTGATTGACACTGAAAACCATGATCAAAAATAACATCACCAACCTGGATAGCAAAGTTGGCAGGAAATCTTTATTTATATACTCCATAAAAGTAAAGCAAAACACTCACAGAATCTTGAATGTTAAATGTTCCCATTTCTGTTTGAAATAACCAAAGATTTCAAAGAAGTGGGCTAGCAATTATTGAGTGCCAATCATGTGCCAAATACTTAGACATTTTATTGCTCCCAAAATAAATGCAAAAAAAATCATCAATTTTACAGTCGAGGAAACTGAGGATTAAGAGGGTTAATTGACAAATTTACGGACCCCAGCTAACAGGTGATGAAACAAAGTCAAAATCCAAGGTTTGTCTATTCCAAATCTCGAAGTATGTTCCCTTCAAACTGTATAAGCATTTCCTTCACCTTTTTACCCACATATCTGCCATTTAACACAATTCTGCCTTTCTCACAGAATATTATGTGATTCTTCTCCACATTTTAATAACTAGTTTCCTAAGATCAATAATTATAGATTTTTAATTCTTGGGAATACTAAATTCCTGGGTAGTCAATTATGAACTCAGGATCCTAAAATCTTAGTGCTTGAAGTAACCTAAGTTTTTACTGGATCTAACAGGAGAGAATATAGAACCTAGAAAGGTAAGGTGACTTGCACAAAATGTCACAGTTCATTAATGACAACACCAAGAATAATGACACACTGCATCACGTAACTTTCAGACCTCAGGTTTTCCAATATAAGGAAGCAACTTAATGTTACTCTGCGTGGGGTGTGTATGGGTGTGTGTGTGTGTGTGTGTGTGTGTGTGTGTGTGTGTGTACTTAGTATGCTCATTGGCTTTTCTTATTAAGCTTCTATAAATTCCCAAAAGCTAGGCTTCTAGTATATATGTATGTGCCTATATGTGTTTGCATACACTCTTGTATGTGAATGCATTTTAAATATGTAGAGGAGGTGTTTCTTAAACCAAGTTCATTCAAGCCATATTTATTGCATGCATACTATTTCTAGTCACTCTTCTGAGGGACTGAGGACATAACAAAACCCTTGCATTCAGGAAATGGTATAAGCACATTGTCACAGCCACAAGATCAGCCTAATTAAATTTCAATGGTCAAATAAACGTTTCTCCATAAAAATTATTTTGAAGAAAAGAAAGATGCAACAGATTCCTGACCTTCTTAGGGAATCTTCTGAAATACCATTTATGGATCATTCATGTTCTTATGCCTGTATTATAAAGTACTTCACATTCTAACCAAAGTTTACATGGACACAGAGTATATTTTCCACAATTCACAAAGTATATTTCAATCCTTCCTGAGGGAATGGCATTCGGTAAGGCACTTCTAAATACGTTTTAAAAAGGCAGGACCTTGCCAAAAATGGTCATATCTATTTATGTGTTACTCCAACCATAATCCCGTCTATATATTTCTCTTTCTTAATCTATGCCAATGTGAACTTAGAGTAACAGCTTCCCTCCAATGGAGTTCATATCTGTTTTTCTGCAGATCTAAACTAAAATCAGAGATGATCCATTTAAATATGCATTTAGGGAATGCTTGCTGTGCATGACATATGCAATCTGATCTCATCCTCACAGTAGTCAGTTCCATGCGGTTGTTATTACCTCTGTTTTACAGATAAGCAAACAGGCTCAGAGAGGTTAAATGATGCATGTAACACACGTGACCCAGTGGGAAGCTGAGTATTTGAATTCACTTAAGATGCTAGAGTCCAAGTTTCACCTAATTTCTTACTCACCATTAGGAAGCATGTAAAGAAGTAAAATTTATCAAATGGCAAGAACTTTGATAGACAATTTCTATCTCTTCTACAGGTCAATGAAAATGGTCAACTTTCAAATGCTTTTCCAATATTCACACAGATTTCAAATTGTTTTCATTGAAAAGAAAGGTGAGAGCCAATGGGTATCTCTCAAGCCTAACTGCACTATTAGCATCCACATATAAGACATTAAGAATAACAATTACTACAGTAGGACTCCTTTTCTCTTAAGGGCAAAACAGGTCTCTGGAAGAATATTAAGGAAATAGAGAACAGGGCTGCTACTGTAGAGAATGAAATTATGAGCAATGACCATGACTGCCTGCCTTAGAAAACCACTGGTGTGGGAAGAATCCCACATGTAAACAATGACGTGTATGTCTGCATTAAATCTTCATCATTCTATATATTCTAACGAGTCTTTAGCCTATCACAAAGCAAATATTTTGTTTAATGAACAGAGCATTCATTTTGACTAGAATTGTGAATCCAAATTGTGGTTTTGGGGGCCTTAATATTAGTAATAGAATTTTAGACCATATAATTTAAATTATATAACTGCATAGACATTTGCCTTTATTTTGTACATCCAGGTCCAGACTATGTAATATGTGGCTAAAATGACACATTTAAAATACCAGAGCTCTCTTATTCAACTTTTAGACCAAAAGCACACACAGTGCATTAATTGCATTCTTTCCCTGTAAAATTTCATTGAAGTATGATTTTTGCTGAGATTCATTTTTCTATACTTTTAGGAGAAAGTCAGAATGTACAGTTTCTAGTATGAGGCAGCACTTTATATCTAAAATAATAGATTGAGCCAGTTTGTCTTGATAAGACCTCAAATGAGGATCCTGGCAACTACTGTAAGGTCAGTTTCACAATCCCTATTTTTCATGTATAGATGCTCAACCTGTTAAAATGCTTAGCCAGACTGTTATTCTCAGGAAATTAATCCACGTTAATCCAAGAATAACCATAACTAACAGCCATCCTTAGCCCATTATGCTTTCAGCTTTGCATAACACTACTTTTAAGTCATAAAACAATTCGACAAATTACATATTATAATTCCCATCTCACAGACTAGACAATTGAGAGCCAGGGAAATTAAAAGTATTGCTCAAAGGGCACAGCTATTATATTTGAGTTAGAAGATATTTGAAAAGGTAACTTTAAAACTTGTAAAACCCAGCAGCTTTCTGGGCACAGGGTCTTCAGCAGATCCTGGTAGACAACTGCTTACTCAAATGTCTTTCAGTGGGCACCAACTTGGGCCCTGACATCCACCGATGAAGTAAGTTTCCAGCTCTGTCACCCTAATTCTCTGAACAGTACATGAACAAATGCAGGGCTTTTGAACAAATCAGTTTAAAACAAATCAGTACTTAACCAAAATGCAGGGCCAACTCTGACTACTAAATCAAAGGCATTAATCCCCAGGCGGGCCATAGGCTCCTAACCACAGAGCTGCTGAAATGATTTGCCAGTATGAAAGATGATGACACCTTAGATGCCCCATTATCTCCATAAGTGGAAGGGGTGGGAGGACACGTTTCAGACCAAAATTTTGAACAGGTTCTCTCTCTTTCTCCTCACTTCTCTCCCTTTCTGTCTCTTAGGAAAGTTGCATGTGTACATTACATGTGGAGGGTACAGGAAGGAGGTGACACTATCAAGGAGAGAAATGTGCTTACAGATCTAATTAGAGCAGCACTCAAGAAATCTGATGTCAACAAAAGATATATATATATATATATATATATATATATATATATATATAAAATAAAATCTCCAATGGGGAGACTCAAACCTAATTTCAAGGCTGGGTTTCCCATGTAAAGCCAGGAACTGAACTATAAAAGTGAAAAAGCATCAAAGTACATGTTTTTCTTCTGACTTTTTTGTCATTGTGGTAAGTTCCAGCTGAGCCGGAACTTAAGATAACTTGAGTCATTCCATGTCTACAAATGGTGACTTAACTGTGGTAATGTAAAACAAAGCAAACAAGCAAACAAACAAATATTTTAAAAAGTGCAGAGAACTATGGAAATATATGCACAAGTCTATGGGGATTTCAGGGAATAAAACCATTTTGCACAATTATTTTCATAGGTTGGTAAATTTATTCCCTGATCTGTGTTCCGACAGGAAACATGTGCCCAGAAAAATAAATTAGAGAAGTGCTCAGCTGTAGGCTAGTTTAGTTAAGGAGTAATGAAAAGGATAAGAATAGATGATGTGAGTGTAAGAACAGGCTCAGATGCTTTCAGCTGGGTATCTCTGGTTTCTATTATCACCTCTCTAATATAAATCGAACTCTACAGTTCTTTAATGACTCTCTAGGGACCACCACTCACAGGATTAAACACTAAGAGGGGACCCAGGAGAATGCTGCCTTTCATCTCCTTTGGGATATGTCAGGTTGTGGATCTTATTATTATTCTTTTTAATGACATTCAAGTGAGGATTATCTAAACTATGCTATAGAAAGGAAAAGAAGAAAAGAAGAGGGAGAGAGGGAAGAAGAGAGGAAGGGAAGAGAGAAAATGAATGTTGGAGTTTGTAACCCTTGAGGTCTAGACTGGCAGAAGTTTTATTTCAAGCTCTCAGGACCAATGTGTCTTCCTTTGACCCTTCCTCATAAAATGGCATTAAAAATACAGGAGTAGACATGCTACATATACCTGTCCAGTTTGAATCCCAAACTGACTTTTGCCTGGTTGTTCTGAGGCTTGTGTGAGTCACCTGTCTCGTGCTGTTTGGCCATTGATGAAAGAGTTATAGCTTCTCTAGGCCTCAGTTTCCTTTTTTTATTGACATGAGATCTCTGGAGAGTCTTCCGGCTCTAAAGTTATATGAGTCTATGATTCTGATAGAAGGCCCCAGAGAGGAATAGAGAAGAGTGAAGGGGAAGAGTTCTGTAAAAAAATCCAGCTCCATGACTTTGGCCTCAGTGGGGGAGGAGGGAGGAGGGGAGGTGATCCTACAGGCGCTCAGACTTTTTAAGCATTTTCCACCTTCTGCTTTAGTTTTTATATCGGCCTCTTTTTGCCGAGACAAAGCTGGCACATGAGAAGCATCAGTGCTCGACACAGACCTCTTCTTCAGCTGCTTTTTCTAAGTTAACACAGGACACTAGATTTCTTCCTTTTTCTAAGGAGCTGTGAACTGGTGATGTTGGAAAGGTTTCTGGCAAAACCCAAGCGACCGCTCAAGCCCTCTACAGTCTATACACAGCCTCTCTGTAATCCAAAGAAGTCCTCAGTTAGAAGGGGGTGGAGTTGGAGAGATGCAGGTCCCCCTTGTTTCATTTTCAGCACTGGTGTGAACCCTGGTAATCTGAAGACCACATCTGGGCATGTATATGCAAGAGTCATTGTGGAAACTACAGCCGCTTCTCTCCACCAGCTTCCTCCCTGGAAGCCCACCCTTTCTCCCTCCACCCACGCACCAGCCAGAAGCCACCCTTCAACTGCTTGGTTTATTGTCATATTTTTGTGTTAATACATTCTGTTGATCTGCAATGTCAGGTTGAATAATGAAATTTAAATTGAGTCCCTTCGATTTCCAATAGCTAAACATTTGTGCATCTAACTCTGGGGCTGACAAGCAACTTAAATGCGTTCTAGAGTGTCAGTCACACAGCACTAGCACCCCACACTGCAGCGGCTTTCTTGGGGAGCTTTTTTTTTTCCTGGTGAACATTTGCAAAGGCGTCTGCCTAGGATGCAGTCAACCTGCATCCTTATAGCAAACGGGCTTATCGGTGAGCAGAGACTGAGGAAGCAAATGTGTGGGCCACCCATTCCCTTAATTTCTGGCCCCCAATAGCTAGTTCTTAA
>NW_016107373.1:7325690-7362043 GCF_001604975.1 Cebus imitator | reverse complement strand
TCTCCTTTTACATCGTCAATTCCTCTCCCCAGCCTCCCCTTCGAAGAATTTGGGGAGCAACTTCCCCCCAACTCTCCATCCTTCCGGCCGGCCCCTTCGCCAAAGATCTGATTAGATTTCTCATCACAACCCAGTGCGCAATTGAATTTTTGATTTCAGCCACCCGGCCAGCCACCTTCTCCTCTCCCCTCCAAACTCCGGTTATATCCTGTCTCCTTCCCTCCACCGCCTCTGCAATTTCATAATCTCACGTTAAATGGAGTGCGGGGGGCGGGGGCGGGGGCGGGGGCGGAGGTAGTGGAGGAAAATTTCAAGGCTCCGTCAGCTGTCAAGAAGAAACCCATTCCTCCCCCCGGCTACTTTTAAAAAAAATCTTCTTAAGGCTGGGGTGCCTTTCCTTCCTCTGTCGCCGCCCCCACCCCCGGCACCCGGTCCAGATCCTCCAGGTGTTGCAGAACTCCGCGGTCGGGGCCGGGATCAGGGGGGAGACGCGGGATGCGGTCCCTCGCGGGTGGCCCCAGCCAGCCCCCGGGCCCCCTTCTCCTCCATCAGCCGGCCGTGGCTCCGGGGCACCGCGGCGCAGGAAGTTGAGACTGGGGCTTTTATTTCAAATGGGGAGAGCGAAGTGAGGGGACTGACAGGGGGGTAGGCAAATTAAAACACACACAGACACACACACTAAAAATTAAAAAAAAAAAAAAAAAAAAAAAGAAAAAGGAACAAAATGGGTAGAAAAAAAAAAACAACAACCCTAATCGCTGGCTCTTCTCATCCTTCTGAAATGCAACTGCAGCTTTGATCTCATTTCCAGCTGCGTTGGGTACGTGCTGGAGCCACAAGTTGGTTCCCGGTGGCGCAGACCTTCCCGACGCCTGCTAGTCTTCTGCGAGGAGACGCGTGCTCGGGAGCGCAGCTGCTCCGCGCCGTCCTTAGCGCCATCGCCCCGGCTCACGGCTCCCCGCGCGGCAGAAACCCCAGTCCCCTTCCATCCACTTCGCTTTGAACTCTCTTCCCCCCCTCCCTCTGCTCTCTTCCCTCTTTTTCTCCCAAATAAATGCTCTCCCAGCGCCGGCGGCAGCTCTCGCCAGCCTAGGCTCTCTCTCGGCCAGTGCCACGTCCGGACGCTTGGGGTCCTAGCTTCCAAAAGCTCCTTTCGGACTGCAGTCGCCTTCCCTTCTCTGTCCCTCTTTCCTTCCCCTTTTCCTTTCCCTTTCCCTGCTTGTGATCAGTAAAATACAATTACCCAATTACCTCCCATCATCTTAGCACTGATTGGTCAATTGCTTTAACACTTGAAGTCAGGGAAGAGGGGATTGGAGCCTCTGAGGTGTGGCACTGCTGCCACCTGGAGGGCACAGCTGGAACAGCTGAGTCTCAAAGCAAACCCCCAACGCTGGGAGGTTAGCAATAGGCAAAGAAATTCAGGCTGTGTGGGAGAAGTCAGTTTTGTTTTGTTTTGTTTTGTTTTTTTCTCGAAAACCCTGCCTGTTTTCATCCAGAAATCCAGGAGTTTTGAGCTACAAAGAGGAAAGACATTAAAAGCAAACCACCACTAAGATTCAAAATTATCACCAAACACACAAAGTTGTTGTTTCAGATTGCAGGGGAAGAGCCTCTGCCCTCTATGGTCAAGCACACTAGTCTCAAGGTGAGGATTAACGTATTACTATTACTTAGATGGGCGCGGAGGCTCACAGCTCCCAGCACTTTGGGAGGCTGACGCGGGTGGATCACCAGGTCAGGAGTTCGAGACCAGCCTGGCCAACATGATGAAACCTCATCTCTAGGAAAACTACAGAAATTAGCCAGATGTGATGGCTACTCGGGAGGCTGAGGCAGGAGAATCGCTTGAACCCGAAAGGCCGAGTCTGCAGTGAGCCATTGCACTCCAGCCTGGGCGACATGAGCAACACTCTATCTCAAAAAAGAAAAGAAGAAGAAGAAGAAGAAGAAGAATACGCTCATCAGAAAGAATCCTGAGTAGCTTAAAAGCTACTGGGGAGGGAGGCTGAGGTCGAGCAGGATAATCTCACCAGGAGGAAGCAACTGTAAAGGCCAGATAGTAGCCTTCAGCCTATGCAGTGTTGCAGTAAATTGGCCTGTTCAGTTTATACAAGACATCCAGGACAGCTTGACAACTCAATTCCAACATCCCTGCTCCAGGATGTGGACTTTTCCATCAACTTGCGTTAGAGAAATTGTTGGCACATTTTGAATTCACTGGCTCTCCTTAGAAAGAAGGACTGAGACAACAAAATAATGCTATTAATATTATATTTGTATTGGTTTCTTTCTCCACTGTATAATTATCATAAGGCCCTTTCAGTAACCTATGGGCATTCACTTTATGTCATTTATGTATGTAACCTTGAGATATGAATGAAATAAATCAAATTAGGGATGATAATTCAAACAATACTATATATATGGGATAGATTAAAGAAATGTTTCTGTTTTGTGTGCCCAAAGTCATGATCTTTGTGCTGATTTTATTTTTGAGAGAAAAGGATATGTACTTGGTTTAAAAAAAGTTTTAAAGAAAGTGAGTAAATCATAATGGAAGGTAGCATTAGACAGAAAGGAGAAAAGGTTTATTAAGAGAACATCAGAAGCATATCCCAGTTCATACAAAATGCTTTTTCTTCTTTTCTGTTCCCTTTAGTGTACATGCATATTTCCTTGCTCAGGGTTAAAAAAAAAATACATCTGTAATGTTCTTTGCATATTAAGAACATGCTGTGGGGCTGGGAGCGGTGGCTCATGCCTGTAATCCCAGCACTTTGGGAGGCTGAGGCGGGTGGATCACGAGGTCAAGAGATTGTAGACCATCCTGGTCAACATGGTGAAATCCTGTCTCTACTAAAAATACAATAAATTAGCTGGGCATGGTGGCGTGTGCCTGTAATCCCAGCTACTCAGGAGACTGAGGCAGAATTGCCTGAACCCAGGAGGCGGAGTTTGCTGTGAGCCGAGATCGCGCCTTTGCACTCCAGCCTGGGTAACAAGAGCGAAACTCCGTCTCAAAAATAAAAAATTAAATTAAATTAAAAAACAGCATCCTGTAATGTGCATTTTAGATGTCAGTACATGCAAGGGGAAAGACTTGTCCTTACACATGGATTGTGATTTATTGTAATTTCTCCATCTTTCTGGAGAGCTTTGATCTTATGAATTACATCAAAATGTGAATTTCTTGAGGGTTAATGGCATTGCTTCTATTTTTAAATGAATGCTGCATTGATTGATTCAAAACACCAGTGGACAGTTGACTTTAATTTGTGTTTTGAAGCTCTTACCCTTATATGCCAATTATAGTTTATCCACTAATAAACGATTAAAAGTACATTCACTAGCTGCACTCGATAGCTTCAAAGGAACCTATCCTCTGATTCTGAAGTAAGCTAGAAGCCATTTGAAATGAAAATTTTCTTTTTAGGGATTTTGACAGCAAAGGAAGAACCAATGATTTGTTTTTCTCAGAGCTGATTATTAGCTATCTACCAGACATCTTTAATACTATCAGAATGAATTAATCTATTAGGCAAAACAGCAGGGACAGATAAGTACTATTTGGCTAAAAGGAAAAAGGAATAGCTTCCCTTTCCTGTTAACATTCCCCTCCAGCAGTACCTTCACCCACATCACTGACTCGTTCACACTATATGACCTTGAATTAGTCGAGTGGTTTTTATTTTTATATTTAGATCGAACGAGTAATTATTGAGAATCCATGTAGCATTTTTTGGGTTATACTTCTTATATATATCACCTTATTTAATTCTCAGAACAACCCCCGAGAGATTTTGAAGACGGAAGGGATGAAGCTTAAAGCCACAATCTTGGAAAATGACACAGCCAGAATTTGAACCCAGATCTCCTCAAGGCCAATTCTTCTATAACATCTAGGTTTGGCTTACATGGGAACACCTCTGTGTCAGTTATCAACATGCAGGCTGTCATTTTCTTCCCTGAATGCCAGGCATGAATTTGTAACCGTTTGAGAGGATGGCAATTCCACGTTTGTCACTGAATGACCTTACTCAAAAGATAATTGGAATAAGTGATACACAAGCTAACTGTCATGAAAGTACACATGCAAACCAAATTGTTGCTGGAAAAAAACATCATTATAGATATGTATGCAGTAGAGGTTGCCAGGTGCTGTTAACAATGACAGAGTATGTATTCAAGTAAAAATCTTCATAAAAGCTCTTTTAGAAGCAATAATATTACACCACCACCCTCCCCATTAGCCGATCTAGTTACCAAAGGCATGGGGAGGACAAATGCTTTTTGAAATGACAGGCCGTGGGAGAAGAGGAGGCACAGTGCTAGCATTCCAGATTTGTTCTATGGACATGCAGAGTTCTACCTTTGTTCCTCTCTGATTTGTAGACATGAGTCATTAAACAAAACTATCACCTTATTTCACTGTATGTTCGTGACTGTAGCTGGCGTAATCTTTAGCAAACAGCAGGGGACAGCATCTTGTAATCAGAAATACAAAACAGCAAATAGAGCAAATTCAGTAACTTTGCTTAAAAGTAAAAATATGAATGTGTTTATTAATTGGATTTAAGAGACTGTAGACTACTCTATTGAAGCACAATACATACTTAAGGTTTTCGTCTTTATTCTGTGTTATAAATCCTGGAAATAAATCTTCTTTTTTCACGTCCGATAGTATTACACAGGGACCACAATATCCTCTGGGATAATTGTATCAAGCTTGCCTGTATAGTCCCACATAATGACGCGTGAATTAATTTCATTAAAACAATTTATTTTTTGACTGGGCCAGTTGGCTCATGCCTGTATTCCCAGTACTTTGGGAGGCTGAGGTGGGTGGATCACAAGGTCAGGAGATCAAGACCATCCTGGCAAACATGGTGACACCTCGTCTCTACTAAAAATACAATTTAAAAAAAAAATAGCTGGGCACAGTGGCGCATGCCTATAGTCCCAGCTATTCGGGAGGCTGAGGCAGGAGAATCCCTTGAACCTGGGAGGCGGAGGTTGCAGTGAGCCAAGATCACACCACCGCACTCCAGCCTGGCAATGGAGTGAGATTCTGTCTCAAAACAAAACAAAAACACGTATTTTTTGAAAACTACTTTGATGTTAAAATTCAATACTTAGTGGGAGTTTACTACACATTACATTAGATATTCTACAGATATTGTATTTTAGAACTAGAAGATATCCTAATAATCCTCTATTCTTTATTTCTTGAAATATAGATAAAAGATTCTAAAGTCCTAAATACTAATTTGCAAATTTCTGCTTTTTTTCAAGGTACCCTCCACATGATGGCTACTCCTCCACTCAGCCCTCAACCCATATACTGTAGTCTTATTTGTTGTTCTCTCATACTTTTTAATATTTGTTTTAGTAACTACCATTTAATGAGGGCTTGCGAGTGCCAAGCATGTTTCTATGTATGTTACAGATTTCAACTCACGTAGTCCTTCCAACAATCTTATGAAGTAGGTGCCATTGATAAAATTGGAGTTG
The DNA here is from genome assembly GCF_001604975.1 of Cebus imitator. Taxonomy (NCBI): domain Eukaryota; kingdom Metazoa; phylum Chordata; class Mammalia; order Primates; family Cebidae; genus Cebus; species Cebus imitator. The sequence continues at coordinate 7,356,529 of NW_016107373.1, read as the reverse complement.
AGGTTAAATAAGGGCACCTAGCTAGGAAGTGATAGAGGCAAGATGGTAACTCAGATTATTTCACGTCAGAGATTGTGCTCGTAACACATATTTCCTACCATTACTTACTGCAGTGGATGGAAATGATTTGCTCATGTCTATGTCCCCCCCCAACCCCCAAACCATGATTTATTTCACAAGAGCATTGTTTGTATTTCTAATGCTTTGTACATTGCTGAGTGAATAAATCTCTAAGATTATGCTCATAGGAAATGGAAAGACCTACATTTTTTGGTCTCTTACCCAATATTCTCTTCATTGTGGTGCACAAAATTCTAAAAAGATGAGATACTTGTCATAATTATTAAAATAGAAAAACTAAGAGAAGATACCATCAAATAAGATGATTTCGTCAGCGAAGTCTAACTTTTGAATCAGTTAGCAATGAATGCATAATAAACCATTTGAAATCTTAATAGCTGAAAACAACAATCATTTATTATTTCTCATGAGTCTAAGGGCTGGTCAGATATTGGTTAAGTGGCTCTTCTTGATCTTGTCTAACTGTTTGCTGATCTAGAATGTTCTCAGCTGTGATCACTGGTGCAACTGTGCTTCACTCCACATGTCTCTCTCTCTTCATCAGTTTGGACCAAGCATACTTCTTGGCAATGGCAGAAATCCAAGAGAGCGAGCAGAAGATCATGAGTACCTTTTTAGTCTTCTGTGTGAATTGTATCAGCTAACTTCCCATTGGCCAAAGAAAATCACTTAGTTGAATGCATTGTCAAGGAATAGGATAGGTCATTCTACCTTCAAGGGGAGGTGTATTAGTCTGTTTTCAGGTTGCCGTAAAGATATACCCAAGTCAGGGTAATTTACAAAGAAAAGAGGTTTAATCAAATCACAGTTCTGCATGGCTGGGGAGCCTTCAAGAAACTTACAATTATGACAGAAGGGGAATAAGCATGTCTTACATGGTGACAGAGAGCTAGCAAGAGCAGGGAAAACTGCCTTATAAAACCAGCAGATCTCCTGAGAACTCACTCACTATTTTGAGAACAGCATGGGGGAAAATGTGCCCGTGATCCAATCGTCTCCCCTGAGGTCCCTCCCCCAACACATGGGAATTACAATTCAAGATAAAATTAGGGTAGAGACACAGAGTCAGACCATATCAGGAGATTACTGTAAAGTTATATAAAACAAAAGCAAGGGGAGAATCAGAGTGATCAACTACAACCTCTCTCCCTTATGAATAACAAAGGTCCTTAGTGATTACTGGGGTTTTCTGGAAAGAAAGTTGTCCACATTAGGGACCATCTAATCAGTCATTTATTTCAACATATGTGTAATCTCCAATTACGTGCCAAGTATTATGAAAGTCATCACTAACTTCTCTGTTACCTTCACTTTCCTGATGACACCTATTGATACTGTCTCAGGAATGGCTCACAGATGTGTGCCAAAGAGAGTGTACCCATTTTTCTTTATTACTTTAGAGAGACCACTATCAGGTTCCTCTGTGGATTCTGCCACTTATCTTTCTTCATATCCATTCTATCTCCTCTCTAGTACCATTTAGCTTGTGAAAAAGGAAAGTGGGTGAGAGGAAAGTTTAAATGAGCAAACATTAAAAAGAAAATCTGTTCCATATGTACAATGACAAGAAACCACCACATTGAAAAAAACTATTTGTAATGCACAGAAAAAGATTCATAGATTAAATACAAAAATAGTTCTTAAAATAGCTAAAATGAATGGGGAAAAAAAACTACTTGAAAAGCCAATTAGATGAAGAACTAGTGATTGTAACACCTATTGGGACCCACGTTGCTCATAGTGCCTGGTCCTTTGACCTCTTAATAAATTTTGATTGACTAGGTGAATGAACTGTCCACTTGGTTGGGGGAGGAATGTGGATAGATAGTAGTTATGCTAATTACAATCAATGATGTCATATGGTCAGAATTTTATGGAAGCATAAAAAGCTGGGGGTGGAAGGCAGAGGAGACAGTAGCTACGTCAATATAGGGCCAGACCAAGAGGACTTCACAAATAAAAACTGTATTAGGCTGTTCTTGCATTGCTATGCCCAAAATTTGACACTGGGTAATTTATAAGGAACCAGGTCAAATTAGCTCATGGTTCTGCTCTACAGGAAGCAGGGTAGTATATGCTTCTGGGGAGGCCTTAGGGAGCTTATTCTCATAGTGGAAGGCAATGTGAGAACATGGTGGGAGCAGAAGCAAGAGAGAGAGAAAGGGGAGGTGCTACTCACTTTTAAATGACCCGATTTCACAAGAACTCACTAATGTGAGTAGAGTCCCAAAGGGGATGGCACTAAACCATTCATGAGAAATCTGTCTACATGATCTAGTCATGCCCTCCTGCCCCCACCTCCAACGTTAGGGATTATAATTTGTCATGAGACTTGGAGACACAGATTCCAAATCATGTCAGAAATGCTAATGTATTAAAGGCTTCATGAATGTGAACGTAGTTGATGATTGCAGAATTGCCCATTTGGCAGCCAGAGGACAAAGAACAAAACACATTCTAAGAAAAAATAATTTGTTGCCCAAAGATGAACGGAGTTAAAGCTTAACTAATTTACAAACTCAGTTACGGTTGAGGTGATCAACTATTAGATGCCATGTACAAATCCAAAGAGTCCAGCCTTTGAAATTCAGTCATTCATCTGTATCAGTGGGGAAGATATGTGTGGTGAATCAAAGGATTCCCAGCAGACTGCAAAATCTGAGGATGCTCAAGTTCCTTATATAAAATAGTATAGTATCTGCATGTAATCTGTGCACAGCCTCACATATACTTTAAATCATATCTAGATTACTTATCTATTACAATCCTAATACAATCCCTCCACATCACTTCATTCTTCAGGATTCAATGTAGTACTCAGCACTTGGCAAATTCACGTTTTGCTTTTTGAAACTTTGTGAATTTTTTATTTCTTAAGAAGCAGAGGCTAGCTCTGCTGCCCAGGCTGGAATGCAGTCATATAATCATGGCTCATGACAGCCTAGAACTCCCGGGCTCAAGTGATTCCCCACCTCAGTCTCCAGAAGAGCTAGGATTACAGGTGTGAGCACTGTTCCAGATTCTCTGGAAGGTTTTTGATCTGCGATTGGTTGAACCCACAGATGGGACACCCACAGATATGGAGGGTTACCCATTGATATTTTTAGGAGGATATCAATCACTAAAGAAGCTTGGAAAGGACGGGCATTGGTGAAGGAGAGCATGTTGACAGAGAATTCTCCCTTTTTCAGACCACGTGAGGCAACATGACAAATTTGAAGAGTGACTTAATAAGAGGAAAGCTGAAAGAAAGAAACTATGACAATTTGGCAACCACGCCTGAATGGCCTTCAACTCAGTTATCTTTCACAAATCCTTTCTAAACGGCGACCCAATCACTTAAAAAACAATCTCCTTTTTTAAATGTTTCTAAGGGAGAAGGTATTTCTGTATAGAAGCTACATAGCCGTATTTTTGTACTGTCTAAATTAGGAATCTTTGTACTGGGAAGAAAATTGCCCATAAAGGTATCTTTAAAACTCCACCAGGAATTAGGAGATGGTGTGAATCCAGTAGTGTAATTTGGCAAGACAGCTGCATTTTATCTAGCTATATCAGCACTTGATACTAAACAATTCCTAAAGAATGTCACTTTATTTTAGCATCAGCCCTGCAGTTAAGATTCAAGAAATGATAGGCTTGTTTTTCCCACTGCATTACTATTGTGGTTTCAGAAGATGAAGGCATAGATTTCAAAACTGAGTTCTCTTCACATTGAAGATTCATTAGCCCATCTGTGGTTCCAGGCCTCCAGCTGATTCAGTCACTCATGATTCAAATAATGTCAAACAATTTGCATTTTTAAATGTCCAGGTCTCTAATACACACAACACTTTTAAGAGACAAAAATAACTCTCTAGGGGATGCCGTAGATTTGTGAAAAAAATAATTTATGGTATTGGCACTGAAAATGGAAACACCTTTGTCACCCGAATAAAATAATGCCTCAAAAAAATGAAAATAAGTATATATAAAGAAATATGGACTTTCAAAATGGAAGGGCCTTAGGAATCCTTTGATTCATCACACGTATCTTCTGAATCCATCAAAAGCTGTGTTCGTTTTATAGGGTCAATAAGAGATAAAATAAATATGCTTGTGGCAAGTAAAGACCGTGAGGTACGTCCCAGATTTGTGGTCGCTCATTGCACGGAGTGAACACAGGGTGACTATTACGTGAGTGAGTGTTTGACATTTGGCCACAGCCTTCAATTGACTGTCTTCTTGAAAAGGATTGCTGGTGAAATTTTAAGGATATTTATGGAAGTTCACATTTTCACTAGGATAACAATTACGCCACATCGAATTTCAATTTCTTTCTTTTTTTTTTTTTTTTTTTGATATGGAGTCTCACTCTGTCACCCAGGCTGTGGTGCAGTGGCCCCATCTTGGCTCACTGCAACCTCCACCTGCTGGGTTCAAGCAATTCTTCTGCCTCAGCCTCCTGAGTAGCTAGGATTACAGGCATGAGCCGTGACACCCGGCTAAATTTTGTAGTTTTTAGTAGAGACAGGATTTCACCATGTTATTGTTATTTATTTTAGGGGCTACATTAAAAAGGCCACAGGGATTTTCACTGCTCAGACTGTCAGTTATGCTTTTACCCATGCGTAAAGAATGGTAAAATCATGGTTATCGGAACAATGTTTCTTTGAAGAGGCCCAGTCTTCTTTTTCTGTGTCTTTTTCTTTTTATTTCTTTATACTAGTCCAAGGCCTCAACCTTAAGCAGTTCCCTTCTCCAGAAAGAATGATGCTAAATGAAATAATTTGTACATAGGTGCTAACACTCTAGTACCGTCCAATTCAATCCATTTATTTATTGAACAAATATTTACTGAATATCAGTTTCAGAGGGTTCTGTATATACTATGACTTAGCAATGCTCTAGTCAGCTTTTCATCATTTCCCAGGCACATTTATATTTTTTATAGAAGATTACTGTCTGTTTAGAAAGGGTATATGCTTGATCCAAGAAAACAGCATGGAGTCAAGCCAAGGACAGCAGCTTTGGAATTTCATAGACCTCAGTTTGAATTTGACAAAGATTCATTGTTGGTGCTTTAGGACAATGGCAAATGCTTTAGGGCTGGAACTGAAGGGAAATGTGTGGCAGGGAAAAAGACAAAATGCCAAGAAGTGAACCTGCATATATCACCTAGATCAAAAATTATTTATTTACTTTTTTGGGGGGAGTTTGTTGGAAAGGTAAAGGGACATCACCGAGGCCTGTTAAGAAGTGACATGATAAGTTTGGGGGTCTACAAAACTTATCCCAGAGGTAGTATACAGATGAATTGGAGAACAACTGAAAACCAGAGAGCAATTGGGTAACTTAGAAGTTACAAAGATCTAAACAAAGGCAGGAAATTTGGAGTTTGAGAGAGAAAGGTGGGTACAAGAAATGTCAAGTGTTAGAATCTACCAAGTTTTATTAATTTGCATATTTGTTGTGTGTGTGTGTGTGTGCGTGCGCACGCGCACATGTGTGATATTCTCTTTGGAGGCCATTCGTAACTCTCAGTCAATATAATGAGGTACTTCCTAAAAATAATACTCTATGAACATGGGATGGGCTTCCTTCTAAGGTGGTGATTTTCCTGCCATTGGAGAAGCTCAGGCATAGGCTGCAAGTCGTGGTTAGGTCTTTAAGGCAAGCTTCCATTAGATCAGTGGTTCCTAAACATTGTCCCTGCTTAAATTTCCACTAGAGCAAAATTGGAAGAGTAAGGGCATTGTAGTGGGATTATCCTATTAATTACTGAATTTAAAGCAAAAATCTTCAATGTGTGATTAATTCTTATAATTTTACAATTAAAACGTAGTTTTATTTAGTTTTGTTTTAACATGCAAATATCTGACAAAAGAAAAGTGGAAAGCTGTATATTGAGCCACTTGTGCCTTCACTTTAAGGACATAAAAAGTATTAAAGGCTGAGCCTCAATAGACTGATGGCCGTTGAGAGACCTTTGGGCTTTTAGATTTTATGCTTTCATTAGGATATTTCTGCCTCATGAAGTGCTTTCAGGTAGATCAACAGAACAGTGTGATTGACATTATTCAGCCTTTCATAAAACAAACCAGTTGTCTTAAACTATAATTGCTGGAAATGCTCCCGAAAGTTTCCAAGTGCAGCCTTTTCAAAAGCCAAATTCTAAAGTGAAATTGATGACATCTTACAAACACTTGCACAAACGTTACTTTTGCAGTAAAATACAACATTGGAAAAATGTTAAGAGCCAAATTGCCGGCATCATTCACCAAAGTCAACCATTTCAGAAGCTCCCTCCATAGAGATCTACAGAGCTGTTATCAAGTCATTTTCTGGTGTAATTCTGAGATACTGAGTGGCCGGGAAGTCCTGGCTCTTTTTCCTTAAGGTGCTGCTGACAAGCAATGCAATTAAATTAAGCTTCAAGTCATAGGAGGGTGCCTCTAAGTGCCTGTACAGTTAAATGCCAGCGGATTTCAAATGAAAATGACATGAATTAATTTCCTGAGAAGAACAAAAAGAAAAGGAAAGTAGAGAAGAAAGGCAGCTTCTGGTAACATAATATGCAGATTAACGGCACCTACTGATTGACTGAAGTGTCAAAAAACACATCTTTCAGATACAAATGAAGCTACTGAAAGAGTTTGGGGGTTTTCTCACTTTCTTTTATTCATATAAAATATTAACTAAGAAAGTCAAGGTAAAATTAATTTTTCTTAGTATCTTTAACTTCTTATCTACCTCAGAAGCTACCTTTTGGACAAGAAAGTCAAGTGAAAGAGGGTAAGATTCATTCAAAGGCATCTCATTGGACTAGAAATAAAATTAAAATGCCTTGTATTGATTTATAAAATCCTCCTTTACCTGGCTTCAACTTCCTTTAGACTTTCTTCCACCTTATCCCACATTTCTTGCCTTAGCACTGGCCTCTCCAGGCACATGGGCCTTCATTTGGTGCTCTATTAGGGCCATGGCCCTAGCTGTTTTCTCTGCTGAGAACATTCCCCTCTGCTCTTTGCAGGCACGGATCTTTTTGATCTTCTAAAAGAGGTCATCCCTCTCAAGCAACTCAAGTAGCCACCCCATGTCAATTGCAACGTTTAAATTTTCTCAGAGCCCTTATCTGATGTCTGTTTTTATGGGTGGAGTTGTCTACATCTGCTGAACTGTGTCATCCATGAGAATACAGACCTTACTTTCATGTTCACGGCATATACTCCACTCATAGAATGGTACCAAGCACAGAGCAAGTGCAGGATTCAAGTTTTTGAATGAATAGCTAAAATGGTAAAAGTCAGATCTGGAAACCAACTGCATAGTATTGATAAGAAGTAGAGGTAGAGATTTGAGAAAGCAGCATGCTGTTTCTTTAGCAAGTATTCGCTGGTCACTCCTAGGTAGGTCTTAACTGAATGATGACTATCCAGTTTTATTTACATTTTGTCAAATACAAAAAAAGGAAGAATGTGTGTTCTTAACTTCTAGCCATACGTAGACAACATTGGACAAAAGCCCAGGCTCTTAAGTCCAACACCCGAAGTTTGAGGATCGGCTCCCTTATGTCCTAGCTGTGTGACTCCGGGTAAGTTATTTAACCTCTCTAAGCCTCAAAGACCTCCTCAATAACTGGCTACACCTGTTCTACAGAATTACAAAGATTAGTATGAAGTAATGCAGAAGAAGTTAGCACAGTTGCTGGCATCCAATAAGCACTCAATTATTAGTCATATTTGCTCATTATTAAATGTATGATACCAAGTTGTGCCTTACTATGGTTTCTCTCTTCTACATGTGGTTACTGTGTGACTCAGTCCTTCTACACGTGGTTACTATGGGTTCTCTATTCTACATGCGGTTGCTTGACCTACTTGATTGTTTTTTGGCTCTCCCTTAATAATGGAGTAAACGTGACCAACAAAACGGAACTTCTGCCCATTCTCTTCCGGCAGCTCTTCCTTGGTGTCTTTACCTATGCATTCAGCCAGACTGCCTGACCAGAGTGTGAAGTCACTTTCGTCTTTATAATGTTAAAACTATTTTTTTGGAAGTATATTAAGGAAAATGTCATTTTGTCCTTATCTTTCCTATAAAGATTTAGTTGTTGTATCTTTAAAAAGGTCAGCCTTTTTCCCTTTCCAAGTGTCAAAAGAAATCTCAAAATATGGTGTGACCTTGAACTAATTGCTTTCTGTTTCTGCGTCTCAGCTTGTCTGTTTTAAATAAGTATAATAATTCCTCACATAGCAGCTGCTTACTTCATGGTAGTGAGATGAAAATTAGTTTCTCATGTTCAAAACCAGAGTCACCTTCAAAACTGTGCCCGATACACACCCACACATTTATTTATGTGCCAGGTTCTTTTAGTTTTCCCGTAGGCAAAGTGTATAGCATGTGTCCCTTCCTTTACTCTCTACCTGCTTTCACTCCAGTTAGATCCTGAGCACTCTTCCCATCATGCACTCCTGCCCCAATCCAACCCACTCGTGGCTAATACGTAGCCGAAAGCACCGGCTGTCATGCAAAGCAACGGGGCTCACTTACTGAGTGCTTACTCTGCGTCAGGCACTGTGCTAAGCACTTCATGTGCATTGTAATTTCACTGTAGCTCCAGTGATTGCCACGCCCACATTCAGAGACTCTCATTAACTACTTGCTTATATCCCCATTCATTACGCTTCATAACATGGCTCTAACCTTGTACTGTCATTCACTGTTTAATGAACTTAGGCAAGATATGCGATGTAATATCAAAATATCTCGATTTAATCATCTATAAAAAGAAGTGAAAATAATAGTACAACCTCACAAGGTTATCACCGGGTTTCTTATCTGTGGCACAATTAGTATTTCACTATATAGGTGTATATATATGCGTGTGTGTATATATATATGTGTATATATATATATATATATATGCACACATATCATATATATTATATATGTGTATATATTTTTTGCTTGGGGAGATGCCCTAGGTCCTGCAGGATGTTTAGCAGCATTCCCAGCTGCTAACCACTAGATGGCAGTCGCACCCTCTCTTCCCCATGCCACCCCCTCACCCCCATTATGACAATCCAAGTGTCTATAGACACAGACTAATCCTCTTCTCCCTACCCACCACTGCTCCGAAAACTGCTAGGGTGTTGGGATGAGTAAATTAGATAGTTTTAAATACTTGATATAAACTGTCCCTTTCTTTAATTATTGGGAGCAATTTGCATGTTCCCTGTTCCCCAGCATAATCAATAGACTTGTGGCTCCCAAGATTAGTCCTGGTTTGTCCGGCCCCCTTGCCTCTGTAGCTCCCTCTACTGAAACACTCTCCCACCCGGCTTCTGCCTTGCAAATGCCTATCCGTCTTCCAAAATTCTTTTCTAGGGGACAATTCCCCTAATTCTTACCAACTGCATGATATTTCTCCCTCCAAATACTTTGAAATGTCATTTTTGTACCATCATGACCTTTGCCTTCTGCCATATTGTATAGGGTTATGTATGTAATTGCATCATCACTCCTGTTGAAACTGAAAACTGCAGGAGAATGAGGTTCATTGTTTTCTGTCTTTTTAGCCACTAGAGAAATGAGCACAGTTTCTGGCATACATTAGTTGCTCATTAAATGTTTGTTAACTTTTATTTAGGACACAAAAGAAATAAATGACTTATTATAAGGCAATGACTACAAATGGTAAAGTAAACTAAAAAAAGTTAGAGAATACAAAATTAAACTTATCTCCAGATGCTTGTTGAAATAGTCAGATAATTGAGCCAATAGAGGTTTATTGTTTAAATTATTCATGCAACTCCCTTAATTCTCTGTTTCTCTTTGCACATGTAGGAACAGCTGAGAAAGAATTATAGTTGTCATTTGAAAACTATTAAGTGATTTGCCTACTGATAGAATTTGTATGCTTTCGCTAGAAACAGAATTTATCAAATAAAGGAGATACAAGCAAATCTACATTATTGCTTTATTAATTAAGAAAAAGAGCCAAGGAGGCACTGCTAGTGTAGAGTGATAGCACTGAAATCGAACCTTTTCTTCCCCCATCTCTTCCTATAGTTTCAGAAAACAATCCAACATTCTCCCCGTCACACATTCAGTTGTTTGCTATGGAAGGTGCAATTCTCTTTTCCCTGAGAGTTTGAAATCTAGCCGAACTTACGCATGGTCACTGATATATGATGCAGTTGTGACAAAGTGGAAGAGAAACTGATCTTTGATTTGGGAAACACGAATTAAAGATCCAACATTAACACTTAACAGCATTGTAAGTATGTTACATTGAATAATGCCTCTCCCCAACCCCCTAAAAATGTCCATATTTGAATCTCTGGAACCTGTGGCTGTGTCCTTTACATGGCAAAAGGGACCTTGCAGGTATGGTTAAGTCACAGATTTTGAGATGGGAGATTATCCTGGTTGATCTGGTGGATCCAAGTAATGATAAACATCCTTATAAGAGGAAGGCAGAGGGACAAATACCTTAAACTATCAGTTAACATCATTGCTGGGCAAGTGACTCAAAACAACCCAACCACAAATCTTTCCTCATGGACTATAAAAAGAAACACTCTTGATCCACTGAGGTGGCCAAAATGATAGAATGTGAACCCACAGTTTGGGAATTTCATTGCCACCACTTACGAAAGCCAGCTCAAGAAAAATGTCAGAAGTGAATGAAGTAGAGCTATGCGATGAAGAGTGATGGATTCTATGTATCAGCTCATTAGGTATTGAACATCTAGATCTAGTCATACCTGAAGCTACTCTGGTTACATGAGCCAATAAAATGTCTATGCATATTAATCATCAGAATGGGATGCATCATCTATATGTCTACCAACATTCTGTTCATGATCACATAGGTATTTTCTAAGAAGTATGGAACTTTCTTCACAGCTCACTTCCACTCCTTCTGAGCCCTCACCAGAGGCACCCTTAAGGGTTTGTTCACAGCAATGCAGGCTTCTGCTACTGTGCACCTCAAAACTCTTTTAAACTTTATCTATTATCCAGCTCCAAAGCCATGCCCACATTTTAGGTGTTTGTAACAGCAGGGTCCCACTCCTGACACAAATTTTCTTTCTTAGTCCATTTAGCAACTCTAACAAAACTTCATAATATCAAACACCAAAATACCATAAACCATAGCTTATCAACAACAAAAATTTATTTCTGACAGTTTTCCCCACTGGCAAGTCTAAGTTCAAGGTACTGGCAGATTCAGTGTCTGGGGAGGGTACTCTTTTTGGTTCATAGATAGTGCTTTTTCATTCATCCTTATATGATAGAAGAGGTCAATAAGCTGTCAGGCCATTGTATATAATAGCACTAATCTCATTAATGAGGGCTCTGCTCTTGTGCCCTCAGTGCCTACACCAAAGGCCCTGCCTCTTAAGACCATTGCTTTGGAGGTTAGCATTTCAACATTTGGGGGAACACAAACATTCAACCATGGCAATATATGAATAAATGCAGGGAGAGCACAGGAGGAATCTGAGCATAGTAGTTATTTCCATGTGCCCAGAGCATAGGCAGCACAAGATTAAAGTGAGGCTGTGAACAACATGCACACAGCAAAGCAGTTGAGAGAACACAGTTTTGAAGCCATAGTGTCTGAGTTCAAATTCTAACTCTGCTATTAACTAGCTGTGTAATACTGGAAAATTAACTTTTCTTTTTTAGTTTCCTCATATAGAATATGGTAATAAAAATAGAACCAAGCTCTAAGTGTTGATTTGATGTTTAAATATACAGTAGTTGTGTCTTATCTGAGTTTCATTTTCCATGGCTTCAGTTACCAATGGTATAGTAAGGTATTTTGAGAGAGAGAGAGAGAGAGAGAGAGAGAGAGAGAACATTTACATAACTCTTATTACAGTGTATTGTTGTAAATGTTGTATTTTATTATTAGTGATAGTTGCTAATCTCTTGCTATGACTAATTTATAAATTAAACTTTATCATAGGTATGTATGTATAGGAATAGACACAGTGCATATAGGGTTTGGTACCACCTGCAGTTTCAGGAATCCACTTGGGGTATTGGAATGTACCCCCACGGATAAAGGGGAACCACTGTGTTGGCAAAATTAATATAGGCAAAGTTGATATATGCAATATATTTGCCACAGGCAAACATGACATAACTAATAGAATACATTTTGGTTATTCTAGTTATTATTAATTTCTTAATTTTATTGAGATATAACCTGTATACTTTGCAAATCACTCATTTAAATGTAAATTTAGTATTTTAGCATATTCACAATTATGCAACCATCACCACAGTGTCATTTTAGAATATTTTATCATCCCAGGAAGAAACTTTGTATCCATTGGTAGTCATTCCCAAGCCCTCACCCTGCTCTCGGTAAACACTAACCTGCTTTCTATGTCTATAGATTTGCTTATAGTGTATTCAAATTGATATAAATCTATATCCATATCATATTCTCATTCAATATTCCATATAAATGGAATCACACCATGTGTGGTCTTGTGTGTCTGGCTTGTTTCATTCAGCATAATGTTTTCAAGGTTCATCTATGCCATAGCACATATCAATACTTCATTTCATTTTTATTGCCAAATAATATTGCATCGTATGAGTAGGCCATATTCCATTTCAGTTATTATTACAGGGTAGAATATTTTTGAGTGAAGGGGATGGAGAAGAAAAGAGCAGATTTTTTTTTTTTTTTTTTTTTGAGACAGAGTCTTGCTCTGTGGCTGGACTGCAATTGCACAATCTCAGCTCACTGTAACCTCCACTTTTATGGCTCAAGTGATCCTCCCACTTCAACCTCCCAAGTAGCTGAGACTACAGATGCGCATCACCATGCCTGGCTAATTTTTTTGCAGAGATGAAGTTTCACCATGTAGCCCAGGGTGGTCTCAAACTCCTGAGCTTAAGCAATCCACCTGCCTCGACCTCCCAAAATTCTGAGATTACAGGTGAGAACCACCGTGCCTGGCCAGAAGTGTGATCTTAATGCTGCTCAGGCCCCCAGGAGCAGAAAGAAGATGTGTTTGACTAGAGAAGGGAAAGGATATTTGAGGAGGGATGCTGAACATTCTATGGAAACATGCCAGAGGCCCATTTTCTTCCCTCCTATTGGCCTTCCCTGGAGTCAGGGGAATAACAGGTGACTAGCTTATTCTATATGGAGGCAATCTGATGCAGAATAAGGTATTTTGCCTTCTTACTCACTAACCCTGTTAGCTTGGGAGAGCTATTTAAGTCTGTGAAGTATCAGTTTCCTCCAATCACTCCCCAACTTCTCCATTTATTCCCCTCAGTCCTATTTTTACTTCATGAATAATCATGAAGATCATATTGTGAAGAACATAGAAGTATTTTATAAATGGGAACATATTTTCAAAAGTACAACAATGCTTTAATAGAACAATGTGCTAGAGATATTTTGAAATGCTTTCTTATGACAGGGAAATGCTTTTGAGATCCCTGAATTTCTTAGGAATTCATAGGTAAATAAGGAATGAATCAGAACCACCAAGTAGCTATTGCAGTTAGTTGAAAATGGGTCCTAACAGACTCTGATGTTCTTCCAGGTAGCAGTCTATCTTATTCTTCATTGTACCACATTGTGTGCCAGAATTTATAGGATATAGTAATATCAATGAACCTATTTTATTGAAGCAAAAACTGAACTCTCTATTACAGGGCATCAATCAGTACAAGCATGATTTGTGTGCTGTATTATCCAGTCATCTTTATTAAAGAAACAAAAAGAAGCACTAGCCTTGCTTACATTTAATGAGCATGTACTATATGGCAGACAATGTGTTAAGCTCTTATATGAATTAACTCACAACCACCACCCCACCACCTCAATAAAAAATTCAAGGGTGAGGGAAGTAAGATTTTTTTAAGTTTAAAAACGAATTTTCAATGCTGACTTCATGCCAGTTTGATTTAAAGTCAAAGCCTTTTAAAATATGTTGGTTTACTTTATTTATCAGAATTTAGTATAATAATTACATATTCTTTCATTTCCAAAAACTGGGTCCTGAAAAAGAATCTGAAGAGTTTTGTTTTGCTTAGGGTTCAGTTGAAAATATTTTGAAAATCATATGCATTAATTCTGAATGTGATATACTACATGGCTCACCTGAGGTGGCTCTTAGTTCAAATTATAGTTTTTAAAGATACTGAGAATTTCTGAGATCCTTTGTGTCATTATCTCTGCCAAAACAGAAAATGTCTCCATATTCTGTGACACTATCTTGTCATTTTTTCCAAAACTTTTCAAAACTCAACTCATCCATAAAATCTTCTGTGATCAGGCGGAAGCCACCCAGACATTCTGTTAATATCCTCAGTGTGATTGATATTTCTCTCCTGCAGTGTGGTAAGATAGCATATGCGTATATGGGCAAGCGTATATATCTTTATGTTAATGTGCATCTGTTCCTCTTATCTCTACCATACTATTAAGATATTAAGCTCTCAGGGCCTGTCTTTATTTCCCTTCACAGAAGACAGCATTTATTCTCTGGGGTAACCCTAGTGCCTAGTTTTGTGGCATAATGTACATGTGCAGTAAACATGAACTAAATGAGTGAGAGGGTGACAATGACGATGACAACACTGAAAGAAATCTCTTTCTGCATACAGAGAAAAAAAAGATCACATCCAAACAGAAAATCAAATAGCTTGCCTTCTCAGGTATTTTATTTTTAAATATTTTCAGCTGAAATATGCTGTAGAACAGCTGAGATTTAGCAGGTAATTTTTATTTCACCCCTGTTTTCCAAAACGTTGCCACTTGCCAAGTGCATCATACTTAAAATGTACTTTCCCCCTTTTGTGTATATTACAGGGCTTTATGGTTTTGTATGTCTCACCCTCTTAAAGCCGTGGAGTTCACTTAGGTCTTGTTATTTATCATAGATGCATTCCTTGGGTTAAGGCAAAAGAAGATCAAACTCAAGATGAACAATGGAGTTCTAACTCACCAACTCCCTTCTGTTGATTAAAAAAAAAAAAAAGTTTGAAAAATTTAAATTCTGAGTTGTGTGAAACTCTTGCTTGGTTATACTTTCTGTCAGTTTCTTTGAATTATTGTTACATTCATCAATAACAGTAACAGTAAATGAACAACAGAGCCACCAGTGATTGAGGGGATTTGAATCATACTGCCTAGATTTTATTTCCATTTCTACCCCCTTTCCATTTGAATGATTTTAAACAAATAAGTTATTTAGCTTTTGTCCTCCTCCTTCTTTGAAATAAAGGTGAAAAGGGTACTGTGACTTAATGAGAAAATTCAGGTAAAGGATCTTAGTTCTAGCCATATGCACAGAAATTTATGCACATCATTTATTATTATCTGCCATTATTTTTAGGATAGTGGTATTGATAAATAGACTGGGTTAAGTAAACTCCTGCATGAACAGATGCCTTCAAAACCTTTTAAAAAAGGGATTCCTCACCCTTCACAGCACCAACGCAGTTTCATCCAAGAATGCTAAATGAAAGGCAAATTCAAGGGAATCCAGAGGTATTGAGGATCTCCTGTCTTAGTCTTATTTGCAAAAGGATTTTTCTTTAACTCTTGGATACTAACTACTCCATGAATGCAATATGGTCATGGTTCCAATATTCTAGCAGAAGGATAATGTCCACAATCTGTATGAAAAGGTAGTCATCTTAACTTGAAGGACATTATTTGAGCATTTAATTGCTTCCAGAGATGGGACAGCAGTTTCATGAGGACTCAAGCTCTCCCAAGCAATGCCTTGATAACTTCACTGACCAGGTACCATCTCTTTGGTACTTTACAGGCTTGCAGAATCCTAAGTCCATCATTTTTGCCACTAATCCACTCCTTTCATTGGGACCCAAATGTCTACCACACAGCAGTGGCCTTAGCTTTACTGGTGAATGGCAAATATATTACTGCCTTTCCTTTTCACCATTTTCAAAGTTTCTTTTCAATCTCTACCCCTGGACATTACATATCACATTCTTTTTCTTTAGTCCTATTTGTAATTGATCAAATAGATTTGTTTATGTTAGTTTTTACTCCCCACCTCCTCCAAGGCGTTTTACCATGTTTCTGGCTGCTACCGCCCTTCAATTCTGTGACTTACAACAACAGGAAGGAGTTATTATCACTGTTATAGACTAAGACAGAGGAGTCACAGCTTAACCTTGTTCCTGGGAAAACAGGATAAATTCACAGGGCTAGTGAAACAGAATAGAGAATCCAGAAATTAATTCACATATCTATAGCCAACTGACTTTTGACAAAGGTCCTGAGAACATACATTGGGGGAAGGACCATTTGTTCAATAAATGGTGCTAGGTAAACTGAATAACCATAGGCAGGTGCATAAAACTGGACCCCCACCTCTTACTCCATACAAAAATCTACTCAAATGGATCAAAGTCCTAAATGTAAGACCCAAAACTATAAAACAATTAGATAAATAAAATATGAGGGTAAATTCATATTAGTGTAGGAAAACATTTTACGAATAAGATACAACATTTCAGGCAACAAAGGCAAAAACAAATAAATGGAATTATACAAAACTAAAAGCTTCTGCACAGCTAAGAAAATGATGAACACAGTGAAAAGACAATCTACAGAATGGGAGAAGTAAGTTGCAAACTATTTATCTGACAGAGGATTAATATTCAGAATGTAAAAAGAACTCAAACATCCTGACAGCAAAAAATAAAAAACAGAATATAAAAACAAAGCAAATAGTCTGATTTTTAAAAATGGCTAAATGATCCTAATAGATGTTTTTCAATAGAGGGCATACAAATGGCCAAATATATGAAAAAATGTCCAACCTCAGTAATCATCAGGGAAATGTCAATTAAAACAAAAGTGAGTTATCATCACCCCAGTAATGATGGCTATTATCACAAAGGAAAAACAAAACAAAATGCTAGTAAGGATGTAGAGAAAAGGGAACTTTTAATACACTGTTGAAAATGTAAATAAGTGAGGGGGGACCAATATGGCTTAAAGGGAGCTTCTCCAGAGTGCAGCTCCTGGCTAGTGAGACACAGAACCAGAGCAATATCTGCATCTCTGAACAAGGTACCAGGTTTATTCCAAAAGGACTGGTTGATCAGCAGGGTTAACCCTCCCCAAAAGGCAGTAAAAGCAGCCCAAAGAGGGTGAGCCAAGGCAAGGTGGGGCATTGCCCTGCCTGGGAAGTGTATCTGGCACGGAGGATCAGGGGGCTTCACCTCGTTGGTACTCCGATTCACATACAGTGCCTCACACTGTGACTTCGGCAGCACACAGCCAGGAAAATACCATCTGGCTGAGAACGACGCCAAGTTGCAGACCCAGGCGACAGTCCAGGCTGGCAGTTCCGGCCAGACCCGTGCCTTGTCAGGGCAGACCAGGGTGGAGACTTGGACTAACACCGAGAAGGCTTTCAAGAAGGAACTGCCTGTCCTATAGAAGAAGGGAAAGTTGAAAGCGGGATGGGGATACGGCTAGAGAGGTCCCACCCCCCACAAGATCCAGCAAACTCTCCTGGGAGAGTTTCACAGTTAACATATCAGGTGGAACTACATCCGGGAGCCCGGGCAGAGGGAAAGAAGCCCGCCATTGGGAAGGCAGGGCTAATCCCACAGGCATAAGCAGAAGCCAGGCAAAGAATAAATAGCAGCCCGGCTGAAACTGAGGCAGCCCAGCAGCACCTCCATGGGCAGACAACTGACAGACTGTCTCATGTGGCACACTGACACCTACATTAAAAAACAAAAAATCTCATACAGGAGAAATAACCCCAACTTTAACAGAAAGGAGGTCCACTCAGAGATCTCACACAAAATTACCAACTTCAAAGATCAAAGATAGATAAATCCACGAAGATGGGAAGAAACCAGTGCAAAAAACGGATGAAAACATCAAACTCCAGAACACCTCTCCTCCCCAGAGAGATCACAATGCCTCACCAGCAAGGGAACAAAGCAGGTCAGAGAATGATTTTGACGAGCTGACAGAAGCAGGCTTCAGAAGATGGGTAATAACAAACTCTGAGCTAAAAGAACATGTTCTAACCCAATGCAAAGAAACCAAGAACCTTGAAAAAAGATTAGACAAAATACTAACTAGAATAACCAGCCTAGAGAATAACATAAGT
Organism: Cebus imitator; assembly: GCF_001604975.1. NCBI lineage: Eukaryota > Metazoa > Chordata > Mammalia > Primates > Cebidae > Cebus > Cebus imitator. Next base: position 7,338,311 of record NW_016107373.1, on the reverse strand, counting down.
GACTTGATGGAGCTGCAAAACACAGCACGAGAACTTTGTGAAGCATACACAAGTTTCAATCACCAAATTGATAAAGCAGAAGAAAGGATATCAAAGATTGAAGATCAACTCAACAAAATAAAAAGAGAAGGCAAGAAAAGATTAAAAAGAATGAAAAGAAATGAACAAAGCCTCTAAGAAATATGTGATTATGTGAAAAGACCTAATCTATGCTTGATTGGTGTACCTGAAGAGGATGGGGAAAATTAATCCCAGCTGGAAAATATGCTTCAGGATATTATCCAGGAGAACTTCCCCAACCTAGCAAAGCAGGCCAACATTCAAATACAGGAAGTACAAACACCACCACAAAGATACTCCTCAAGAAGGGCAACCCCAAGGCACATAATCGTCAGATTCACCAGGGTTGAAATGAGGGAAAAATTGTTAAGGGCAGCCAGAATGAAAGATTGGGTCACCCACAAAGGGAAGCCCATCAGACTCACAGCAGATCTCTCAGCAGAAACCTTACAAGCCAAAAGAGAGTGGGGGCCAATATTCAACATCTTTAAAGAAAAGAACTTTCAACCCAGAATTTCATATCCAGCCAAATTTAGCTTTATAAGTGAAGGAGAAATAAAATCCTTTTTGAGCAAGCAATTACTGAGAGATTTTGTTGCCACCAGACCTGCCTTACAAGAAGTCCTGAAGGAAGCAATAAACACACACAAAAAATCCAGTACCAGCCATTGTAAAAATGAACCAAATGGTAAAGACCAACAACGCAATGAAGAAACTGCATGACCAACGGGCAAAACAAACAAACAGTAACAAAATGGCAAGATCAAATTTATACATAACAATATTAACATTAAATGTAAATGGCATAAATGCCCCAATCAAAAGACACAGACTGGCAAACTGGGTAAAAAGTCAAGACCTGTCAGTGTGCTATATTCAGGAGACCCATCTCACAGACCCAAGACACACATAGACTCAAAATAAAGGAATGGAAGAAGATCTACCCAGCTAATGGAGAGCAAAAAAAGCAGGGATTGCAATCCTAGTCTCTGATAAAATGGACTTTAAACCAACAAAGATCAAAAGAGATAAAGAGGGACATTACATAATGATGAAAGGATCAATACAACAAGAAGAGCTAACTATCCTAAATATATATGCACCCAGTACAGGAGCACCCAGATACACAAAGCGAGTCTTAATGACCTCAAAGAGACTTAGACTCCTGCACAATAATAGTGGGAGACTTTAACACTCCACTGTCAATATTAGACAGATCAACGAGACAGAAAATCAACAAGGATATCCAGGATTTGAACGCAGAACTGGAACAAGTGGACCTAACAGACATCTACAGAACTTTCCACCCCGAAGCCACAGAATATACATTCTTCTCAGCACCACATCATACTTACTCTAAAATTGATCACTTAATTGGAAGTAAATCACGCCTCAGCAAATGCAAAAAAATGGAAATCCTAACAAACCGTCTCTCAGACCACAGTGCAATCAAATTAGATCTCAGGATTGAGAAACTAACTCAAAACTGCACAACTTCATGGAAACTGAACAACTGGCTCCTGAATTGTCAACTGGATAAACAACGAAATGAAGGCAGAAATAAACATGTTCTTTGAAACAAACGAGATCAAGGACACAATGTACCAGAATATCTGGGACACATTCAAAGCAGTGTCTAGAGGGAAATTGATAGCAATAAATGCCCACATGAGAAGTGAGAAAACATTGAAATTGAAATTGACACCCTGTCAACACACTCAAAAGCTAGCAGAAGACAAGAAATAACTAAGATGAGATCAGAAATGAAGGAGATAGAGACATAAAAAATCCTTCAAAAAAATCAATACATCCAGGAGCTGGTTTTTTGAAAAGATCAACAAAATAGACCACTAGCCAGATTAATTAAAAACAAAAACAAAAACAGAGAAGAATCAAATAAATGCAATAAAAAACAATAAAGGGGATATCACTACTGATCCCACAGAAATACAAACTACCATCAGAGATTACTACAAACATCTCTATGCACATAAACCAGTAACCCTGGAAGAAATGGACAAGTTCATGGATGCTTGCACCCTCTCAAGCCTAAACCAGGAAGAAGTTGAAACCCTGAATAGACCAATAACAAGGACTGAGGCAGCAATTAATAGCCTACCAAACAAAAAAAAGTACAGGTCCAGATGGGTTTATAGCTGAATTTTACCAGATGTACAAAGAGGAGCTGGTACCATTCTTTCTAAAAGGATTCCCCACAGTACAAAAAGAGGGAATCCTCCCCATCTCATTTTATGAGACCAATATCACCCTGATATCAAAACCTGGCAGAGATTGAACAAACAAAGAAAACTTCAGGCCAATATCCATGATGAACACAGATACAAAATCTTCAATAAAATACTGGCAGACTGATTGCAATAGCTTAAATGGATGGATCAAAAAGCTTATCCATCATGATCAAGTAGGCTTCATCCCTGGGATGCAAGGCTGGTTCAACATACGCAAGCCTATAAACATAATCCATCACATAAATAGAACCAAAGACAAAAACCACATGATTATCTCAATAGATGCAGAGAAGGCCTTCAACAAAAATTCAACAGCCCTTAATGCTAAAAACTCTCAATAAACAAGGTATTGATGGAAAGTATCACAAAATAATAAAAGTTATTTGTGATAAACCCATTGCCAATATCAGACTGAATGGGCTAAAACTGGAAGCATTCCCTTTGAAGAGGATGCCCTCTCTCTCCACTCTTAATACAGTATTGGGAGTTTTAGCCAGAGCAATCAGCAAGAAAAAGAAATAGAAGGTATTCAATTAGGAAAGGAGGAAGTCAAATTGTCTCTGTTTGCAGATGACATAATTGTATATTTAGAAGACCCCACTGTCTCAGCCCACACTCTCCTTAAGCTGATAAGGAAATTCAGTGAAGTCTCAGGATACAAAATCAATGTGCAGAAATCATAAGCATTCCTATACAACAATAACAGACAAACAGAGAGCCAAATCAAGAGCGAACTCCCATTCACAATTGCTACAATGAGAATAAAATGCCTAGGAATACAACTAACAAAGGAGGTAAAGGACCCCCTCAAGGAGAACTACAAACCACTGCTCAAGGAAATAAGAGAAGAAACACACAGATGGAAAAACAATCCATGCTTATGGTTAGGAAGAATCAATATCATGCAAATGTCTATACTGTCCAAAGTAATTTACAGGTTCAATGCTATCCCCATTAAACTACCAATGACCTTCTTCACAGAACTCGAAAAAATCACTTTAAACTGTATATGGAACCAAAAAAGAGCCTGCATAGCCAAGATAATCCTAAGCAAAAAGAACAAAGCTGGAAGCATCATGCTGCTGGACTTCAAAGTATATTACAAGGCAACAGTAATCAAAACAGCATGGTACTGTTACCAAAACAGAGATATACACCAATGGAACAGAACAGAGGCCTCGGGAGCAATACCACACATCTACAACCATCTAAATCTTTGACAAACCTGACAAAAACAAGCAATGGGGAAAGGACCCCCTGTTTAAGAAATGCTGTTGGGAAAATTGGCTAGCAATGTGCAGAAAGCAGAAACTGGACCCCTTCCTGACACCTTACACTAAAAATAATTCCAGATGGATTAAGGACTTAAACCTAAGGCCTAACATCATAAAAACCCTAGAAGATAACCTAGGCAAAACCATCTAGGACATAAGCATAGGCAAGTACTTCATGACTAAAACACCAAAAGCAATGGCTACAAAAGCCAAAATAGACAAATGGGATCTAATTAAACATCAGAGCTTCTGAACAGCAAAAGAAACAATCATTAGAGTGAACTGGCAACCAACAGAATGGGAAAACATTTTTGCAATCTACCCATCTGAGAAAGGGCTAATATCCAGAATCTACAAAGAACTAAAACAGATATACAAGAAAAAACAAATAAACCCATCTAAAAGTGGGCAAAGGATATGAACAGACATTTTTCAAAAGAAGACATATATGAAGCCAACAAATATATGAAAAATGCTTGTCATCACTGGTCATTAGAGAAATGCAAATCAAAACCACATTGAGATACCATCTCATGCCTGTTAGAATGGCGATCATTAAAAAACCTGGAGACCACAGATGCTGGAGAGGATGTGGAGAAATAGGAACACTTTTACACTGTTGGTGAGAGTGTAAATTAGTTCAACCATTGTGGAAGACAGTGTGGCGATTCCTCAAGGATCTAGAAATAGAAATTCCATTTGACCCTGCAATCCCATTACTGTGTATATAATCAAGGGACTATAAATCGTTCTATTATAAGGACACATGCACACGTATGTTCATCACAGCACTGTTTACAATACCAAAGACCTGGAACAAACCCAAATGCCCATCAACGAGAGACTGAACAAGGAAAATGTGGCACATATACACCATGGAATACTATGCAACCATAAAAAACGAGTTCATGTCCTTTGTAGGGACATGGATGAACCTGGAAATGATCATTCTCAGAAAACTGACACAAGAACAAAAAAATGAAACACACCATGTTCTCACTCATAGGTAGGTGTTAAACAATGAGAACACCTCGACACAGACAGGGGAGCATCACACACTGGGGTCTGTTGCGGGGGGGCACCTAGGTGAGGGACAGTGGGAGGGAGTGTGGGGAGGGATAACATGGGGAGAAATGTTAGGTATAGGTGATGGAGTCAGCAAACCACCTTGCCATGAATGTACCTATGCAACAATTTTGCATGATCTGCACATGTACCCCAAAATCTAAATTAAAAAAAAAAGGAAATGTAAATGAGCAAAACCACCATGAAGAAAAGTATGGACACTCCTCAAAAAACTACAAATAGAACTACCATGTGATTCAGCAATCACATTACTGGGCATTTATCCAAAGTAGAGGAAATCAGCATGAGGAAGAGATACCTATGTCCCCTTGATTATTGCAGCACTATGCACAATAGCCAAGGAATGGATGCAACCCAGGTGTCCACAAACAGATGAATGAAGAAAACATGGTATATATACACGATAGAATACTATTCGGCCATAAAAAAGAATGAAATTCTGTAATTCACAGCATTATCGATGAAACTGGAGGACACTAGGCTAAGTGAAACACGCCAGGAATAGAAAGTTAAATACCACATTTTCTCACTCATATGTAGAAGCTAAAAAAAAGTTGATCTCACAATTGTAAAAAGTAGAACAGAAGATACTAGAGTGTGGGAAATATAGGGAAAGGGAGATGGGGAGAGATTTGTTAAAAGATACAAAATTACAGCCAGAGAGGGGGAATAATTTCTTTTGTCTTTCCCACTATGGGACAACTGTAGTTACAAAGAAATAATAAAGATTTGAGGTGATGAATATGCTAATCAATATATATTATCTGTATTGCAACATCACTATGTACTCCCAAAATATGTACAATTATTATTTAAGTTAAAAAATAAAAAGAAAACAAAATAAAACACTGCATAGATAGGAAAAAAATGAAAAAAATAAAAAAACCCAGTATGGATTATAAAGGGTTAAAGGATGTGTGTGTGTGTGTGTGTGTGTGTGTGTGTGTGTGTGTGTGTGTGTGTGTTAGAGAAGGAGGAGGTCATTTTTTATCCTTTAAATAGCTTTTGCTTAGTTCGCAGTTTATTCTCCTTATGTATCTACGTGTCTATTTCTTGTTTTAAAAGATAGAAAATGTTACCCCCACATAATACTACTATTTAGATATTCTTCTACACATATAAATGCATAATATATGTAATATATAAAATGATTAATGTCACATTTACAGAATTTCTTGTAATCAGAAATTTAAAATTACTATTAGGAATATATTCCCATGTCTATACATTCAGAGCAGCAGCAGCATTGTGAGTGACTGCATAGTGTTTCATTATATCAATAAACCATATAACATACTCTCTATTTTTAGTTTTTAAAGTTGTTTCCAATATACTGCAACTGCTTACAATACTCTAATGATCATGCCTGTACATATATCTTCATTTGTTCACTGATTTATTTACAATCTCAGAAAAGGAAGTGGCACATTTTAAAGACTTTTGAATCACAGACCATATAGGTCTCTGAAAGGGTTATACCAAATTATACTCTGAACAGCAGTTTATAAAAACGCTTTTTCTCTAGACTCTTACCACTACAGTATGTTTTAACTTGGTTTAAAATTTAAAGAGCAGTGAGGAGGTATCCCATACAATCTCCCTGAGGAGTAGGGCTACATCAGATTTATGGTGTACAGATTTGTTAACCAGGACAGAATCATGGGAATGTGGCATGATTGTTCTATTACCAAGAACTCTATGAATTAGATCTAGTAATTACTTTAGCAACTACCACTATAGCCACATTTCAGAGACAACCCAAACTGTAAAAAGTCTATGTATTTTTATCAAAAAAATTCCCACAGATGTGATAATAGGAAATCTTCTTTCAGTTCTCTTTAGACTGGAGACAATAATATTGTTTCACTTGAAATTATGGTAACTCATTTTAGACATTGGGGGAGTCCAATTTATAGATATGTTTTCAGAAATAAGTAGAACTCTATTTGTTGCCAAATAAAAATGTCAATCATAAAGTGACAGCCACCATAACTTACTCATGTAGATGTCTACATTTTGTGAATGAATCAGAAGTATGATAAGGCTATTTGGAACTTTACTTGTTCCAATCTATTACTTTGTCCAGTGAATCAGTTAATGACCTTTTGGAAGACAATGATTCTCAGTCCTTCTACCAGCAAAAAGAAGACAGAAGTAAACATCAGTAGGGATATGGACAAATCCTATTAGCATAAATTCAGATAGGACAAAAATCTGCATGACAATGCTTACAGGCAACAGAAAATGAAAAGTTATGATAGTTAATCAAATGAGTCGTTGTATTTTCTGATCTTCTTTAGGAGTTTAATAAATTTTCACAAAGCGTTCTTGAAAAAATGTCTCTGAATATCCAAACATCCTATAGAACTCGTTATGCATTTATTTATCATATGCATTACTGTAAATATCATTAGAAGTTTCATAAATCTCAAGGCAAAATTAAACTTAGAATGCTTTCACTATGATGGGATTTGATTATGCTGTGATTTATTGGTGCCAGAAAACCAGATAGCCTTGAACTTCTGAGATAAACTCTTTAAGATAGACCTATGGGGGATCTATATAGCTTTCTCTTAAGTTACCAGGTTTTTTTAAAAAAAAAATTAGTTTCCTAGTATGCTAAAGAAAAGATGCTATAAAGGCTGTGGGAATATGGAGAAAAGAGAGAAAACTGGGATTTATTCATTCTAAATTTGATAAGCAAACGTATATATTGGAAAATAATCTCTTACATTCATAATGAATCTAACCATTTAATCATTTATTCATCTAACATTTACTAAAAATCAATGATGCAAACACCTTTGAACTTAAACTGGGGAAATTCTGGGGTCTTCAGTTAAGATGCTAAATTAGGATTTGTATTTGCTTTTTTTCAGAATAGGACACCCTACTGACTTAGGACCACTCTATCCCTTCTTAATGATTGTTGTTTTACAAAGGATTGTTGGATCTGGCTCATTGACATCAGTCCTAGTCTTTCCATTTCCTTATTGTTCCTCATTCTTATTTCAGCACAGTATTTTAATTTTCTAGGGCTAGGAGATTTCCCTTTGCATAATGGGTTGTACTTTCCCCAGGATCTAAGTATAACTTAGTATCCAGACTGAAATGTTAGCAGAAGGATGCTCTGATTCGAAATTCTAGAGCTGACAGTAGATTACATATCTGTCCTATTTTTCACCAATTCATCCTTCACTGACAATTGTAGCCATGCAGGCAAGTTCCTCAATGCATGCATTTTTGATTATACTTCCTGAAACACATGCCCTTCTATGTCTTTTATCTAGATACTGAAATGTCTCTCTGCATATCCCTTGGTCCACCCTACATGTTCCTTTCCTGAGATCACCTTCTCAATTACTATACTAACTTTACTTCTTTTATGGTTTTCTTAGTTTAAGCGTGGTTTTTCCACTCATTACCAAGTTACAACACTATGCTACTTTTTTTGTTTAAAGGTAGGTAGCAGCTTGTCTTAAATCTAAATTATTCCTGTTCCATACTTGAAGGGGAAAGATAAGAGAAACCAGGCTCCTCTTTTAAATAGCAGAAGTTCATATCCTCTGCAGGAGCAGCAACCTGGTAGCAAGGAGCAGGCTCTTCCTTTCAAAATGAACACAGGCATGAACAGGACCTTTATATATTTAACAATACATTTAAGCTTACATATTAGATTAGCTTTGAAAGGGATAAGTTTTGAGTGTCAAATTAAAAATATTGATCAGTCTAGTAGAGCTTTGTATTCCTGAAGGACATATCTGAGAACATTGATAACACTCAATTTTCCAAATGTCACTATACTCATTTAAGTATATCACAAAGTAATAATAATATCAAGTAGAGATATCACCTTCCAGATAGTAGCCCTATTTTGTTTTCAATGACTAATTATTCCTTGTGATTTGTATTTACAGTGATGTGATCAATCTGGATGCTTCCTTTCTCTCTGTAGAAGCCACAATGGTCTAATTCTTAATGATAATTATTATTATTTTGCCTTTACTGCTCCAGCCTAGTCAAGAGAACAAATCATCAAAATTGATGAAATCAAATGATCAAAGTAAACCAAGATTTTTCTGAATGACCTTCAATCTTAGATGATGAAACACAAATATGAAAGAAGCAGGGTTCATTCATTAAAGAGGCAGCATCTAATGGAGAATATTAAGTCCGTTCTGCAGCCTTCTACAGATACTTGGCTTGGTTCATAATCTTGAACCAAGTCCATTATTTTACTTTATTCAAGCTTATTATTCCTATTTTTTATATTTTCAATACATCATATGTCCTTGGTTTCATTTTTACCAATAAATAAATCCAAGTACACAGGTTGTTTATTAAATAAGAGTTTCAAATCCCTGTTGAGATAAATACACTGAGGAGTTAGCTAAGTTCATTTACTACCTAACTGTTCCCTCTACCTGCTCTTTACAGAATAACTTAACAGTGTACCTCAAAAATTGAAAATTACCATCTGTAGTAGGTTTTTTTTTAAATTAAGTGAAAACATAAATGGTAGTGGTCTACTATATAGTCATCATCTGCTCTATGATAGCACAGACAACATGTCGATTGTGATTCTGAAAATACCTGACTTCTAATAGGAAGTTGGGAAAAAGTTTGCTTAGAATATTTCTTCTTAAACAGGGAAAATCTCAGTACTGCGTCTGCCTCCATTACCTAGGAGAAACTATCTTATGTGTTGCTAGGTTAAGAAAATCCTGATGCAACCTTTAAAAGAGCCTTCTTTCTTTTTGGTAGGTCTCTCCGATTCTTCAATGGTAACAGGAAAAAAAAAAAAAAACCTCATTCCCCATTTCTATTTTTTTCCCTTCCCTGTAAAGGAAACTCCATTATAGCAGCTCCTCTGCCCTCTCTTTATCCCCTTTTCTCTCTCTTCTTCTTGGTCAGTGGAGTGGCATATCTGATCAGTAAAACTCAAAGCAAGATTTTGTCAATTACAATATAACCCACTCTCTTCCTCTTCATCTTCACAGTGGGCTGCTTATAGGAAGATACACTCAGGTGTACTCCTCCACACCAGAAATTTCACAGAGCAGGTTGCCAACTTGGGAGATCCTGCAGTTGCCAAGCACTTCTTGGGCCTGGCTGGGTAAATCTGTCTAATGCTGGAGTTAAATGTTAGGGAGCTCATTTTTGCCACACACACTGAAATGTTATCCCCAAATATTAACTGCATCGTTAATAAAAGCAGTGTCTGGTTTTCTATTTGCCTTTTTTTTTTTTGACTGAACCTCACTTTGTTCTGAACTAGAGCAGCTAGAATGGAAGGCCCTGAAGAACAGATTAGTGGTATTTGGAACTTACCTTAGCAAACTTTTTCCAACAGGTATTGGTCTTACTGAGAAAATCCAAAGAAGTTTAATTAGCGCTCTGGAATTCTGCATATACTCCTTTATACCTGCAGGATAACATAAATATCATATTTTAAAATCATGCTATACAAAGGAAAACAAATTTAAGGTTAGACATTCCTGCTGGTTACATTCCCTCAATATAATTTAGTAATTTAAAATCACAAAATGTTGGCCGGGAGCGGTGGCTCATGCATGTAATCCTAGCACATTGGGAGGCCAAGGCAGGCGGATCACAAGGTCAGGAGTTTGAGACCAGCCTGGCCAATATGGTGAAACCCTATCTCTACTAAAATTATAAAAATTAGCCAAGTGTGTTGGTGTGAGCCTGTAATCTCAGCTACTTGGGAGGCTGAGGCAGGAGAATCACTTGAATCTGGGAGGTGGAGGTTGCAGTGAGCCAAGGTTGCACCACTGCATTTTAGCTTGGGCAACAGACCAAGACTTTGCCTCAAAAAAAAAAAAAAAATCACAGAATGTCTTTCATAGGTGTGTGTGTCATATGACTAACAAATCAAGACATTGGTAAACTGTAGCAAATATGTATATGTGTGTATATATATGTATTTTATATATATACAATATATAAATATGTACATATATATCTATTGAATTTAGTTTTCCAACTCTAGATTTATTAGTCTTTCATTTTTTTGTTAATGTTCATTGCATTTTATTATTGAAATGTATCATATGAATTTCACCAGGGAAGATTTTTATCTATAAATAGTTTTTGTACATAAATTTAAAAGGCTTCTGGTTCTTACTTCTTCCCTCTGGCCATGAGCTAAAAACAATACAGATAATTATCAGTTTATTTCAACTCTAATAGTTGAAACTGACATTTAAAAACTAGAAAATATACTCTGTAATTTACAGATTTCTCAGTTTGATATAGCATCAAAGAATATAAGTAAATATAGACATTGGATTGAGAATTAGAACTTGATTCAGTCCATAACCCTACCATAATTAACCAGATAATTTTGGGCAAGAATCCAACACTTACTGAGTCTTAATTGCTCTACGTGTAAAATGAAAAGCTTTGTACAAAATCGCCACTAAGGCCCCTTAAATCTTTCAAATTCTGAGATAATTTTCCTTCTAAGTGTACGTTTTGATATGCGTAGAATGATGAGGATTTTGTGGAAGCAAAACTCTCATGCTTAGATAAAGCCTGAATTTGTATAAACTTATGTATACCAATTGTTATCTTCTCTCTCTGCTGAACATGAGTTATTTATAAGTAAGTAATACTAAGGTGATTGTAATCAATGAATTTGAGATCCATGTATTATTGGAAAAAAAAATTAATTATCTACCTGATGGAGTTTAGTACAATTTTATTTTTAATTCAGAAGATTAATAACCCCTTGGAGCCTAATAAGCAGTAGATCAACCGTCCATCTTTCAGCTATCCTGATGTTAAGAAGTCGAAATTCTGAAGGGCTTGGAGAAACCACCGACAACGTGTAAGATAGCTTACAGAATTTAGCACGATACCATGATTTTTTTTCCCCTCCCGTGTCTTCGAAGGAAAAAGGTATTTTTGGTTGAAATATTCATATTTAATTGGTGTTCATATGTTTTTGTCTTGCGAAAACAATACGTTTCCTAAAACTGAAGGTTGAGTGATAGCTGGAATTACTACTTGCAAAGATAATTTTAAAACTGGCATATCAAATTTGTTTGCAACTATTATTAGAATAAAGGAAGCTAATTTAAGCTTGCATTATACTTCTAATGCACTGAGCCAATCTCTCTACATTACTTTACAAATAAAGCTTCATAACTACTCTATAAAAATTTGGATTATAACTCTCATTTTACAGATTAAGAAACAGAAGTAAGAATGTTTAAATCAGTAAAACATCTTAGTTTAACCCAGAAAAAGATAAGTGGCAGAACTGGCAAGTCTATTTAATTTCCAAGCCTATAGTTTTTCTTACTATGAACTGTGCTGTGTATCCTGGCACTGCAAAGCTTGATGGTTACTCCTGGGACAGTGCATATTCGATTTAAGTAGATTCTATCAGACCTATTGTATCTTAGCCTCTGAATGCATCAGTTAATATTTATCTTTCATATCTGAAGGCTTTGTCTAATTTCTCAGGAACCTGATTTTTGCATTCCATTTCAATGATATGTTCAGAGGAACAAAATGATACCTCCTCCATCTTTTAGCCTGAGTTTTCTGCTTGGTATTTAACAAGTTTCAAATAAATTTGTTTATACCAGGATTCTTAGCACAGAGAACTGAGCTAGGTGGGGCTGCCTGCAGGGAAAAAGCATCAGATAAGAAGCACTATGACAGGTGGTTGTGAAGAGAACAAGGCAGGGGTTTGTTGATTAGAACAAAGTGAATCATATTATACAGATTCATTAAATGTGGGGCTGGAAGGGACTTACCAATCAATTAGCTAAATATTATACTGCACAGGCGAAGAGAATAAGATACAATATGCTCATGAACTAGAAAGCAGATTTTAGGATTTCATTCATCTACCCAGTTTCTCAATGGTAGCATTGAAACCTCAATTGTATGTTTATATTGTATGCTTTTAAAAATAAATT
>NW_016107373.1:7322313-7325680 GCF_001604975.1 Cebus imitator | reverse complement strand
TTTTTTTTGAGACAGAGTCTCGCTCTGTCACCCAGGCTGGAGTGCAGTGGCATGATCTCAGCTCACTGCAACCTCCACCTCCCAGATTCAAGGGATTCTCCTGCCTCAACCTCTGGAGTAGCTGGAATTACAGGAACGTGCCACCATGCCTGGTAAATTTTTGTATTTTTAGTAGAGACAGGATTTCACCATGTTGGCCAGGCTGGTCTTGAACTCCTGACCTCAGGTGATCCCCCTGCCTCAGCTTCCCAAAGTGCTAGGATTACAGGTGTGAGCCACCACACCCAACCAAGAAATTCTCTTCTCTAGGCTTCAGTGTGTCTATCACATTGTACAGTTTAAGACTCAGGGAGCTGAGGTTATAGAAGACCTTGGAATAAGACCAACCTGAGGTCAGCAGCACCACTTCCTGGTTGCAGAGCTTTGAAAAGTGGCTTAATCTTTCTATAGGTCACTATCCTAATTTATGAAACAGGATAATGAGAGGTCCATCCTTTCTATACTGCTTTGGGATTAAATGAGGACATTTCTAGAGTACTTTGAATCAGGGTCTGTCCCAGAGTAAGCAAATACAAAGATGTCCAGGTATTGACAATACCTGGATGCTGATAGCATCCTCACCATCATTATAATTTATTTTATATGGGACTAATATAATGGAATATCTTTTGTAAATTATATTTTCCCTTTAAATAAAGAAATATAAATCTCAATAAAAAGAGATTATGGCTGAAGTACTAGCAAGAGATTCAAGTCAGCATTGTCATGGTAACTTTATTTTACTACCAATGAAATGGAAAAGACACAAATCTCTATATATATTTGAAACTAAGTATTCAATACACTAAAATAACAGACTTGGAAATGGCTCTTTTTGCTCAGAACAACTTAAAGTAATTGCACTCAAAGGCAGAAATTCTCATAGCTTCTCATAGCTAAACCTTGTAACTAAAACAAATGATTTTACATGACAAAAAAGGAGAAAGTTCACATTTCTTCTTAATTATCATAAGTTAATGCGAAGAAATGTCCATTTGGACTATGCTGTTAGAAGCTCAGTTATGCAATATTCATATAAAAATAGTTCCAAATCAATACAACATGTTTTAAATTTACATTAACATTTAAATTAATGAGAAGCTCAAATGTGAATTATGGCATGTAAGATGTTTAGGACGACGTCTCTTCTTGCCAACTTGGAACAGAGTCTATTGACTCACCTTCATAGTTTCATAAACAGCTTCCAGACTTTATGTGTTTTCAGTGCCAGAGGATTTTCAGACTGATGAAGGGGCCATATTGACATCACCAGAGAATGATGTTGGCTCTATCCACCAAAGTTATAAAATGCAGCTAGTAAGTTACCTCTGAAGGGCAGTTTGCCACAGATTATTCTCACATCTGGGGTTGCTTTAGAATTAGAGCTTATTCCTTTTTTTCTCATGTGAATTTTATTCATCATATATTTCTAGAGCACCTATTCTGGACAGAACACTGTGCTAAAAATAACACAGATCCTCCTTCAAGAAACCCACAGTCTATTGAATGAGGTAGTAATTTACATAAACAGTCAGAGAATCCTATGACATATTCTGTGACAAAACAATTTATGAATTGGGTGCTATCACAGGTACCTAGATAAGACTGAGGAGAAGGACAACTTTCTGAAGAAATGAGGCTTCAAAACCAAGTAAGCATCATTAATTAAGGAAGTATAGAAGATCTCACCAGTCAGAGGGAAGATCACATAAAAGAGTCAGACACCTTCCCTTCAATAAACAAGAAATTCACAATGATTAGTGTGAGAGGTGGCAAGTATGTGTGTGTAAGTTTATGTGTGTTTGTTTAGTGTGTAGGTACACACGCTCACATAGAAGTGTGAATATAACTAATTAATATCCATGATTAGAAAGATAATGAGCTTTCTCATAAGTCATGATAAGGAGTTTGGACATGATCCTTAAAATTATGCAGATGCATAAGTTCTGATGGATTTTAAGTAAGCTTGATTTAAAAAGTATCGCTCTGGCAATAACATAGAGAATAGATGAAAGGTGAGAGGTTTTTTTCTACAAAAGTCAACAGTTTTTTGTCAGACGTCAAAAGAGGCCTTAGTAAATCCACGCTTGAATTCATGTGATGTCAGATGCAAGACACAGTGGAGAATGTCAGAGAAACTTAGCAATTCCAAATCTCATGACTTTCTTTTTGACTGCAAAGTGAAATGGGCAATGAGAGACTAGAATTAGCAGTACTGTACCTGAGTGCTGCCACCCTCACTCATTTGTGAAAAACAATACATTGACCACCAGCTATGCACCAGGGACAGTACTGGGTCTTGAAAGCATGAGAAAGAACAATTCTCGAGAAACATTTCTTGATCAATGAGACAGAACAATGACATAAATAAAAGCATTTCTAGATTAGGGTAAAAAATCATTGAGAAACACACAAGGTGATGTGATAATAAAAAGGATGGGGTCAGACAGGGTTGTTTAACTGAAGAGCGCAAGCTTTGGACTGGAGATTCAAATCCCTGCTCTGCCATTTCTCTGTTATGTTGTATTGGCAAGATCTTGTGCCTCAAATTATTCTGTAAATTGAAGCTAAATATTTCACTTCATCGGTTTATTGTGAGGACTAAATGAGTTAATAAATACACAAAGATTAGCCCAGTACTTCGCAAATAGAAATGTTCCAACTTACTATTAGTATAGTTGTAGTTACTATTATTACTTTTTTTTTCCATTTATTTATTTATTGCATTTTAGGTTTTGGGGTACATGTGAAGAACATGCAAGATTGTTGCATAGGTACACATGTGGCAGTGTGATTTGCTGCCTTCCTCCCCATCACCTACATCTGGCATCTCTCCCCTTGCTATCTCTCCCCAACTCCCCACCGCCCACCATCCCTCCCCTATTTCCCCCCAACTGACCCCAGTGTGCAGTGCTCCCCTCCCTGTGTCCATGTGTTCTCATTTTGTTATCACTGTTCTGTGAATAGATCGGCAATGGAAGGACTAGTTGAAAGGTGAAATTTGGGCTTAAACCTGAAGAATGAGAAAGAGCCAGACATGTGAAAAGCCTTAGAAAAGATAGTCATGCCTAACAAAGCCAACAACAGTGCAAAATTTCTGAAGTGTCTTAATGTTAAAATGTCTTCAACTTATTACGAACTACTTCATTATTATTACATAAGATTCAGCTGCTTTTACCACTCAAGGAAAGGAAGGGTAACTTATCTAAATAAAGAATCCAGGCCAGGCATGGTAGCTCATGCTGTAACCTCAGCACTTTAGTAGGCCAAAGGAGGAGGGTAGCTTACACCAGGAGTTCAAAATCAGCCTGGGCCATGTAGTGAAACC
>NW_016107373.1:7206602-7317722 GCF_001604975.1 Cebus imitator | reverse complement strand
TAGAAATAGAAATTCCATTTGACCCAGCAATCCCATTACTGGGTATATATCCAAAGGATTATAAATCGTTCTACTATAAGGATATGTGCACATGAATGTTCATTGCAGCACTGTTTACAATAGCAAAGACCTGGAACCAACCCAAATGCCCATCGATGATAGACTGGACAGGGAAAATGTGGCATATATACACAATGGAATGTTATGCAGCCATCAAAAATGATGAGTTTGTGTCCTTTGTAGGGACATGGATCAACCTGGAAACCATCATTCTCAGCAATCTGACAGAAGGGCAGAAAATCAAACACCGCATGTTCTCACTCATAAGTGGGTGTTGAGCAATGAGAACACACAGAGACAGGGAGGGGAGCACTACACACTGGGGTCAGTTGGGGGGAAATAGGGGAGAAACAGTGGGGGGTGGGGAGTTGCGGAGAGATAGCAAGGGGAGAGATGCCAGATGTAGGTGATGGGGAGGAAGGCAGCAAATCACACTGCCACATGTGTACCTATGCAACAATCTTGCATGTTCTTCACATGTACCCCAAAACCTTAAATGCAATAAAATAAATAAATGGGGAAAAAATATAGCCAGATTTGGTGGTACATGCCAATAGTCCAAGTTACTTGGGAGGCTGAGTGGGGAGGGTCGTTAGAGCCAAGAAGATAGAGGCTGCAGGAAGCTTTGATAGTGCCGCTGCCCTGCAGCCTGGGCAACAGAGCAAGGCTCTGTCTCAAAAGAAAAAAAAAAAAAGGAAATCATATTTGCCAGGATTTTATAAGAAAAATCATGTTTGAGAGATAGCTAACACATATTTTTTCATTTTTAATCAACGCCAGGCAGCTAATGATCATAGCTAGTATCAGAAACTGTCATTTTCCAGCACACAAATGTGTCAATGATTGGCAGAAAACAAATGAGCCTTTATTGGTGAAATTAATGGTGTTAACATATATGGATGGACATACATATATTTGAGAACCTACTGATATTTAGATTAAGACCATTTAAGAATCTACTGAGGCCAGATGCATGTATCCTTAAGTTAGGGATGACACTCAAAGCTTCATTTGTAACTGATTGTCTGTTTAACTATGGGTGAGAAGAACATTGATTTATGCAACTGTAAGGTTGGAATGTTGCCTGTTGAAAGGTAGCAGTTGGAAAGCCTAAAAAAATAAAAATGTGGAATTTTGTTGCACTGAGAATAGGCTGTAATTTTTGTATGCTTGCTCACTATTGAAAGAATGTTTGTCGAATAAATCTTTTTGTTTACCAAAATTAAGTCAGTATAACCTAGTACAGAGGGCATAGCTAACCCTCACCCAGAGGGCTCAGGGTTCTTTGGTGATTATTATTTACCAAAAATAAGTTTACATGCCTGTGTGTTGTGCAGGGCCAAAGAAGCTTAGATCAGTTTGCAGTACTTAAACTGTCCAAGGACAAATAAAAAAAGCTCCTGCTTCTGGAGTATGATAAGAAAGACATTGCTGGAAATTGAAGTCAGAGAGCTAGACAGGAATCAAACAGTGTAGGAACTTGCAGCTCCTGATAGCATTGTTGGATTTCATTCTCATTGCAATAGAATCTTTTAAGATGTAAGTGGAGAGAGCCATTGATCTGTTTTGAGTTTTTTAAAGATGATAATAATCAATGTGTAGAAAATGGATTGTAAAGGTATTATTGAGTGCAGGGAGGGAAATTTAGGAGTGTTTCAGATGTCTAGGAAAGAGTGATACATGTTTCAAACATAGCCACAGAAATGGACACAGAAATGTAGCTTGGTTTTGAAACATATTTTAGAAGAAATCTTCTAAAGGATTTGCTTGTGCATTAGAAGTGAAAAATGCCACAAGAAAAGATTGAAGTTTAGCACTACTGTTAGGAAATCTTAATGCTGAATGTGGTTAGTTGAGGTGGTCTATGTTTTAGATTTGAGGTGCATTCTTATCGCTAACAGGAGCCTTTCGCAATGGCAAAGAAAGAAACGTAAGCCTCCTGCTGACTTTTCTGAGGAGCCATGCAGAAATCTGCCATTTCCAATGACAGGGCCTTCAACAGAGGCTGCCTCTAGATGAATACATACCCTTTGGAGTCATGTGAGATGCCTTGCTCACATAGAGAGGCCATTTTTTTTTTTTTCATAAATAAGTAGGAAGATCTAAATGGGAAATTTCAGTATTTCATATTTATTTCAAATTCAGTGAGGTTTACTGTTCCCTTGTAGAAAATGAAGGACCAAGAAAAGGCCTCTATTATGATCTGCTATCAGAAAGAAGTTGATATTCATCACACTTGATCTCACCCAAAAGGCCAAGAAGCGATATTCATCAAAAGCTACAGAGCTTCAAAATAATCTCAGATTTGAGTTCAGTGTATGAAAATGTTTTCATAATCACTGATTAAGTCAGTCAGTCAGTCCATCTGCCAGTCTATCAGTCAGCCATTTCCCTTAATAAATATTTACTATGAATTAGCTATGCACTGGGCCAGGTGTTGGTGATATGTCTTTTATAACGTCTCTTCTGCCTGAACATTTTCTAGATTTTTAGTCTATTAAACACCAACACAAAATATCTCAAGCACGATTCGTAAAACTGATTTCACTACACTCTACATTGACTCTAGAACAATTGCAAAAATTACTAACAACAATAAAAAACAATAACAAAAAACAATACAATAACAAAAACAATAACAAAAAACAATAAAGTTGATGACCTGTAAGAACTTTACATCCTTTAGAAAAACATTTCACTTATGCTTCCAAATTCTAATTGTGAATTTGCTTGAGATTTTTTTAAAGAAAGGAATTAATCATTATGTACAAATAATATCATGATCTTTATACATGTTAACAGATATGTAACAGATAATGACAGGGTTTGTAGACACACACTACTAAAAGTGAATTATTTTCATACATATTTTAAAATAATTTGGTTTACATAGTAAAAACTAAAATGAGAAGATTTATACCCAAACTTGGTATTTTACTTTTCCACGGCCTGTGAATAGTAGGAAAGAGATAGTTCAGTATTCTGTGCCACAATATTTTTATCTAGAGTGGAGTTAAATCTATATAGCCACTTTATTCTTATTTATTTTAACATAAGAATTACAAGTCTGGTGTCTAGGAAGCCTTCTAGGCTCTCTCGTTTTTATCTCAAAATAAAGAGACCACATCATTACTATCATCTGAAGTAAAAAGAAACCAAGAGATGAATTGCCTAAAAGAATATATTCACATCATTATCAGTTCAATGGTACAGTATAATACTTCTACACATTATTATTTTTTTTTCATATTTGCCTTTAGCTGTTGGAGACAGCTGAAGTTGTTGACAAGTTGTATGTATATTTCAATCCATATCATCATATTTTTTCTGGTACTTCTCTAAGGCAGGCAAGAATAATCAACCAATGGAATAAGTCTTACTGGATTAATATTTAATAATTGAGGTATTATACATTTCCTGAGGATTTATGAGCAGGTTAAAAATTAGTAATCTCACAAGTACTTGGGTGGTATCACTTTGTAATTTTCCCTCAGGGAATAACTGATGATCATTTCTGTCATAACTTAAAAATGAAAGAGAAGTGATATCAGTTTAAATACAGAATATTTTATGGGTTATTTGCTTTCAAAGTGCTCAGAGACTAGTGGTTTCCATTTAGACAATTTGTAAATGTGAAAAAGGGAACTGGATAATAGCAGTATGAGGGTGCTAATCCCCAAAACTTTCTGCATTAAATATATGAATAGCTTCTTTTCAAAGACATATTAATATACTCTAATGATGTTTTTATGGTGCCACCTTAGTAACTCAAAGAGAACAAACACTACCACAAATAAAAGTTTATCTGTCTGTGGGGGAAAACTGAGACCTCTGTGGTGAGCCAAAAAGTAAGCTTAGTGCAAATAGACCATGAGTGAGTGACAAAATGCCACTCTTTCTAAGTGGGGCTGATTCCGTACTCCATACACTCTCATTATGTATTCTGCTAATAGCACAAGGAAGTGAAAATAACAGTTAGTTCTGTAAAGAGCTGGGTGCAACATTAAGATTTAATTAAACCTTGTTTTACTTGGGCAAGCTAGTCATGCAGTGATGTCACAGGAGAACAGAACCCAACACTCTGATGACTAGTAGCAAAGATGTGTAGCTGAAATGCCAGTGCACATAGCTAATGTAAACAAGTTGAGGGGCGCAAGGGAAACAGTGCTGTAAACTGAAACGATGCCACATGAGTCATGCTGGAAGGATGTGATGGTGTTGAGTCTGTAGAAAGCAAACAGACTTCGAGAGGACTGGGCAGGAATCAGGTTTCTGGTTTGTTCTGGTAAAGCGTGATTCAAACTCTTTTGTGGGCCTCATGGCATAGAACAGGAACCAAAGGCAGGGATGACAGGAAACAGGAAATGCAATTTCAGCTCAACATAAAAAAATTCTACCTGTCAAAATTATCCAAGAGTGGAATAGATTGTCGTTGGAGGTAATAGGTTTATAATCATTTGAGGTATTTAGGTATTGACTGCACAGCCAGTTGGTAGTTACTTTCTAACTAGGTATAGTGTCACTCTCAGAATCCAATGAGTCATACCATTTAGGTGTTAATTCAGTGAAGAAGAGGCAGTCAAAGTATGAATCTACATAAATTGAAAAAAACTTACATAGTAGAATTTGAGGTGGGGTGATGCTCGTTTTATCTATCAACTTGACTGGGTTAAGTGATGCCCAGATAGACGGTAAAATGTTATTTCTGGTGTGTCTGTGAAGGTGTTTCTGGAGAAAATTAGCATGAAACAATTTAGCTATCTCACTTATAGAAATATTACTTTAATTAACATATAATAATTGTACATATTTAGGAGGTACAGGGTGATATTTTGATGCATATATTGTATACAATGTGTAATGATCAAATAAGGGTAATTAGCATATCTACAACCTTGAACATTGATTATTTCTTTATGTTTGGAACATTCAAAATCTTGCATTAGTCTGTTCTCATGATGCTATGAAGAAATACCCAAGACTGGGTAATTTGTAAAGAAAAGTGGTTTAATTGACTCACAGTTCTGCATGGCTAGGGAGGCCTCAGGTGTTATTATGGTGGAAGGCACCTCTTCACAGGGTGGCAGGAGACAGAATGAGCCAAGCAAAGGGGTAAAAGCCCCTTATAAAGCCATCAGATCTTGTGAGAACTTACTGTCATGAGAACAACATGGAGGTAACCACCCCCATGGTTCAATTACCTTCCACTGGGTAGAATTATCTTCCCCATGACATATGGGGATTATGAGAACCACAATTCAAGATGAGATTTGGGTGGCGACATAGCCAAACCATATCACCTCTCTTCTAGCTATTTGAAAATATAAAATAAATTACTGTTAACTGTAGTTATCCTACAGTATTATAGAGCACTACAATTTATTCCTCCTATCCTGTGATTTTATATCCATTAACCAATTTCTCACTACTCTTCCCTTCAGGATATCCTTCCCAGATGCTAGGAACCACTATTTTACTCTCTGCTGTTACAGAATAACTGTTTTAGCTTTCATATATGAGTGAGAACATGTGTTTCTTACTCTGTCTCACCCCAGTTAGAGTGACTATTATCAAAAAGACAAAAAAAAAAAAATGCTGGTGAGGACATGTAGAAAAGGGAACTCTTATACACTGTTGGTGGGAATGTTAATTAGTACAGCCATTATGGAAAACAGTATGGAGGTTTCTCCGAAAGCTAAAAATAGAACTACCATATGGTCTAACAATCCTACTACTTGGTATATATCCAAAGGAAAGAAAATCAGTATGTCAAAGATGTATCTACATTTCCATGTTTCTTGCAACACTATTTACAATAGCCAAGATATAAAATCAACCTACATGTTCATCAATGATGAATGAATAAAGAAAATGTGGCATATATACACAATGAAATACTATTTATCTATAAAAAAGAAAGAAATACTGTCATTTACTAAAACATGGATGAGCTTGGAGGATATGACGGTGGGTAATATGAGCAAGGCACAGAAAGTGATTAACATTTGAATTAGTAGACTGAGCAAAAAAATCTGCCACCAACAATTTGGGCAGGCATCATCCAATTGGTTGAGTGCCCTAACAGAACCAAAAGTTGGAGGAAGGTTGAATTCTCTCTCTCTTCTTGAGCTGGGACATGCATCATCTCCTGTCCTCTGACACCACAAGTTCATGGACATTCAAACTCTGAGACTTAACACCAGTTGCCCCAAACCGTGTCATTCTTCAGACTGGGACTGAGTTATGCCACCAGCTTTTCAGATTATCCAGCTTGCAAGCAGCATATGATGGGACTTCCTAGTTTCCATAATTACATAAGCAAATTCTCATAGTATTAATAAATTCTTTGTACATGTTCATTTATGTATATTCTATTGGCTCAGCTTCTCTGGAGAAGCCTAGTGAATACAGGTAAAATTAGCAGCATTGACCCAAGTGCCATAACATGTAAATTAACACTTGAGAAGCAATTTTTCTGATGAAGCTTTTTCTATATTAGGTGACCTTGAAAAATTGAATGTACTTTAGCAGTATATTTGTTTCCTAGGGCTGCCATAACAAAGTGTCACAAATGAGGTGGCTTAAAACAGCAGCAATTTATTCTCTTACAGTTCCTGGAGGTCAGAACCCCAAACTAAAATATGGCCAGGCCACAGTCTCTCTGAAGACTCTATGGGAGAATCTTTTCTTGTCTCTTCTTGCTTTTAGTAACTCCAAGTGACCCTTGGTTTGTGGCACCTGCACTTCAATTTCAGCCTTCATCTTCACATGGCCTTCTTCCCTCTATGTTTGTCTTCTCTGTGTGTCTAATTTTATTTGTTGATTATTATTATTATTATACTTTAAGTTCTGGGAAGCGTGCATAATGTGCAGTTTTGTTACTTAGGTATACACGTGCTATGGTGGTTTGCTGAATCCATCAACCTGTCACCTACATTAGGTATTTCTCCTAATGCTATTCCTCCCCTAGTCTCCCACATCCCGACAGGCCCCAGTGTGTGATGTTTTACCCCTACCCTGTGTCCATGTGTTCTCATTGTTCAACTCCCACTTATGAGGTAAAAGGTGGTGTTTGGTTTTCTGTTCTTGTGTTAGTTTACTGAGAATGATGGTTTTCAGCTTCATCCATGTCCCTGCAAAGGACATAAACTCACCCTTTTTTATGGCTGCATAGTATTCCATGGTGTATATGTGCCACATTTTCTTTATCCAGTCTATCATTGATGGGCATTTGGTTGGTTCTAAGTCTTTGTACTGTGAACAGTGTCACAATAATCATATGTGTGTATGTATCTTTATAGTAGAATGATTTACAATCCTTTGGGTATATACCCAGTAATGGGATTGCTGGGTCAAATGGTATTTCTGGTTCTAGATCCTTGAGGAATTGCCACACTGTTTTCCACAGTGGTTGAACTAATTTACACTGCCACCAACAGGGCTAATATCCAGAATCTACAAAGAAATTAAACAAATTTACAAGAAAAAAAACAACCCCATCAAAAAGTAGGCAAAGGCTATGAACAGGCACTTTTCAAAAGAAGACATTTATGCAGCCAACAAACATGAAAAAAAAAGTTCATCACCAGTCATTAGAGAGATGCAAATGAAAACCACATTGAGAAACCATCTCACGCTAGTTAGAATGGTGATCATTAAAAAGTCAGGAAACAACAGATGCTGGAGAGAATGTGGAGAAATAGGAACACTTTTTATTTTATTTTTTTTAATGATACCAGTCATTGGAGTTAGGGCCCACCTAAATCCTAATCTCATTTTAACCGGCTTATATCTGCAAAGACTCTATTTTCAAATAAGGTCACATTTATAACCACGAGGGGTTAAAACTTTAATATATGTTTTTGGAAAACACAATTCAACTCATAACAAGCAAGATTACATCTTTTCATCATCAACACTTGTACAAATTAAGGCATCTAATTTTCATTTATAATATGTCCTTCCTTTCCTGGGCTTTAATTCCCTGCATCTTATTCTTTCCACTTTCCAACTTAATAAAACTAAAGGACATTTTACTCTCTGAACACATCAACTTCTTCTACATAATTGTTTATGCATTGGAGCATTCTGCCTTGTCCATATCAACACTTTCTAGTACTTCTACAACTTTTAGCTATGTTTTATACATTTCTTATATCTGTTAGGCAAAATAGTTTCTGTCATCCTCTGTTCTCATTATAGCATCTGCATATATGTTCACTAAGCGAATTGTCAAGCCATATCATTAACATTTGTTTCTCTCTCTCTCTGAAACTGTAAATTATTTAAAAGCAGGGACCATGTTTATCATACATACATATTTATCGAATAAATTAATGAATTAATGGATGACTGAGTAAATAGTTGCACTTACGACCCATGTAAGTGTGTAAAAGAATCTGAATATGTGAGGTGTTTTGGATATTAAGAAAGAAATAGTATAGAGAGTAAAGGCCAGCAAAAATATCTCTTTCAATTTTTTTTAATGACCTCCTTCTCTTGTTACAATCAAACAATATGTAAAGGAATCCTTACTCCTTAAGGTCAGTTTTATTAGTGGGTATGTGGAATTATTCTGATTAATCATCTTTATCCATTCATATTATTTAATTATATATACACATATTTGTGGGATGCTACAACATATAAAAGTTTTTAATGTATAAAAGCCTTGGATATTTTGTTTGTACATTTAAAAATA
The DNA here is from genome assembly GCF_001604975.1 of Cebus imitator. Lineage (NCBI taxonomy): Eukaryota > Metazoa > Chordata > Mammalia > Primates > Cebidae > Cebus > Cebus imitator. The sequence continues at coordinate 7,308,961 of NW_016107373.1, read as the reverse complement.
ATATCAAGCATAGTATTTATGAGTAAAAAAATTTAGTTGCTGAGTTACTTTAAAAGTTATATATACCTGGGATTTTGTGACTCTTAACAGAGGAACAATTTTCAATGAGTACTGATAATGATCAGATGAGTGATTTAAATTCATTTCCAGTGGCCAGATTGCTGTCATCCTATGTTTTTGTTGCTGCTATTGTTCTGGGGAAGAGAGAGAGAGTGAGGAAGAAAGGAGGAAAGGAAGAGAAGAAAAGAAATAAAGTAAAACTCTTAGTTAGATACCCCCAATAATCTTAATGCTTTATTATACCTCACTGTCTGCTGACTGGCTGGATGGCCTATATTAACAACATCAAAAAATTCTTCTTAGTGGACGTAATTCTGTAGTCGTTGGTGCTCAAGATGGGAAAATCTAATCTGGTATTTTTCCTTGCTGTGTTTTAGTATGTACACAGAGGATTCCACTGGACATTCTCTTACATTTTATATTTAAGGGCATCTATAATGCTTTCAAAGGTCTTAAGGCTGTTACATGATTTCTAAATATTAAGTTTGTGGTTACTGGTAACATTTGCTTAGTGAGAACCCAGTTGAAACATTTTAGTAAAGCTTTTAATAATGGTTTCAGAAGATACCCACCAACAAACAAACAAAAAGTAAGCCAATGGGCATGATTATCCATGAGGCCAGTATACTAGAGTTTGAGAAAATAAGTTCTGAGAACATAATACAATATTTTAAGAGCAGTCTATGTTACTATTTCACAGGAATATACCACCAAATGTGAGCAGGGGAAGAAGGTTATTACATTTTACTTTGCTGTCTATATTCTACCTCATAGGGTGTGTGTACTCATAATTGTTTTGTGGTTACTTGCAATAATCAACCAATTATAAGCACATTAATGAACAAAGAATACTTCAGCAGAGTACTGAAGTCACCAGAGAAATCTATAATACATACATAGGTACATACATTTGCATAGACATACATAAATATGCAAGCCATCCAAGCAGTCAGCAGAGAGAAAGGTATGAAAGAAGACAGTAACACAATTCAGAGTACCCATCTCAAATTTTTACTCTATTTCTTTTTTCTCTCTCTTTTATCTTTCCTTCTTCCCTACCTCTCGAGTTCCCTAAAAACAGCAGTAGCAGCAGCAGCAACAAAAGCAGAAACAAAACCATATAGGATAACAGTGATCTGGCCGCTGAAAATCAGTTGAAGTTACTGAACTCATTTGCCTGATCATTATCAATACTCACTGGAAAGTTTTCCTCAGTTAGTTAACCAGTATCTGCTTGAGTCACAAAATCCCATGTATTTATAACTTTTAAAATAAATAAGGCACTATAGATTTTTCACTCATAAATAATATGCTTGATATTATATTATAAATGTACAAACAAAAATCCAAGCCTTTTCTAAATTAAAACATTTTATACATTATAGCATCTAATAGTTGCTCTTATTTCCTGTGTTACATTCTTTTAGGGGCAGAAACCATGACCCTGTACACAGAAGTCAGAATGGAACCTGTTTCTGTACTAGATTGTTTAATTTATACATATTTTTATTATATCAAGAAGGAGGTGGGTTTTGTAGATGATATTTAAAGACATATAAAAATATATTTCTGAATTAGAATTTAGGCTTAACATTTCTCCTTCAGCCTATAAATCCCACACATAATTCCTCTCTTATTGAGATGTAAGTCAGAAGGTGAACTTTCTTATTAAAGGGCTTTCCAAGCATCATTCCAAATGAAATAGCCAAAACAATAGAAAATAAAGAATTAAGATGTTTAATAAAAGTAGAATGGGTTCTAACTGTATTTACTTTTCTAGAGCATGAAAAATATGTGATTAGGATGGAGAAGCAGAATATCTTAGAAACGTAGTTATGACAATTGTTAAAAATGCCAAATTCAAATGTTCATCCAGGTGAATTTTTCACCATCATTGTATGACGTTCTCCTGCTTCTGATTATACACCTACAGCAGGGAAGAATTTACTTTTTATAAGGGGGCCTATCATGAAGAGAACGGATTTACCCAACTCTTTGAAATTTCCTATTTATATAATGAGTCATTCAATCCGTGCCTAGAGTAGCACTGTGTAACACAGCTAAGTACGTGAGTTCTGGATCTATTTCAAGTCTCTGCTCCAACTTTTACTAGCTCTATGACTTCAGAAATGGTTTTCATTCTTTGCCCCGTTCACTTCATCTGTAAAATGTAGACACTAATAGCCTGTACCACATAGGGTCATTCTGAAGAGTGTTCCATATCAAGTGTACAGACCAGTGACTGACACATATTAAGCACTGTATGAATATGAAGTCTTTGTATTTATTTTTTTTAGTTGAAGATACAGTTTTTAGCAGAGTATGATTTACCAGATGTTGTCCTCAATAATGGCGATATAATAGCCATCAAAACAAAATCCTTGCCCTCATGAAATTTACCTTCTTACTTGAGTAACTATAACAGAACTTAGGTAGCTATTTGCCAAAGCCTTCTCCTTTTTTCTTGATAGCTGAACTACCTATCTCAGCTTTTTCTATGTTGATGTATGTCCATAGGACTGAGCTGTGGCCAAAGGAGTGTGAAAGGAAGTGATGTGCACTATTTTCCGGCCTGGCTAATACATATTTCCCACATGCCATTTATTCTCCTCTCTTCCCTTGTCTGCTTGCTGTATGAAGACGCTAGGACAAGCTTGAATGCCACAGGCTACAGAAGTCAGCCTTTATTCCTGAATGACTGGATGGGGCAGATTCTCAGCCTCACCTCCCTGCTGCCACCAACATTCAGGGTTCATACAACTAGGAAAACGATCGTTTATTGTATTATGCTGTTAAAATTTCAAGGTTTCTCTCTCACAGCATTTAGCATCACTTTAGTTAATGTGGAGAGGTTAAGTAGACAGATATATCTATAGTATAATATCAACTAATGCTAAGTGTGTCGCAGAAGAGTGAATCAGGGAAAGGGAGGGGAGGAGAGTGGTCAGGGACGTCCTCACCAATGGGGGGCACATCTGAAGTGAGACAAGTAAAATGAGCTAAAGAAATGCATGTATAGCTATTGAAAAAGCACTCCAGACAAAAGGAGTCACAAGAGCAAAACCCCTGAAATGGGAGAGTTCTTGGAATTTTCACAGGTTCATGAGAAAATCAACATGAACTGGAACTGAGTAAAAAGTGTGTTCAGAGGGAATCAGAGGACAGACCAGTAAGGCTTTATAGATGAGGGTAAAGATTGTGGATTTTATTGGAAAATTTTCAGAAAGGAAATCATGTAATATAATTTACATTTTTAAATAATCACTCTAGCTTCTGTGCAGAGGGTGAGTTAGGAAATGATGGAAAGCTGACATATCATTTATGGAGTTACTACAGTCGCTTTGAAAACAACACAATGGCAACTTCAGTCTTCTTATGTCAGTGTTTTTGCTCCCTAGAAACTTTGTCCATTTATCACGAAACAATGTATCATAAATACACCATGAGGTGTATAATCTGCAAGCATCGTTTTATGATAAATGAACAAAGGTTTTAAATAAGTTTTAATCTGATATGATCTGTTTAATCCTCCCCCAGAAGCACTTGAGTTTGACACCGTCATTCTTTTTAACGTTTATATTAAATTGAGGTGCATGTGTATTACATAGGTAAACTTGTGTCATAGGGCTTTGTCGTACAGATTATTTCATTACCCAAGTGGTAAGCCTAGTACCCATCAGTTATTTTTCCTGATCCTCTTGCTCTTCCCACTCTTTACCCTCTGAGAGACCCCAGTGTGTGTTGATCCCTTCTATTTCCATGTGTTCTCATCATTTAGCTCCCACTTACAAGTGAGGACATGCAGACACCATCATTCTTAAATCCATTCAAAATTACATGTGGTTCCCTAGATATGCTCTACACCTCTTACCTTTCTAAAGCTGGACATAATTCATCAAACTGTAGAAATCTTGTTCTAGATTTTCTAACCTTAAACCCTATCACATCTATTTTTAATTTCTGCAATTGATACTTTCTAAAATGCTTTTAAATCTCCTTTTACACAGAACCAGTACAACTCTTGACTACATTTTTCATATGAAGATGTGGTTGTTTGGAAACAGCTTGACTTGTATCATAGCAATGGAATTTATGTCTCCAAAGAACATGTTCTAAAGGTAGTAAATAAGTTCAAGTGGAAAAGGGTTTTGTAGTAAGATATGTTTTGGAGTCATTGAACTAAATAAAATTAGTCGGATCCAATGTCTGCAGGGCAGTTCAGAGAATTTAGCATGCTTTTATGCATATGATTCTCCATGAGTTAAAATAATATTTGGAGTATTAATCAAACTTAATTGACTACAGGAGTCTTTCCTCTTTTATGAAATATTTCAAGGGACTAAATAAAGTTCTGTTGAATACATCCTACTGATTTCTAGAGAACACAAATTTTAAGTAAGTTATAATCTGATATAATCTAAAAGCAGCAATCTGTATGACCAAAATGGTAATTCAGCATTGAAATGAATATGGGAACTATCTCTCATCTTGTATACGCACACTAATCTCGTTCCTCAGAAAAACTTCTTTTGGTAATATTCTCATGATGAAATCATTTTGAAAGTAATTTTGTGAAAATGTAAATTACAGCAGGCAATTCATTAATTATTATTACCTAAACTTACTCCAAGGGTACTGAATAAATTGCACGTGAATCTCATCTATTCAGAGTTATCTTCATTAAAAATAAAATTTGGGGAAGTCTGGTAGGAAAAAGGCTTCGTACAGTTTCCAGTCACTAGACTATAAAAAGGGAAAGAGATTTCTGTTGTTGGAAATTTACAATATAGCAGAGAGGCTTATCCCATCACATAAAAGCCTCCAGAAAGCCACAGATGAATGCTGTTTGCTTCGTGTCTGTGTTCATCCTTTTCTTATTCCTATTTTAAGATGGGTAACCACTTACAAAGGACCAGAGGGTGTTTTCACACCTTTTACTCCTCTTTATTAAGGTAGACTTTATAGCCCAAGTGTGACAGGTAGTGTTTTGGCACACTGGATTTCTCCCAGGAACATGTTATCTAACTCTGCAGGAGTTGGAGACTTCAGACTGGCTCAGGATTAATAGATACCACTTTGCCATCAGCAAACTCTTTGTACCCAGAAAACAAGGTTGTAGTCAGGCGTGCTCTATTTTCTTTGGACAGCCTATAGTCGTTGTCCCAAAATAAAGAATACTTTGTCTTTCTACAGTATAATAAAGATAACATGGGTTACAGAATGAAAAAACATCTGAAAATCCATATTTGTGGGTTAGTCAAGGCGCTTAATGTATATAAGCCTGTTATTTAATTTCTCTAATGGGCAAAAAGATCAACCTACTTCACAAAGCTGTTATATGAATTGATGAGATTTAAAATTTGTACTATTCCAGAATGTAAATCTGGGAAAGCAGATATCTTGACTGCGTTGTTCTCTTCAACTCAATGCCTTGAGCAGTACTTTGCGTAAAATAGGAAGGCAATATAATTTTAATTTTCCTGATTGAACATACTTAGTATACTGAAGCCCTTTTTATCACAGGTCCTAATATAAACAAAGTCACCAGTGATTAGGCATGGTGAAAATTTTTGTTTATCATAAAGTACTGCTTTAAGTTTTGAACATGTTTTAGATGAATAGCTGGGCAGCTGAAAACACTTTATCAATCATAATAATAATTTCTTTTCTCCCATATTATGCAAATTTTCTCCAAGGAGCAACAGTGAAGAGTAACTTCATGTTTTAGGACAATTATAAAATTTAAAGATGATTTTAATATGTTGAGTAAAAAGGAAACTGACATTTACTTGGGAATTTGGCATATGTGGTTCCAAGAAAGTAAAAATCTAAAGATTGTGTGGGTGGATGGTTTTTATCATTCTTCCTTATGGTGTTCTGAAATGAATAGCTAGAAATTTTAATTGAGAAACAGTTTCATTAAAATTACCTCTATTTCCCATTGCTCTAGTATATTCCAATTTACCTAAGTAACTGTCTTCTTCATCTCCCCTTCCCATCCTGCCCAAGCACACGGTTATTTCTACTTCACATCCTATTTTCCAGCATACAAAAACTAGGGCTAAAACAAAGCAAAACAAAACCCCATTATACATATGAAATTCTGATTTCTCTTTTGTTCACATGGCCAAAAACATGAGAAGTTCACCAATGGTCCAGTAAAGTTCAAACATTGGTTAGTACTTTTTTCCGCATTCCATTCTTATAGGAAATAGAAGAAAAACCAGAAAACCAACAGTGCTGAATTATACTGTAGCCACATAAGTACTTTTACCCACCTTGCTTGTTGAAAATTCCTTTTCTTTACATACACTGGGAGTGAGTAATGTATGTGTAGTGGGGACTGGGAATAGGGGATACATTTGGAATATAATATTAATACATATAAGTATAAAATGCAATAAATGTGATAAAGTAATAATAATCTTTATCAATGGCTGTGTGCAGGCACTCTGACAAGTGTGGTGCAACATTCTTCCATTTAATTCTCACAATTCCACAATATAGAAATTTTATAGCTATTTCACAAAACTCAAGAAATTGAAGATCAGAAAAATTATTTAACTTACATAATATAATCATATTAGTGAATAGCAGAGCTGAGGTTAAATATCAGATCTGTTTATTCTGGTTCCTGATCACTAAGGACAAAGAGATATGTCTTTTCTCTTTACAGAAGAGCAAATAAAGAAAATAAATTTTAAATGATAGAAGCCCATGTCGTCACTCATCTACCACAGGTGAAGATTTGCAGGTCAACATTCTACCAGTAGTGTCAACCTCACAATCCATATATTTCTGTTAGATGTCACATTTTGTGGGTGTAGCACAAAATAAACTAAGGAAACTTTGGACTTGCCAAGGATCTATTGAAAGCTGTCGGCTGACATAACATCAAAGTCTGTTGAAAGGAGCCTCACCAGTCAAAAACCCTAAAACGAAATGATGTTTGATATTTCTCATTTTTTCCCCACATAAAATATATGAACTTTGAAAAACTTTCAAATTATATTAATTTCTTTGTCTCATCTTCTTTCAGAGTTCAAAAGACTGAAGCAAAAATAGTCATCACAGTTGATACATCACTTTTCATATCTAAACTTGCCTTTGCCTGAGTGAATGGCAAGGTTGGGGTTCAATTCTAGAAAGAAATATAAATCGATGTTCCTTGTGCTTAGAAAATATGAGTTGACATATTAAATATTTGATCCTTATTACAGGGATTTTTCTCTGGTTTTCTTTGTAAATCATCACTCAGTTCTATGCTTTGTATGTTGATAGAGATTGTTACCGGCACTTTTTCTCAAAAAGCAAAATAAGACTTTTTAAAGAAAACACAGCAAAGCTTATCTGTAGCCAAGTCACATGCTTGTCAAATTCAAAACATTATTATGAAAAATTAAACATCTTCAGATTTTCCCCCAAATATTAATGTGTAAATTTAGAGCAATTTGATAATTCAGCTTAAACATTTAGAAAAGTAAAGGCTTATCCCTCATAAATCAATGAGAAAAATATCTGCAATTCAGTAGAAAATAGGTAAAGAAGATGGAGGACCACTTAGTAGAAAAATAATAGCAAATGATTAAAACACATAAAAAATATACAACATAGTTATTTTAAAGAAAAACAATAATAATGAGACACTGGCTGGCATAATCAGTTTTGTAATTTTCTTTTTAATGTGATCAGTTTTGTACTTTGCTTTTACTTCAAAGGCACTCTTCCAAAAAACAAAAAAAGAAAGGTGGTCACTCATCTACCATTTTTTGGTGAAGATGTTTTTTTGGAAAAGCACCTTTTCAGAACAATCACTTGCTTTAATTCTCTTTTCCCAGTTACTGTCTATTCTACTACCCCATATATATACTACATATTGCTAATCATATTATTTAATTTTCCTTTACATCTATCTATCTATCTATCTATCTATCTATCTATCTATCTATCTATCTATCTATCTATCTATCTGTCTGTCTGTCTGTCTGTCTGTCTGTCTGTCTATCTACCTTCCTACCTACCTACCTACCTATCCGTTCATCCACCCATCCATCTTTTAGTGTAGTCATCTCTACATCTATCCATCTACTTTTCTTCATTGCCTGTCTCTTGCCAAATTAAAAGTGGACTCTATAAGTAGAGCAATAGTGCTTCTCTAACTTGCTACCATATTTTTTTGCCTAATGTAATGCCTAACACTTAATAAGAGCTCATAAAATCGTTACTGAGGGAATAAGTGAATGCTACACAATTGAAGAAATTATATATTAAACTGACTCACTACCATTGGAAACTCATATTAGTGAAACTAAGCTTATATATACTTTGACATGTTCGCTAAGAATGCAACCTTATGCACATAATGAAACAATATTTGGATAGCAGAAATCTAGAATCAACCTAAGTCTAGCAGTAAGAGACTGATTAAACAAATTACTTGACATCCATATGCTGAAGATGCTATTAAGCACTAAAACATATTTTGATTTAGTGGTACATTTGCAGCATTGTTTTATAGCTAAACTTTAGGGTCATGGGAATTTTGCACACAGATCATTCAGTCACCCAGATTATAAGCATAGTACCTGATAGGTATTTTATTTCGTCTTCTCCTTCTTTCCAACCTCCATCCTCAAATAGATGCTGGTGTCCATTGTTCCCCTCTTTGGTCCATGTGTTCTCATTATTTAGCTCCCACTTATAAGTGAGAACATTTGCTACTAAAAACCAATATGTTTTCAATATGGAGTGATATATAAAGATCTCTAAATTCTAGACAAAAAAAAAACCTTATAAAAGATCAACAAATCCAGGATTTGCTTTTTGAAAAAAAAATATAGATAGATAGACTGTTAGCTAGACAGATAAAGAACAAAAAGAGAGAAGATCCAAATAAACACAATTAGAAATGGCAAAAGGGATGTTGCCTCTGATGTCACTGAAATGCAAAAAGGTCTCAGAGACTACTGTGAACACCTCTATGCACGCAAGCTAGAAAACATAGAAGACTGCATGATCTGCATATATACCCCAGAACCTAAAGTACAATAAAAAAAAAAGAAAACATAGAAGAAAGTGATGAATTATTAGACATGTATAACCTCTGAAGACCGAACTTGGAAGTTGAATCCCTAGCAGACCAATAAACCAATAGCAAGTTTCAAGATTGAATCAGCAATAAAAAGCCTGCAAAAAAAAAACAAAAAACAAACCCAGGACCAGTTGCATTTATAGCCAAAATTCTACCAGATGTATAAAGAAGAGCTGGTACTGTTTCTACTGAAACCATTCTAAAAACATTGAGGAGGAGGTACTCCTCCATAACTCATTCTATGGGGCTAACATCATCTTGATACCAAAACCTGGCAGAAACACAACAACAACAACAACAACAAAAAGAAAACTTTAAGCTAACATTTTTGATGAGCATACATGCAAAAATGCCAACAAGATACTAGCAAACCAAACCCAGCAGCACATTAAAAAGTGAATCCACCAAGATCAAGTAGGCTTTATCTCTGTCATGCAAGTTTGGTTTAACATATGCAAATCAATAAATACAATCTATCATATAAACAGAACGAAAAAAACAAACAAACAAACAAATGACTGTCTCAATGGATGCAGAAAAGGCTTTCAGTAAAATTCAACATTCCTTTATGTTAAAAACACTCAAAGTAGGCATTAAAAGAATATACTTCAAAATAATAAGAACCATCTCTGATAACCCACAACTAACATCATACAGAATGGGCAAAAAGTGAAAGTATTCCCCTTAAAAACTGGAACAAGTCAAGGATGCCTTCTCTTACCACTCCTATTCAACACTGCACTGGAAGGCTGGCTTTAGCAATCCAGCAAAAGAAAGAAATAAAATGCATTCAAGTAGGATGAGAGAAAGTCAAACTACCACTGTTTGCAGACAATATAATTCTATACCTATAAATCCCCATAGTCTCTGCCCAAAAGTTTCTTGATCTAATGAACAACTTCAGCAGTTTTGGAATACAAAATCAATGTAAAAAATCAGTAGTACTCCTGTACACCAAGAACATCTAAGCTGAGAGCCAAATCAAGAATGCAATCCCATATTTGTGGCAATAGCCACAAAGAGAATAAAATACCTAGGAATACAGCTAACCAGGGAGATAAAAGATCTCTATGATGAGAATTACAAAATACTGCTCAAAGAAACTGGAGATGATACAAACAAATAGAAAAGCCTTACATGCACATAGATAAGAAGAAGAATCAATATTGTCAAACTGGCCGCACTGCCCAAAGTAATTTACAGATTCAATGTCATTCTATCAAACTATCAATGACATTGTTCAAAGAGTTAGAAAATACTATTCTAAAATTCATATGGAACCAAAAAAGATCCCAAATAGCCAAGATAATCCTAAGTAAAAAGAACAAAGCTGGAGACATCACATTACCTGATTTCAGACTACACTACAAGGCTACCATAACCAAGACAGCATGGTACTGGTACAAAAATAGTTACATAGACCAATAGAATGAAATGGAGAACACAGAAATAATGCCATATACATACAACCATCTGATCTTTGACAAAGCTGACAAAAACAAGCAATGGAAAAAGGATTCCCTATTTAATAAATGGTGCTGGGAGAAGTGGCTAGCTATACATAGAAGATTGAAACTGGACCCCTTTCATATAAAAATCAACTCAAAATCAATTAAATATTTAAATGTAACAAGTAAAACTATGAAAATCCTGAATAATAACATAGGAAATACCATTCTAGATGTAAGGCCAGGCAAAAATTTCATGATGAGGATGCCAAAAGCAATTGCAACAAAACCAAAAATTAATAAGAGAGACCTAATTAAATGAAAGAGGTACTTCATAGCAAAAGAAACTATCAACAGAATAAACAGGCAGCCTACAGAATAGAAGAAAATTTTTGCAAACTATGTATTGGACAAAAGTAAAATACCCAGCATTTATAAGGAACTTAAACAAATTCACAAGCAAAAATCAAATAACACCATTAAAAAGTGGGCAAAAGATATGAACAGTTCTTAAAAGAAGACATAGAGGAGGCCAACAAGCATATGAAAAACAGCTCAACATCACTGATTATTAGAGAAATGAAAATCAAAACTACAATGAGACACCATCTCACACCAGTCAGAATGGCTGTTATTTAAAAGGTAAAAAATTGCAGATGCTGGCAAGGTTGTGGAGAAAAAGGAATGCTTATACACTGTTGGTGGGAGTGTAAATTAGTTTAACCATTGTGGAAGACACTGTGGTGATTCCTCAAAGAGCTAAAAACAGAAATACAATTTCATCCAGCAATCCCATTACTGTATATACCCAAAGGAATATAAATTGTCCTGTTATAAAGACACATGCATGTGTATGTTCATTGCAGCATTATTCACAATAGCAAAGACATGGAATCAACCTAAATGCCAGTCAATAATAGATTGGATAAAGAAAACATGATATATACACCATGGAATACTGCACAGCCATAAAAAGGGATGAGATCATGTCCTTTCCAGGGACATGGAAGGAGCTGGAGGCCATTATTTTTAGCAAACTAATAGTAACATAAAATCAAATACTGCAAGTTCTCACTTATAAGTGGCAGATAAATGATGAGAACACATGGACACATAGATGAGAACAACAGACACTGGGGCCTATCAGAGGGTGGAAGGTAGGAGGAAGGAGATGATCAGGGAAAGTAACTTACAAATACTAGGCTTAATACCTGGGTGATGAAATAATCTGTACAACAAATCCCCATGACGCAAGTCTACCTATGTAACAAAGTTGCACATGTGCCCCTGAACTTACAAAAGTTTAGTTTTTTTGAGAGCAAACAACATGAATATCTTTGTATGTCTTGAGTATCAAGTACATTGGTCACACTTGAGTGACCAAGTACATTGTCAATGAGCAGTAGTATTTCAAAATCTGTTTCTTCTGAGCAGATTTCAACAGTGGGTTTAAAATATTCAGTAAACCATACTATAAATAGATGTGCTGTCATCCAGGATTTGTTTTTCCATTAATGAAGCACAGGCAGAGTGGTTTTAGCATAATTCTAAAGGGTCCTAGGATCTGCAGAATGGTAAATGAGAATTGACTTCAACTTAAAGCCACCAGCTGCATTAACCACTAATAAGAGTCAGCCTATTCTTTGAAGCTTTGAAGCCAGGCATTGACTTATCTCTTGCTATGAAAGTCTTGGATGGGATATTTTTCCAAGGGAAGATTGTTTGTCTACTTGGATAATTTACTATTTAGTGTAGTCACCTTCATCAGTCATCTTAGCTAGATGTTTTGGATTATTTGCTGCAGCTCCTACATCAGCACTTGATACTTCACCTTGTACTTTTACCTTGTGGATGTGGCAGTTTTCCTAAACCTTATGAATCAACCTCTACTAGCTTCAAACTTTTCTCCTACAATTTCCTCACCTTTCTTAGCCTTCACTAAACTAGGCTTTGGCTTAAGACAATGTTGCAGCTGGTTTGGTCTATCCAGACCACTAAAACCTTCTTCATATTGGCAATAGGCTGTTTTGCTTTCCTATCATTCATGTGTTCACAGAAGTCTCACTTTTAATTTTCTTCAGAATTTTTTTTTTCTTTGATTTCACAACTTGGCTAACTGTATGGTACTGTGCCTTCCTTACTAAGCTTAGTCATTTCTAGCTTTTGATTTAATGTGAGAGATGTGAAGCCTTTCCTTTCATTTGAAAACTTTTTTTTTTTTTTTGAAATGGAGTTTTGCTCTTGTTGCCCAGGCTGGTGCAGTGCAATGGTGCAATCATGGTTCATGGCAACCTCTACCTCTTGGGCTCAAGTGATCTCCTACTTCAGCCTCCTGGCTAATTTCATATTTTTAATTGAGATGGGGTTTCTCCATGTTGATCAGCCTGGTCTCGAACTTCTCACCTCAAGTGATCTGCCTGACTAGGCTTCCCAAAGTGCTGGGATTACAGGCGTGAGCCACCACGACCCAGCCCATTTGAATACATTTTAAAGGCCATTGTAGGGTTGTTTATTGGCCTCGTTTTAATATTGTTGTTTCTCAAGAAATTGGGAGGCCCCAGAAGAGGAAGAGATATGAGCAGTTCTTGCAGCAGTCAGAAAATACACATTTCTGGATTAAATGTGTTGTCTTATATGGGTATGGTTCACGGTACCAAAAGCAATTACAATCATAACATCAAAGATCACAGAGCACCATAACAGATTTAACAATAATAATAAAGTTTGAAATATTGTGAGAATTATGAAAATGTGACACAGAGACTTGATATGAACACATGCTGATGGAAAAACAGTGCTTGCTAGGCTTACTCAATGCAGAGTTGCTACAAATCTTCTATTTGCTAAAAAAAAAAATCTGTGAAGCACAATAAAATAAGGTATGCATGTATCACCCCAAGCCAGACATAAATTATTACTGATATTCACAGTTTACTGTTGAAGAAACAGAGTTAGTATATTTTTATTTATTTTTTATTTATTTTTATTTTCTTATTGCATTTTAGGTTTTGGGGTACATGTGTAGGACATGCAAGATTGTTGCACAGGTACACACATGGCAGTGTGATTTGCTGTCTTCCTCCCAGAGTTAGTACATTTACTTTCCCAGAGGTCCTACATTTTACAAGAGGCACAGCTAAGTTTGGCTCTTACAACATTTAAGTCCCAAAACACATGCACTGTCATAAACTCAAGGAAGAAATGAAATGACTATGTTACTCCACTGTTGCTGTCACTCTTGCTCTTTATAGATTTTTGTTTCATTTGTAGCAGTTATGGGGACATTCTCATGACCTGCATGCCTACCTCTGCTCCCAGTATCTTAGGCAACAGCTAATGTGCCTCTGCCCTGCCTTCTTCACCAAAACCCATGCAAACTAAAAGATGTGATAGTCTAAATCTGTAACTCTTTCTAATGACTTCGATGTATGATGGAAACTATAATTTTAAAAATATCATTTCTTATACAACACATAAAGACCTAGTAAACATGCAAAGTAAAGTTTGTATGAGAAATAAAAGAAAAAACGAAGACAGAGAAGCAGTGAGGGAAATGTCTTTTTTAATGTTAATAATAGCTAACATTTATTGAGTACTTACTATTCAGTATACTTATTTTTTATTTTGTTGTGTACATAGTAGGTGTATACATTTATAGGTTATATAAGATACTTTGAAACAGGCATCCAATGCATAATAATCATATCAGAGGAAATAGAGTTCCGTCACCTCAAGCATTTATTATTTTTTGTGTTACAAACATTCCAATTATGCTCTTTTAGTTATTTTAAAACATACAATAAATTGCTTTTGACTGTAATCATTCTGTTGTGCTATCAAGTACCAGATTTTATTTGTTCCATCTAACTAAATTTTTAATCCATTAGCCATCTCCACTCCCTTCCTCCACAAATACCCTTCTCAGGTTCTGGAAACCATCATTCTACTCTCTATGAGTTCAAGTGTTTTAATTTGTAGCAGCCACAAATGAGTGAGAACATGCAAAGTTTGTCTTTCCATGTCGGGGTTATTTCACATTAACATAAGGACCTCCAGTTTCATCCATGTTGTTGCAAATGACAAAATATCATTTTTTATGGCTGAATAGTACTCCACTGTGTATATGTATCACATTTTACTTATCCATTCAACTGTTGGTGGACACTTAGGTTGCTTCCAAATCTTGACTATTGCGAATAGTGCTGTAATTAACATGGGAGTGCTATTTCTTCAATGTACTGATTTCCTTTTGTGAGGCATATTTGCCCAGTTGTGGAACTGCTGGTTCATATGATAGTTCTATTTTTAGTTTGAGAAACCACCATACTGTTATTTATAATGACTGTACTCATTTACATTCCCAACACCAGTGAATAGGGTTCCCTTTTCTCCATATTCTTGCCAGCATTTGTTATTGCCTGTATTTTGGATAAAAGTCCTTTTAACATGAATGAGATGATAACTCATTGTAATTTTGATTTGCATTTCTCTGAATGATATAATGTTAAGCACTTCTATACACCTGTTTGCCATTTGTATGTGAGTCTTACACAATCTCAGACATTCTGAGAAATGTCTATTTACATCTTCTGCCCATTTTTAAATCAGAGTTTTAGATTTTTTCCTATTGAGTTGTTTGACCTCCTTATAGATTCTGGTTACTAATCCCTTGTCAGATGTATAGTTTGCAAAGGTTTTCACTATATAGTTTGTAAATATTTTCACTATATTTCATTATATGAGCTTTATCTTCAATTGGATGATTGTTTTCCTTGCTGTGTAGAAACTATTTAACTTAATTTAATTCCCTTTGTCTATTTTTGCTTGGTTGCTTTATGCCTTTAGGATATTATTCAAAAAACTTTGCCCAGACCAATGTCCTAAAGCATGTCCTAAATGTTTCCTTTTAGTAGTTTCATAGCTTGAAGTCTTAGATTTAAGTCTTTAATCCATTCTGATTTGATACTTGTATGTGCTGAGAGATAGAGGTCTAGTTTTATTCTTCTGCATATGAATATTCCATTTTCCCAGCACTATTTATTGAAGAGACTGTCCTCACCCCAGTGTATGCTCTTGGTACTTTTGTTGAAAATGAGTTCACGGTAGATGTATGGATTTCTTTCCAGGTTCTCTATTCTAGTCCATTGGTCTATGTGTCTGTTTTTACGCCAGTACCATGCTGTTTTGGTTACTATAGCTCTGTAGTATAATTTGAAGTCAGGTAACATGATTCCTCCAGTTTTGTTCTTTTTGCTCAGGATGGCTTTACTATTTGTAGTCCTTTGTGTTTCCATATAATTTTTAGAATTATTTTTTGTATCCGTAAAGAATGCCATTGGTATTTTTATAAGGACTGCATTGAATCTACAGATTGCCTTGGGAAATAAGAACATTTTAACAATATTGATTCTCCCAATCCATGAACATGGAAAATCTTTCCATTTATTTGTGTGTTCTCTTCAATTTCGTACATTAATGTCTTACAGTTCTCACTGTAGAGATCTTTTACTTATTTGGTTAATTATTAAGTATTTTCTTTTACTTGTAGCTAGTGTAAATGGGGTTCCTTTCTTGATTTCATTTTCAGATTGTTTGCTGTTGGCATATAGATGTGCTACTGAGTTTCGTATGTTGATTTTCTAGCCTGCAACTTTACTGAATTTTTCAGTTTTAATAGTTTTTTGATGGAGTCTTCAAATTTTTCTAAATATAAGATTATATCATCTGGAAACAAAGATAATTCAACTTCTTTCTTTCCAATTTAAGTGCTCTTTCTGTTGTTTGATTGTTCTATGTAGGACTTCCAATACTCTGTTCAATAACAGTGGTGAAAGTGGGCATCCTTGTGTGATCCACTGATCATTCAAGAAAATATTGTTTAATTTTCATGTGTTTGCACAGTTTCCAATGTTTCTTTTGTTACTGATTTCTAGTTTTATTTCATTGTGGTCGAATAAGATACTTGATAAGATTTTTTTTTGAATTGTTAAAGACTTGTTTTGTGGCCAAACATACGGTCTATCCTTGAAAATAGTCTGTGTGCTGAGGAATGTGCATTCTGCAGCCATTGAATGAAATACTCATAAATATTTATTAGGTCCATTAGGTCTATAGTGCAGATTAAGCCTAATGATTCTTTGTTGATTTTCTGTCCAATGCTGAAAATGTGGTGCTGAAACATCCAGCTATTATTGTACTGAGGTCTGTCTCTCTCTTTCGCTCTAACAATATTTGCTTTTGGTTAGTCCTAGGGTAGTCAGTTCTCTCAACTGATTACAGTCAGTTACATATTGAACTCCTTGTTCTAATCTTTTCCTCCTTCCCGCTACTAAACTTGACTACTCTTAACAAAATATATTTGCTTTATGTATCTGGTTGATCTAGTGTTGGGTGCATATATATTTATAATCATTATATCCGCTTGCTGAATTGACCTCTTTATCACTATATAATGACCTTGTTTATCTCTTTTTATAGTTTTACATTTTGTCTAATATAAGTATAGCTACTCTTGTTCTTTTTTAGTTTTCATTTGCATAGAATATCTTTTTTCATCCTTTTATTTTAAGTCTATTTGTGTCTTTATAGATGTTATAGGTGAAGTGTGTTTTTTGTAGGTAACAAGTATTTGGTCTTTTAAAAATTATTCATTCAGCCATTCTATGTCTCTTACTGGAAATTTTAGTCCATTTACATTCAGCGTTATTATTTATAAATAAAGATGCCTGCCATTTTGTTATTTGTTTGTTTCCTGGTTGTTTTGTAGTCCTTCCTTTATTTTCTTCCTTCCTTCCTTCCTTGCCTCCCCCGCCACCTTCCCTTCCTTCCTTCCTTCTTTTCTTCCTGCCTTACTTCCTTGGTGTTTTCTTCTTGTATGTTTTAATTTCTTGCTTTTTATTTTTTGTGGATCTGTAGTAGGTTTTGTAAATTTGAGGTTACCATGAGACTTGCAAATAACATTCTATAACCATTATTTTAAACAGGTGACAACATAAATACTAATTGCAATAACAAACAACAAGCAAAGAGAAAACTAATAAAATCTTTACACATCAACTTCATCCCACTCCACTTTTAAACTTTTTGTTGATCCTATTTATGTCTTAATAATCTGTTGTAGTTATTAGTTTTAATAAGTTCATCTCTTAATCCACTCATATCTTGTCTACTCAAGATATGAGTAGTTTGCACACTACAATTGCAGCGTTATAATATTCTGTGTTTTTGTACTTACTGTCAGTAGTAAGTTTTATATCTTCAGATGATTTCTTATTGCTCATTAATGTCTTTTGCTTTCAGGTTGGAGAACTCCCTTTAGCATTTCTTGCAGGACAGGTTTGGTGTTGATGAAACCCTTCAGCTTTGTTTGCCTGAGAATGTATTTCTACTTCATATTGGAGGGATAATTTCACTGGATATACTATTCTGAGATATAAGATATTTTCCTTCAGCACTTTTTTTTTTTTTTCTTTTGAGACGGAGTTTCATTCCTGTTACCCAGGCTGGAGTGCAATGGCGCCATCTCGGCTCACTGCAACCTCCGCCTCCTGGGTTCAGGCAATTCTCCTGCCTCAGCCTCCTGTTCTGGGATTACAGGCACGTGCCACCATGCCCAGCTAATTTTTTGTATTTTTAGTAGAGACGGGGTTTCACCATGTTGACCAGGATGGTCTTGATCTCTTGACCTCGTGATCCACCCNTCGGCTCACCGCAACCTCCGCCTCCTGGGTTCAGGCAATTCTCCTGCCTCAGCCTCCTGAGTAGCTGGGATTACAGGCACGCACCAGCATGCCCAGCTAATTTTTTGTAGTTTTTTTAGAAGAGACGGGGTTTCACCACATTGACCAGGATGGTCTTGATCTCTTGACCTCGTGATCCACCCGCCTTGGCCTCCCAAAGTGCTGGGATTACAGGCTTGAGCCACCGCGCCCGGCCTTTCAGCACTTTTTTATACCACTCCTGCCTGACCTGTATACCACTTCTCCACTGCGAAGTCTGATGCCAGATGCATTGGAACACCTTGGTAAGTCATTTGTTTCTTTTCTTTTGCTGCTCTAAGAATTATTTCTTTATCCTTGACCTTTGGGAGTTTGATTATTAAATGTATTGAGGTAGTTTTATTTGGGTTAAACCTTCTTGGTGTTCTGTAATGTTCTTGTACTTGAATATTAATATTTTTCTCTAGGTATGGGAAGTTCTCTGTTATTATTCCCTCAAATAAACTTCCTACCCCAGTCTTTCTCTGTACTTCCTCTTTTAGGTCAATAACTCTTAGATTTGCCTTTTTAAATTATTTTCTAGATTTTGTACTTGTACTTCACTCTTTTTATTCTTTCTTCTTTTGTATTCTGTGCTTGTCTATTTTTAAATAGCTTGGCTTCAAGTCACTAATGCTTTCTTTTGCAAGATCAATTCTTCTCTTGAGAGACGAATGGATTTTTTACCATATAATTTTTCAGGTCCAGAATTTCCATTTGATTTTTACAAATTAGTTCAGGCCAGTGTGGTGGCTCATGCCTTTAATCCTAGCACTTTGGGAGGCCAAGATGGTGGTTCATCTGAGGCCAGGAGTTTGAGACCAATCTGGCCAACAAGGCAAAACCGCATCTCTAAAAATACAAAAATTAACCAGGCCTAGTTGTCATGCACCATCAAATTTACGTACTTGGGAGGCTGAGGAATGAGAATCACTTGAACCTGGAAGGTGGGGATTGCAGTGAGAGATCATGCCATTGCATGCCAGCCTGGGCGATAGAGAGAGAATGTGTCTCTCCTTTCTCAGAAAGAGACTCTATCTCCCCTTTCTCTCTCAAAAAAAAAAAAAAAATTCAATCTGTTTGTTAAATTTATCTCGTAGGATTTTGAATAACTTTTCTGTGTTATCTTGAATTCACAGTGCTTCCTGTAAGCAGCTGTTCTGAATTTGCTGTCACGCCAGGTTCGTTCACTAGCACCTTATTGATTTCATTCAGTGAGGTCATGTTTTTCTGGATGGTCTACAAGCTTGTGAATGTTTTTGATGTCTGGACATTGAAAAGGTATTTATTGGAACCCTTGTAGCCTGGGTTTGTTTCTACCCACCTGTTTTGGAAGGGTTTCCAAGTATTCAAAGGTAACCGAGTGCTGTGATCTAAGTCTTTGGTCACTGTAGCTGTATCTGCATAAGGCGACATCCTAAATCCAGTAATTCTGTGACTCTTGCAGACTCAAGGAGCTCTCATATTGGTCACCTTCAATAAGATCCATGACAGTTCCCTGAATTACGAGGAGAGTCTCTTGTTCTCTACTCTTACTTTATGGTAAACAAATAGAGTCTCTCTCTCTATGCTGAGCTGCCTGGAGCTGGGGGAGGGGTGACGCAAGCACCTCTGTGACCACCACCACCGAGACTGCACTGGGTTTCATCCAAGACCTCTGGCAACCACTGCCTGGCTTCTGCCAATCTTCACTCGTGGCCCAAGGGCTTTTCAGTCAGCAGGTGGCAAATCCAGGCAGGCTTGAGTCCTTCCTTTCAGGGATATGAGCTCCCTGCTGGCCCAGGCTAGAGCCAGAAATGTCATCTGGGAGCCAGGGCCTTGAGTTGGGAGACTAAGGAATTGACTTGGTGGTCTATTCTAATGTAGCTGATCCAGCACACAAGCTGCAAGACAAAGTTCTTCCGACTCTTTCTCTTCCTGTCTTCAAGCAGAAGGAGTCTCTCCTCATGGCCACTGCTGCCCAGGTCCATGGCAAACACTGCCTGGCTACTGGTGATGTCCATTCAAGGCCCAAGTACTTTTTTTTTTTGAGACGGAGTTTCACTGTTGTTACCCAGGCTGGAGTGCAATGGCACGATCTCGGCTCACCGCAGCCTCCGCCTCCTGGGTTCAAGCAATTCTCCTGCGTCAGCCTCCCGAGTAGCTGGGACTACCGGCATGCACCACCATGTCGAACTAATTTTTGTATTTTTAGTAGAGACGGGGTTTCACCTTGTTGACGAGGATGGTCTCGATCTCTTGACCTCGTGACAAGGCCCAAGTGCTCTTTAAGCAGCTTGCCATGAATGCTGCCAGGCCTGGGTCTCTCCTTTCAGGATAGTGGGCTTTCCTATGGCCCAGTGTGGGTTCAAAAATGCTGTTCAGGAGCGAAGGTCTGAACCTGGAGACTCCAGGAACCCATGTGGTACTCTACCCTACTGTGGCCAAGTTCGTACCCAAGCTGTAAGACAAAGTCCCCTTTATTCTTCTTCCTCCTTTCTGCAAGCAGAAGGAATCTTTGTCCATAGCCACCACAGCTAGGAACGTGCTGGGTCATACCTGAAGCCAGCACAGCCTTGGGTCTTACCCAAGGCCCATGGGGAGTACTGTCTGTGTGCCACTGATGTTTATTCAAGGCCCAAAGGCTCCTTAATCAACAGGTACTCATCCTGCCAGGACTGGGTTCTTCTTTTCAGGGCAGTGTGTATTTAGAAATGTCTCGGAGCCAGGGCCTGGAAAGGGGGCTTTAGGACAGCCTGGCGTTCTATTCTAATGTGGCTGAACTGGTATCCAAGTTGCAAGACAAAGGCCCCTTTACTCTTTTATCTCCTCTCCTCACATAAAATGAAGGAGTCTCTGCTGGAGCTGCAAGCTGCACTGCTTTGGGTTGGGAGAGGGGTGACACAAGCACTCCCTTAGCCACCCCTGCTAGTGTCTCACTAGATTACATGTATCCCAAGTCTGCTGGCTCTGAGCCCACCACAGCACCAGGACTTGCCCAGGAATTATCACTCTTTTAGCCTAGACTGGCTTTCAAGTTTATTTAGGAACACAGATTGCTTTAACCCATGGTGGTGTGGCTAGCTGGAACTCAATTTTCTACCACTGAGGTGGACAATTCCCCTTCCGGGTTGCACTGATGGAAATGTTCCCTCCATGGGCACAAGCTGAATTCTTCCCTGTGTTGCTTTTTACTATGACAGGGCAGCACTGAGTTCCAATTAAGTTTCACACTCATTGCACTTTCCCTCCCACAAGCACAGATTCTCTCTCCGCACCATGTCACGCTGCTGGGCGATGGTGGAGGGGTGGTACAGGCAATTCAAGACTTTCTTGTCTATTCTCTTCAGTGCCTCTTACCTCTTACCTGATTACAACATCAGGTACTGTGATCACTAACCTGATTTCTGGCTCTTATAAATGTGCTTTCTTTTGTAGATAGTTGTTCAATTTGGTGTTCTTTTTGGAGAGACAATTACTAGAAAATTCCATTCAGCCAGTTTTCTTCATCTCCTCCCTTGCTAAGCAGTGTTTTAAATTCATTGTATAGTATAGAAGTTAAGTGCATAAACTGAGAAGTCAGACTCAATGAGTTTGATTCTCAGCTCTGGCACTCCTTAACTGTGATTTACGGCCATGTTTCTACACTTTTAGGGTCTCAGCTGTAAAGTCAGTTGGATTGTTCAGTTACATGGTCTTTGCCACTTTCAAAGGTATCAACACTCCAACCCATATCTACTGAATGCTATCAACAGTTTCACAAACAGCTCATAAAATTCTTGAATATTTAATTATTGGCTCTTGTGAGTCAGAATGAACCAGCTCCAGAACACCTCTGATGTGATGATGATTACATAGCTTAGTATCACAAGCATTTAAAGGATGACGCAGGACATGGCATGCATTCTATTAAGCATTGGTTTAAAAAAAGATATTAACTTATCTATTTCTCA
This sequence comes from Cebus imitator, assembly GCF_001604975.1. Taxonomy (NCBI): domain Eukaryota; kingdom Metazoa; phylum Chordata; class Mammalia; order Primates; family Cebidae; genus Cebus; species Cebus imitator. The sequence goes on along the minus strand of NW_016107373.1, from coordinate 7,286,673 downwards.
TAATTATTCCATATTTTGTTGTTATTATTCCTATTTCAAGGTAGGTTAAAGAGGTAGAAGGAACTTCAGTGTCTGCCTGCTAAGGATAGAGCTGGGACTTAAGGGGTCTGCCACACCTTATTAGATAATAAGGGGTCTTGCCTGGATCACTAGATGATCTCACTCCATGGAACCTATGCAGGAATTTGACTGTGCTTTATCACAGATGAAAGAAGAGTTGATAGTCCTGGTAAAACAAAACACACTGAAATGCCAATATAAGCCATAGAGGGTAACTTGGTACTGGGGATGTTTCTGTTGCCTTGGATGTAAATTATTTATTACATTATATCATGAGGAAATCATACTAACATGCATTCCCAAGCATGAGGCAGACAGTAATGAAAACTTTCATTCCTCAAGTGTTTAGTATATATTTGATGTCTTTTAAATCACTTGACGTGAATTACTTTATACATTTACACCAGCCCTCTGAGGAAGGCTGTTATTGTTCCATTGTGCAGACAAGAAAACTGAAGTTCAACCATGTTAACTAACTTGTTCAGAGTCACAAAGCTGCTATTAAACATCAGTCTTGCTTGAATACAAACTCTACGAGTGTACTGTAAACCATATGTTCTATTGCTATCCCTGAAATTGTAAAGAAATCCAGCATCACACTATGCTCTTTAGAGGTAAAAACATTAAGACATTTAAGGGTAATACTGACAATTTTTTGAAGTGGGAAGGAGCAAGAATTTTAAAGACCAAAGTCAGCCAAAGATAGGGGAATGGGGAAAATTCATGTATTCAGTGTGACTGCTGTTAAAAATGTGGTTATATTATATTACCAAAGCCTCTTTACTTTTCAGTGTGTTTATAGCTCTGAGACTGGAGAACAGGGACATGCTTTCTGTGCCTGTCAGAAAAGTCACATTAGGAGATGCACAGGGGTCAGTTTGGGGCTGTTTTACATTCTGTTTGGCACTTTCATTGTATTAGAGAAAAAAGCATTAATTGGTTCATTTAGCCCTTCACTTAATTTAGCCTCTTATTGTGCACTTCGGTTCCCACCCAAATGAGCAGAGACAGTGCAGGAAACAGAACACATTTAATGGGGCTCTCAAAAATGCGCAGTTGTTGCTTTTGCTTCTTTAATAGACACAAATCATTTATTTCCTTCTGTAAAACTCCATTACCCAGCAAAAAAATAGACACTCTTAACAAATGCATGTCTTATCAAAAATGAAAAACCCTTCTGTCTGTCTGTCTGTCTCTCTCTTTCTCCCTCTCGCATATGCACAGTCATGGAGATATATTCAAAAGCTATACACACACAGCAAGCCTGCCTGTCCAGTTCTACAAAGCCTATAATATATCCTTTTCTTTGTGCATGTTAAGGTTGTTACATTCTGGGCATGATGCAAATAATCTAGCTGAATTAGAAGTGAAAGAGATCTTAGCTCAAATTAGTGTCCAGTCTTCCTATTTTAAAGACAAGAGAAGCAGCTGGGTGTGGTGGCTCACACCTGTAATCCCAGCACTTTGGGAAGCCAAGGTGGGTGGATCACGAAGTCAGGTGATCAAGACCAGCCTGGCCAACATGGTGAAACCCTGTCTCTACTAAAAATACAACCATTTGCCTGGCATGGTGGTGCACGCCTTTAGTCCCAGCTACTCGGGAGGCTGAGGCAAGAGAATTGCTTGAACCCAGGAGGCAGAGGCTGCAGTGAGCCAAGATCATGCTACTGCAATCCAGCCTGGGTGACAGAGGAGACTCCATCTCAAATCAAAAAGGACAAAAAAAGATAAGAGAAGTAAGGTTTGCAGAGGTGAGGTAAAGCTTCCCTCCCTAAACTCCTTTTGTTGAGACAGGGTCTCACTCTGTCAGTGACGGCTGGAGTGCAGTTGTGGGATCTTGGCTCACTGCAACTTTCACCTCCTGGGCTTAAGCAATCCTCTTACTTCAGCCTCCTGAGTAGCTGAGACTACAGAGGCATATCACTATGCTTGGCTAATTTTTGTACTTTAGCAGAGTCAGGGTTTCACTATGTTGGCCAGGCTGGTCTCGAACCCTTGGCCTCAAGAGATTCACTTGCCATGGCCTACCAATGTGCTGAGATTAGAGGCATGAACCACTATGCCTGGTCCCCAAATTCTTAATATAACCTCCCTTCTCCTATACAAGGCTGCCTACTTATTACCGATTGCTGTCATGGTGCTACAGGTTTGTTTCTTTGTGTGCTTTTCATTGAAACTTTTTCCCAAAATGTATATGCACCTGCAGAGGCTCACTGGGCATCGTTTTGATTCTACATGCAAATATTTCCCCTTCCCTTTCAGAAAACCCTCTATTCTCCTGTTTTTCATAGTAATCATCCTTTGAGACTTGGCCTTGGGAAAACACCAAAAAAGCAATTTAAGCAATTTAATTTTTTTTTTTTTTTTTCAAATGCTCTCAAATGTGAGCTGGTGGTGCTGGTTTGGGTTACTACTGATTCTACTGCTTATTTTTCTTCCCAATCATAAATAGTTTACTTGACTATGCTAATGATTTTCATCAGCTTCAAAAGCCAGTTTAATTAATCTCCTTCTGTGTAACAAAATAGTCAATCTGATAAATTGTTTAGGGAAAAAAAAGTAAAGCTGATGTTTCTCCCGTATGTAATGTGTCGGGTAGGTTTAAGCAAAGGTGTTGGCAACTGATACAAAGGAGTAATTCATTATTGAAAAGGGGTTGAGATATGTGTGCTCCTCTCAAAAGCAAGGTACCAGTATATGACCTTCATTAGAATAACAAGCAATGAATTGGGCAAGCCACACATCCTATCTTCTGTGCCAGAGACAAAGCGTCTGCTCTAGGGAACAGATCCAGGTGGTAGAAGTGCATGCCATATCCTGGTGGCTTGGGAAATAAGCTGTCATATTATTTTGAACACCCCAGTAGTAGGAGTTCAGCTTCCTCAGTAGACAGAACTTATTTTTTCCCCAAAGCCATCCATTATTTGTAATGAAACCTCAATGTTAATTTCACTGCTCATCAATTAAGCTCGTCTCTTAATTTAGTTGGGATGTGTATACAAAACATCACAATGCTAATTCTGGTCCTTATCTCATGACTAGCACAAGCTATACTATCTAAGGATCCTTGCCTCCAATCTCCCCATCTCAATTTATTTTGTGACTAGATTAATCCTCTTTTGCATAGCTATCTGAGCATATTGTCCTGCTTCAAAATCTCTTGGCTTCCCAGTTGCTATAGGATATTATTCAAATTCTCTAACATAGCACTAAAAGCTGTAAACAGTCTGAATCAACTCATCATGAATAGCCTCAGCTTTCCCATTTCATTTCCATGAGCACTTTATGCCATCTAAAAATTTTCTATTTGAAAATTAGCGTTAGAGTTAAAAGAATGTTTGACCATTAGCTTTGTAATAATCTCTTCCAATTTGATATTATAATGCCTATGAGATTCAGGGGAAAAAATAGAATTACTACCTAATAGGACAAATTTTTGAGAGCCTACTGAATTAGAGTTTTTTAAAAATTAAAGTGGTTATTGCCGAAAATTGATCTAGCTACTCTGTAGATTAAAAACAAAATTCAATCTTAAAAATTGTATGCCTCCATAATTCAACAAATAAAAAGTGAAGAAACTATATGAAAAAGAAATATTTTTTCAGACACTGAAAGGCTGTATGAGAGACTCTTTGAAAGAAGACATACAAATGAAATGATCCCTCTGATTATTCTGACTGACCATTTGGAAAAAAATTCCAGGCCACAATACAGGAAAAAGGAATCCAAACAGAGACTTCTCCTTGAGTTTAGAAGACAATATTTAGAGAGGTAAAGAAGGCTAGAATTTAAAAGGCAGAATATCAGAGAGGGGCGAGTAGCAAAGAGAGATAGAAAGGTCTGCTGAGATTTCTCTGCCAGTCGTTACATAAGTACTGATCACACTAGAGTTCCAGAAAATTACCAAGTCTGGAAAATGGATCAATAGAAAGTAGCAGGTGGAAAAAACTCTGCTGTACGCACAGAAACAGGAAAAGTTTACATTCTCACCAAACATTTCTTAACAAATGGGGCATCGAAGAGGGACTTTAGAGGGTCTTGCCTCAATAGTGAGGTCTAAAGAACTCTAGACTGTGAAAGTTGCAGACATGAGCATGAAGTCATTCTATCCAGACCCAGATACACTGGGGCCAGGAGAGCACAATGATGAGAAGCTCATTCTTGCATATCCAAAGATAAAAACTATTTTATCCTACTGGAACTATTCCAAAAAATTGAAAAGGAGGGACTCCTCCCTCACTCATTCTATGAGGCCAGCATCATCCTGATACCAACAGCTGACAGAGATACAAACAAACAAACAAAAAACACAAAAAACCAGAAACCAAAAAACCTTGAGGCTTATATTCATTAAAGATGAATATAAAAAATATTCATCTTTATATTCATCTTTAATGAATGTCTATGCAAAAATTCTCAACAAAATAGTGGCAAACTAAATCCAGCACCACATCAAAAGCTTATTAACCATGATAAATTAGACTTCATCCCTGGATGAAAGGTTGGTTCAACATATGCAAATAAATAAATGTGATTCATCACATAAACAGAACAAAAGACAAAAACCCCAGGATTATCTCAATAGCTGCCAAAAGGCTTTTGATATACTTCAATATCCTTCATGTTAAAAACTCTAACTATACTAGGTGTTGAAGGAACATACATCAAAATAGTAAGAGCCATGTTTGAAAAATCCATAGACTAACTAGGCAAAACCTGGACGCATTCGGCACAAGACAAGGATGGCCACTCTTATCCCTCCTATTTAATATAATACTGGAAGTTCTCGCCAGAGCAATCAGGCAAGAGAGATAAAGAAACGGCATTCAAATAGAAAGAGAGGAAGTCAAACTACTGCTTCATCATCTCAGCCCAAAACATTTTTTAGCTGATAAACAACTTAAACAGTGTCTCAGAATACAAAATTGTTGTGCAAAAATTGCTGGCATTTCTATACACCAACAACAGTCAAGCTGAGAGCCAAATCACAAAAAAACTCCCATTCACAATTGCCACAAAAAGAATATTAGGTTGGTGCAAAAGTGATTACTCATAAAATACCTAGGAATACAGCTAAGTAGGGAGGTGAAAGATCTCTGGATGGAGAAATACAAACCATTGCTCAAAGAGATCAGAGATAAAAGAAACAAATGAAAAACATTCTATGTTTATGGATAGGAAGAATTAATATCATTAAAATGGCCATATGGCCCAAAGCAATTTATAGAGTCAATGCTATTCCCATTAAACTGCCATAGACATTCTACACAAAACTAGGAAAAACTAATTTTAAATTTGTATGGACCAAAAAGGAGCCCAAATAGACAAGTCAATCCTTAGCAAAAAGAACAAAGCTGAAGACATTATGCTACCTGACTTCAAACTATACTACAGGGATATAATAACCAAAACAGCATGGTACTGGTAAAAGAGCAGGCACATAGACCGATGGAATGGAACAGAGAACCCAGAAATAAGGCTGCACACCTACAACGATCTGATATTTGACAAACCTGACAAAAGCAAGCAATGGGGAAAGGATTCCCTATTCAATAAATGATGCTGGGATAACTGGCTAGCTATATGCAAATGATTGAAACTGGACCCCTTCCTTACACAATATACACAAATTAACTCAAGATGCAGTAAAGACTTAAATGTAACATTCAAAACTATAAAAACCCTGGAAAACAATCTAGGCAATACCATTCAGAACATAGGCATGAGCAAAGATTCCATGAGGAAGATGCCAAAAGCTATTGTAGCAAAAGAAAAATTTGACAAATGGGATCTAATTAAAAAAAGAGCCTGTATAGCAAAAGAAACTATGAATTGAGTAAAGAGGCAACCTACAGAATGGGAGAAAACGTTTGCAAATTATACATCTGAGAAAGGTATAATATCCAGGATCCATAAAAAACGTAAACAAATTTACAAGGAAAAAAATAACATTAAAAAATGGCTGGGTGCAGTGGCTCACATCTGTAATCCCAGCACTTTGGGGGGCCAAGGCAGGTGGGTCACCTGAGGTCAGGAGTTCAAGACCAGCCTGACCAACATGGCAAAATTCCGTCTCTACTAAAAATACAAAAATTAGCTGGGCCTAGTGGGGCACGTCTGTAGTCCCAGCTACTTGGGAGGCTGAGGAGGGAGAATTGCTTAAACACAGGAGGCAGAGGTTGTAGTGAGCTGAGATCATACCATTGCACTCCAGCCTGGGCAACAGAGCAAGACTTGGTCTCAATCAATCAATCAATCAATCAATCAAAGGACATGAACAGACACTTCTCAAAAGCAGACATTCATGAAGCCAACCAGTACATGAAAAAGTCAACATCACTGATCATTAGAGAAGTTCAAATCAAAACCATAATGAGACACCGTCTCACACCAGTCAGAATGGCTATTAATAAAAAGTCAAAAATAACAGATGCTGTCAACGTTATAAAGGAAAAGGAACCCTTACATGTTGTTGGTGGAAGTATAAATTAGTTCAACCATTGTGGAAGACAGTGTAGTGATTTCTCAAAAAAGAAATACCATTCCACCCAGCAATCAATCTCATTACTTGGTATATACTCAAAGGAATATAAATTGTTCTATTATAAGGATATATGCATGCCTATGTTCATAGTAGCATTATTTACAGTAGCAAAGACATGAAATCAACCTAAATGCCGATCAAGGATGGACTAGATAAAGAAAATGTGTTACATATACACCATGGAATACTATGCAGCCATAAAAAAGAATGAGACTATGTCCTTTGCAGGGACATTAATGGAGCTGGAGGCCGTTATCCTTAGCAAATTAATGCCAGAACAAAAATCAAAATACTGCATGTTTTCATATATAAGTGGCAGCTAATGATAAGAACATATTACATGAACACATAGAGGAGAACAACATACACTGGGGTCTATTGGAGGGTGAAGACTGGAAGGAGGGAGAAGACCAGGGCAAGTAACTAATGGGTACTAGGCTTAATACCTGGGTGATGAAATAATCTGCAGAAACAAATCCCCATAACTCACATTTATCTATGTAACAAATCTGCTCATGAATCCAGAAAGTAAAATAAAACAAACAAACAAACAAAAAAAACCCTGTTTCAAGGACATTAAAAGATAACATCACAAGAAATCCTCTTATATGTTTGATGCATCTCATGCTTTTCTCAGCTTGCACCTTTTGCATATTGCATGTATTTCTGTGACAAGGTTTATCACTAGACATTCTTAAGGACTGTAGCAAATCAGATGGCAAAAGAATACTTGCTCAGTAACGGCATCTCCACCAATGAACTGATGCCAATTCTGGCTTTGAAGCTCTGGAACCAATGAACTATTTCTAAGCAGCATACATGGATTTGCTGTTTTATCAATAAAAGCTTCTCTCTAACATTTTCTAATCATGTGCACCTATGACTTGCCATTGCTGTGCTTGTCCAGTTATAATACTTTTTGCTTATACCAGAATAAACTCACCATATTAGGACATATTTTTTTCCAATGTCTGTTTTGTTAGGTTGACAAGACTAATGGCTGCTCTGCAACCAGTAAACAAAGCTTTAAAGAAAACTTCAAGAAAATAAAATGCACTATGTAACTTAAATATACCAAAACAAAGACCAGAAGTTTGGAATAAATAACAGAAAAAAATACAGCAACCACCAGCAATAAGTTTATAATATCTGGTGTCCAACAACGACAACAAAATTATCAGGTATGCAAAGAAATTGAAAAAATAAAATGTAAAATGAGTAAAAAATAAGTCAATGAAACAGACCCTGAGCTGACCTAGACAAAAAACAAACAAACAAAAAAGGATATATGTGTTAAACCACTATCATAAATATACTCCATATGTTCAAGAAGGAAAATGCAAAGCAAAAACACGTACGAGAGGCAGAAGATACAAAAATGACCCAAATTAAACTTTAAGGGTAGTTAATGTGTTGTCTCAGATGAAAGGTACAATGGGTAGAATTAAAACCAGGTTAGGCACTGCAGAAGCAAATATAACTTGAATACATAGAAATTACCTAGAATAAAATTCAAATTAAAAAGACTAAATAAACAAGCAAACAGAACACAAATTAGCAATGAGATGGCATAAAGCACTTTCATATCTGTGTAAGGATGTCTCAGAATTGTCAGAAAAGAATGTTTATTAAAAACAATGACCAAAGATTTTCAAAATTTAATGAGGTTTATAAGTCTTCTGATTGAAGAATCTCAATAAGCCCAGAGAAATATGATAACACAAAACCCATCATAATTATTTTGCATAAAGAAGGTAATACATCTCATAAACAGACAAAAGAGACCCACTCCTACAGAGGAATAAAAGATAAAAAAAGACAGAGACTTCTTATTGGGAAAAATGCAAGTCAGGGGAAAATGGAGCAATATCTTTAAAACACTGATTAAGAAAATACATGTATGTAAAAACAAAAACAAACAAAAAACCCTGGTTAACCTGGAATCCTATATCCAGCAAAAATATCTTTTTATAATGAAGGTAAAATAATGCCATTTCAGGAATACAATACCTAGTATTGATGTATCATTACTATCATATAATCATCACACAGGAAAAAACCACTTCAGCCAGAAGGAAAATTTTACCAATAGAAAACTAGATCCACACACAAAAAATGAAATATATAGGGAACAGCAAAGATATGAGGAAACTTAAAAGATTTTAGAAAATATTCTATAAAATTCAAATTGGCTCTTTTAAAGTATTGTGAGGTATCATATATATGATTTACAATTAAAATATGATTTTAAAATGTAGAATATTTCAACTAAAATATTATCATCTTATATTTTTTCCCCTGGTTTCATCTCTTGACAGGAGGCTACATTGAAAATATAAAATTAGGGGCCTCTATACTTTTGTCAGTTCTCCTATGAAATCTTAGAGAAGTTCCTTCTTCATTTTATGCCTCTATTACTCATATGTAAAAGAAAGGTGTTGGCTTTTATTAAGTTCTGTGGGTTCTTTTACCCTATGAAACTCCATCTTACCTGTCTTTTCTTGGCAAACTCACGTCGCATGAGTTCTAAGGGAAAACTGAAAGCATCTTCGGGGGGGGCCTCAGAGGAGAGTTTTAAGTAGAAGGATGTGATAACCAAAGAGGTGAGGGCTAAGCTTTTTTTTTTTTAAACAATGGTATGTTAAAAGAAGTAAATGTCATGAGTGGTGACTCAAGCTGATTGTCAGATATTCGTGATGCAGAACAAAAATGCCCGTCTTGACACGGTTAAGAACAATTAATTTCACTGTCACTTTGATGCTTCTCAAATATTTATTCTATTCAAAGTCCTTGAGTGGGTTGTATGAGGGGTAGACCTATCTTCATTATACCTATTATATCTGACTTTGCAAGCCAATACATACTATTAATATATTTTTAATTTGTCTCTGTATATGAGAATATATATTACATATACTATCATGCACACATTACAAAATTCAATTCAGTTCAACAAATATTTATTGAATATAAATTGAGAGATTCAATATGGTATATCAGAATGTTATAAAACCAGGGTTTAAATGTCAATGTAACCAACTACATTACTTAGAAAAAGCCTTATTTTATTTTTAAAAATGTGCTTTATCTTTTGTAAAATGAGGAGACAAAGTTAGATTATTCTTAAGGTCATTTCCAGTTACAAACTCCTATAAGTGTCTATGCACTCATAGCTGTGTCAGAAACTGTGGAGAAAATAAACCAATATAACATATGCTTTCTACTCTTGAGGAATTTATGGTGCATTTGGATAATAAACTGTATTCGTATTTAACTCAGAATTAATTACCGATGGCTTATTATGTGCAAGGTGGCAGACTTGGTGATGTCTGAAGCAATTAAGATAGGCTTAAATTTCTGGAGAGATATATTGTCAGCTAGCATTTCTAGAATAGCTTTATAAAAAAGTTGAGATTCAGAATAGAATTTGTGGGTTGAATATTGTACTGGAAATATTGTAAAGCTGTATATCAGGGAGATGGTTAGATTTCAGAGAAAAACTTAAAAGAATAATATTTACCCATATTATGCATATAGTTTAGGCTTACATGAATTTATTATAGATGCATGTATATATAACATATATGTATATATACAGCACATATATAGCAATTTATGTGTAGTCTCATAAACTGAGATAAATTTAAATGATGTATATACAAACACATATATGGCCTTTATGTACATACATAACACACACTTTTGAGTAAGCCATTTGCATGAGGAGAAAGTAAAGGAAGACAGACACAAGGGTATGAGGTGATAGAAATAGCACCCAGAGGTTGTCATTTCAAATGCAAATACTGCAGCTAAGGAGGTATCTGACCTTATGCAAGCTTCTTTACATTTCTCAGTTTTGTTAGCTATGAATACGGTGGTGGAAGATAAGAAGACTGGATGGGTTTTAACATCAGTGTTAGTTGTATCATTTCACATGGCAATTTGAGTTGAGTTAGTCCTCACTCTAATCACTATACTACATCTGTTTCTGAGATATAGACAAATGTAGCTCTTTTTAGAAGATTCTAACCTGCTTTGGGAATCAAGGTGGGTTGTATGAGGGGTAGACCTATCTTCATTATACCTGTTATATCTGACTTTGCAAGCCAATACATACCTCAAGGGATGTTGAAAGATTAATTAAAGGTTGTAAATTAAGTATCTACACTATCTTAGCAAATAAATGAGGCTCATGAAATGGGTAATGAGATAACAGGATAATGGTTAATACATAATAAGGTAAGGAGAGCAGTGTTGTTATTTACTACATTCATTCAATATATATCTATAGATAACCTGTCACATACCAACTGTGGATCTGGGTGTACAGTGGACACAGCCACAGAGAAGACACAAGCCTCTCATCAAAGTGAGAAGCAGTTGACTCCAAATGAGGGTTATACGAAGATAGGGGTCAGAATCAGCTCTGCCTGCTGCTGTGGAATTGCTGAGATTTCTCTTCAGCTACCAGGGAGCAATGAACTTTAAAGCTCCAAACTTCTCTTTTCCCAATATTTCTGGTCTTCTTATGATCCCATTTCACTCTGCAGTTTTTCTTTTTAAAGAAACTAATTAGTTTTCTAACTGGGAAACATAATTGTATATATTTATTGTGTACAGTATGTTGTTTTGAAATGTGTATACATTGTGGGATGACTAGATTGAGCTAATTACTACACGTGGTAACTGACATGTCATTTCTTTATGTGTGTGGTGAAAACACTTAAAATCTAATAGTTTTAAAATAGATATTAGAATGGTTAGATACAGGAAGCAAATGCCTAAACAATGTTTCTAAATTTTAGTTTAAAGGAGATATAGATACCAAATAAAAAAAGAAATACTAAATGCTTTATGACTACTCCATATTGATCAGGTTATCTTCATTTGTTTTTGTAGAGAGAAGAAAAACAATTATTTTAAGATAATATGACACTTTTTAGGTCCAAAGAATACTTACATCTGTAAGAGGATGCTATAAAAGAGATTCCCTTTATAATTCCTATATCTGAGTAAGGATGTGGGGGTTTTATTGGTTTGCTGAGTTCTGTCTAGGCCAGAGGGACCTACTGGATTCAACACCTGTGAAGATGAAGCTGAGAGCCAGCCAGTAGGGTTCTCAGCCTCTCACTAATGCCAGCCAGCTGGGACCTCAGACATAAGCACACAAAATGCCAACCTAATGCCCAAGGCAGAGACCTAAACACTGACTGCAACATCTAAAACACTCACTAAACAACTACTGCATATGGCACAGGAAGTTCTTTTCATCCTCCCTAGGATTAACGATCAGGAAAGCGGCTATTTTGAGCAAAGTTTATAGTTAAGCAAACCATCCGAAGTTAGATTCACAAGGGAGAAGGGTAAATAAAGCAACATGACAACCAACAACAGCAACAACAAACATTTCTTTACTTAATACATATTTTAAACCTTCATAGTATGCACTAAGAATAGCAAAGCCTGCAAGTCCAACCTATCAGACTCAGGGTCAGCAAGCTGTAATTCACATACTTAGGAACACAAAATCAAAGTAACAGATTGAGAGGGCTTCTTTCAGCCCACTTTCTGCAACAAGAGGTAAAACAAAGCTGGCAAATGTTTTGGTAAAACATTTTAGTAAAATCATCTTACTATGGAATTTAAAAGAGAGAACAAAGCTATGTACTGCTCATCAAGAGTTTATTTTCTATGAGATGAAAAACTGTTTCCAAAATAAAATAAAATATTCCAAAATGCCCAAAAATAAAATAAAAATTTATTTTAGATTCACTGCAGTTATGCAGGAGTTTTATAGGCTCACCTCTTTAAATGGATTTTTGTAAGCTTGCTTTAGCAAAGCATTTGTAAAGTTTTAACGTGAAATGAGTCATATTTAATTGCCACTGTACACTGACTTTTTTTTGAAAAATCTTGTCCAAATACAACCCTCAGACATAAACACACTCACTTTTGCATAAGAAGTGCTGCTTGCTAGATCACAAAGACATTTATTAAAAAATTTAAAAAACATACTCACTTTATAGGAATGATTCCCCAAAACTCTGAAACATAGGATTCTTAGTTTTTATAGTGTTCACTTTCTAATTTAAAAATGCCATAGACAAATATATCTGAACTTGTGTCATTAAAAAAAAAAAAACACAAGCAATTTCACATTACAAATTGCAGTTTACTTCAAGTTTTTCCAGCTGGGATAATAGATGCTTTTGACATATCTGCTCTGCAAAGTTGAGATCTTTTTGTAAATATGGAAGGTTTGGATACTAAAATTTGTACATTTCTGACAATTCTATTGGGAAGATAATATTTCCTTCAGTCTCATAGGTATGGACTTTGCAGCTTTGGCCCAAGTGACAACACATTAATTTAATATTAATTACTACAACTTCACAAATGCCTAAATTGCTAATCAGAGTATAAATGGCTATAGACCATGGTGGACTCTTATTTTTGCAACTAAGATCTGCTGAGTTTAAGGCTCTTGAGCATATTAACTCTTTCAGATACAATCTTGTGTTTAATAAACTGTTATTGAACTTACAACTAATGGCCTGGTAATGTGCTAGAAGATGAATATATGAGGTAATCAGACAAAGCCTATGCTTTGATGGCTTAAGAGAGATTTGTAGAGAAATATAAGACTACAATAAGTGCTAGGATAGAATATATCCAAAATGCTACAAGAATATTGAGGCACAAGTGGGTCAGAACAAAGACGCAATGCAGATTGAGGCTCCCAACTGGACAAGACGACCTGGGAAAATATTTTTTTCTAGTGTATGCCTGACAGGTTCATAGCATTAAACAATTAGGTATGTAGGTAAATGGGGGAGGACATGGGGTAAAAAAAAAATTTATAAATATAGCAGTGTATTTTAGAATCATGTCTTCAAATGTAAATGTATATATTGAAAGAACTATGAGTGTAGCTTGTGGCTCATGAGATGAAACAAACAGGGGATTAAACAGACTCGAAGATAGTTTTACTGTTAAGGAAACTACTAGCCTGGACTAAGTAAAAATATCTGTGACTGAGACATGAAACAATCTGTGAAACCCAACTAGTAGGAAACAGGCTGAAGTAATGCTCATTCCCCAAAGAGGTTAAATTATTCAATGTCCATTTCTGACATGGCCATGGAGGATAATGGTGAAGGAAGAGCTCTCCAGATGGCAGCATCAAGGGACCCCACCAGACAGCAATATACGTGCCTAGTCAAAGGACATTTGGGGGCCTCATAATCATCTGATGGGATTTCAAAATCACTGCCAGATAATGGGCCTGGAGCAGAGAAGTACACACACCTCTAGATCATTACACTTCTGCTGTTAGCTGGAGACAGTTCTTTGCTTTTAAAAGCTTCCAAGATTAAGACTAGGTTGAGCCTATTCAGATAATCCAGGACAATCTCTTTATTTTAAGGTTTGCAATCTTAAGACATCAGCAAATCTTTTGCCCTGTAATATAACTTGTTCACAGCTTCCAGAAATCAGGGCAGAGGATATTTGGCGGGGAGGGGAGATCCATTCAGCTTACCACCCTGGTCACCCTGAACTTTGTGCATGATGCCATGCCTAGATAGGAATATTGGGTTGTCTTCCTTGGGGAGAGAGAGAATATATGTTGCTGGCAGGAAGGACAGTGAGCTGAGTGGTGATCAGAGAAGCAGACTTTGTCATTAAACCTAGTCTCCAAACGTTTCTGACCTTTTGGCCATGTGGTGGAATTGAATATCTGGCTCTGGTATGACTCGTTAGAGCATACGCTCAATTTTAGCAGAGATTCCTTGCTGACCCATAACAGATTAGTTTTAAGCCAGATAATATGGGATTAAAAAAGAATACAGTAGGTTGAATAATGTAGCCAATCATGGTTGGTACAGTTGGTGTGTAATTATTATTTGAAAATGGATAACTACTATGCCTGGTAACAGTGAGCTATTTCTTCTTACACATATTTCTGACATTTTAAATAAAAGAAATGATAATTTAATAAAGGAGGCAAAGAAAATTAGGTTTCCTAATTATGAAGTTAAATAGTAATCTCTACCTCACATCCTACACTTGAAGCAATTTTATGTAGAGAGAGAACTACATTTCAAAGACAAAATAATAAAGAATTTGTAAGGTAACATAGGAAGATGTCTTAATGACCTTGGGGTAGTGAATGATAATCTTATCCAACTAGGTACAAGGAACATTGACCACAACATAAAATTTGATAAATTTGATAATTAAAATTACAAAGTTCTGTTTATAAAAAAATAAAGTGAGTAAAAATCAAGTAGTAAAATGAGAGAAGACATTTACAACACATATAATAAACATGAAAATAATATGTAGAATATAAAAAAATTTTCCCAAATAAAAAAATCAAAAGAAAATGAATAATAAATTTAACACACACTTTCTAAATGAAAAAAGTCCAAATAACCAATAAACTTATTGATATAGCTTGGATGTTTGTCCTCTGCCAAAATCTCATATTGCAACGTAACTCCCAATGTTGGAAGTGGGGCCTGGTGGGATGGTGACTGGATCATGATGGTGGCTCACTCATGAATGACCTAGAACCATCCCCTTGGTGATCAGTGAGTTCTCACTCAGGTAGTTCACGTGAGAGCTGGTTACTTAAAGGAGTTTAGCTCCTACTACTGTTGCTCTTGCTTCCTTTCTCATCATGTGACATACCTGCTCCTGTTTTGCCTTATGCCATGAGTTAAAGCTCCCCCAATCCTCACCATAAGCCAAGCAGGCTCTGAAGACATATTTGTAAAACCTGCAGAACCATGAGCCAATTAAACCTTTTTTAAAAAATAAATTATCCGGCCTCAGACATTTCTTCATGACAATGCAAAATGGACTAACAGAAAGTATCAAAGATGCTCTAATAATTAGCCTTCAGGAAAATATAAATAAAACTACATGTATATTATCGTTATCCCTTAACAAGACTACTAAAGATTAAAAAGTTTAACAACAACAACAAGCTTTGTCAAAGAGGAGGAACAAGGATTATTCTTATTTATTGCTGGGACAAATAAAAATCATATAACCATTTTGTAATACTGAATAAAAAATGCTTAGCATGTAGCCTGGAAAAGAAAAGTTGCT
Organism: Cebus imitator; assembly: GCF_001604975.1. Classification (NCBI taxonomy): domain Eukaryota; kingdom Metazoa; phylum Chordata; class Mammalia; order Primates; family Cebidae; genus Cebus; species Cebus imitator. The sequence goes on along the minus strand of NW_016107373.1, from coordinate 7,270,952 downwards.
AAATAGATGTTTGTTGTTGTGTTTGTAGTGGTGATGCTTGTGATTGATACTGTTTTGCCTTCTCTGATCCTCATGGGTAGAATTAGTCTTATTCATACTGTATGCATTTATTAACTTCCTACTTTGTATCAGATACTATGTTAGACTCTGAAGATACAGAGATGCATGAAAAACTAGTTATAGTTCCTGTGCCCAAGTTGTTATTTAATGGTATTAATAATTTCATATTGACTTTAGTGTTCTCCTATAATAAAAACTTTAAGATCTACTATCTATTGAATACTTAACATGTACCAGGTAAAAAGAGCCAGTGTTAGTAAAAATAAAACAACAAAAAAAGATTAAAATTAACTCCAGATGGATTAAAGACCTAAATATAAGACCTAACACAATAAAAACCCTAGAAGAAAACCTAGGCAAAACCATTCAGGACAGAGGCATAGGCAAGGACTTCACAGCTAAAACACCACAAGCAATGGCAACCAAAGCCAAAATAGACAAATTGGACCTAATTAAATTCCAGAGCTTCTGTACAGCAAAGGAATCAATTATTAGAGTGAACTGGTAACCAACAGAATGGGAAAAAAATTTCTGCAATCTACCCATCTGACAAAGGGCTAATATCCAGAATTTACAAACTAAAACAGATTTATAAGAAAAAAACAAACAAACCCATTCAAAAGTGGGCAAAGGATATGAACAGACACTTTACAAAAGAAGTCATTTATGTGGCCAACAAACGTATGAAAAAAAGTTCATCATCACTGGTCATTAGAGAAATGTAAATCAAAACCACATTGAGATACCATCTCACACCAGTTAGAACGGCGATCACTAAAATATCTGGAGACTACAGATGCTGGAGAGGATGTAGAGAAATAGGAACACTTTTACACTGCTGGTAGGAATGCAAATTATTGTAACCATTGTGGAAGATAGTGTGTTGATTCCTCAAGGAACTAGAAATAGAAATACCATTTGACCCAGCAATCCCATTACTAGGTATATACCCAAAGAATTATAATTTGTTCTATTATAAAGATACATGCTCATGTATGTTTATTGCAGCACTTTTTACAATAGCAAAGACCTGGAACCAACCCAAATGTCCATCAACAGTAGACTGGATAAAGAAAATGTGGAAGATATACACCATGGAATACTATGCAGCCACAAAAAATGATGAGTTCATGTCTTTCATAGGGACATGGATGAATCTGGAAATCATCATTCTCAGAAAATTGGCAGAAGAACAGAAAACCAAACATCATATGTTATAACTCATAGGCGGATGTTTAACAATTAGAACATGTGGACACAGGGAGGGGAGCATCACACACTGTGGTCAGTTGTCGGGCCCTAGGGGCGGTACAGCAGGGGTTGGGTAGGGTGGGGATGGATAATGAGGGGAGAAATACCAGACATAGGTGATGGAAGTATGAAGGCAGCAAACCACCTTGTCATGTATGTACCTATGCAACAATCCTGCATGGTCTGTACATATACCTCAGAACCTAAAGTACAATTAAAAAAAAAAAAGATTTGGGGAAAGTTGAAGAATTCTTATTAGGTTCTTTCACATTCTCATAGCATTCTACTTTTAGATTCCATACATCTTTCCTTAGGAGTTTACTTCATACCCAGCAAGCAGAGCAGAAATTAGGAGAATCAAAAACGAGGAAATGTGCTAATTCTCTCTAAGACTCCTCTTCATCTTGTACAAAATGCTGCTGTGTTATTAATCAGTATACTGTATTTACCTCTCCAAGTGCCTCATTAATTATCAGGCAATGAATTTCAACATTCTTTGAATTTTAATAAAGGGAGAAAAAATAAAACCCCAAATACTTTGGGATTACTTCTTCAATATCTTCATTTTACAAGTGAGAAAACCTGAAGTACAAAGAGGTAGAGTGAAAGATCCAAAGTCACAAGGTTGGCAAGCAACTATGTTTAAACTCTTTATATTCATTTTATGTTAATTTTTGAAAAATTATAAGTTGTATCCTTATGGATGCCTTGATGTTCCTAAGATATTTTCCAGTCAAAAAGTTTTCTGGTGATAAAATTGAGTAACAAGTTGGTTTCTAAGCTATATAACTGACTGAGTTATGAAATATTAACTTTAAGCCTCTATAGTCAGACACTGTATATACTTTTTGTTTTATTGCCAACATATCATCTTGGAACAGGAAAAATAACTGGCAAACAGACTTCCAATATCCTTTCTTTAACAGCAGTAATTACACTGAAGTGTTCTCTATAATTGAAATAGAGGTAGCACACTCCAAATAGGTAAGATCTTTGGTATTTTTGAGATCTAACCAAGATAAAAAATGAATCTTCTCTTTAATAGCTGGAGGAGCTGATGACAAAGTACAAATCAACAAGCCATCCCTGACACCTGACGGTACTTGGATATCATAAATACAGACACAAAATTAGCTTAATAACTTAGTTTTTTAGTTTAGGAAGCACAAATTTACCATTAGTAATATGCAACCGTTTTTGCCAAGGTCTAACGTTCTGTGGCATACCACCAGACTAGAGCTAGGCAGACACAAAAAGGTGAGCCTTGAAATGTTTACCAGGGTCTAGGGATATTTGAGTATTTAAGACAAAATATTGTATGATGACTGCACAATGATTATGTAAAGTTTCCCAAAACAATTTTTATCTCTCACTTGCATGAAAATACATTAAGATTAATCCAAATATAAACATAGACACAGATTCACTTCCTGCTCCCCCTGGACTGACCAATTGGGAGGAGACAGGCAGGCATGGGAATTAAGTGCTTTATCTCTACAACCAGCAAACCTGTTTCAAAACCTCACTTTCTAGCCATGAACATTTATCAAGTCACTTAATGTCTAGGTGCCTGAGTTAACTCTAAAATTTGTGATAATGCAAGCAATTATCTTACAATTTCATTTGAACTTCAATCGTATAATTTATTTAATGTTTTTAGAACGGTCCTGGAAGACTGCTAAGTAAACCTAGTACTGTTCCCAACTAATACTCCTGTGGACGAAAGAGAAATATTAATTAAGGAATTATGAGTAATATAAGAAGAAATACGAGTAAGTTTTATCATTTTTGCTTTTCATATCCATGCTCACTTTATCTGTAGAGTCAAAGATTAAGATATTCAAAACATTAATATTAAAATAATACAATACCCACTCATGATAACCCCTCTTGTCAGACCTTCCAAGATTGAAATGGAGCTATAGTTAACAACCTTTAAAGCAAGTAACTTTAAAGTTTTCCAGGTCAAGAAACAGAGAGTGTATCTTATAGATCTGATTCCCTGGTGCCTTTATATAGAAACACAGAAAAGAGTTGAACAGAGCAGAGAAGACATCTGTTAGAATTTTGTTGGAGTATGGGAAAACTTGAGAAACCAGAGAGAAATGTACTCCAGCTTCAAAGAACTACAGGAGTTTAAAGACATCTGGTTTTGCTATATTTTTTATATGACTATTAGCCATGGATTTAAACCAGTAAACTCCCAGGGAGACTAAACAGCCTTACAGCCAGATGCTGTAGCCCAGTGTTTGGCACATATGGACCTGATGAAGTTACCAACTTTGAATTGACCAGAGGAATTTGCAAGTGTTCCTTAGCACCCAGAGACAAAACCAAGTATAGTGAGAGCATATCAGTGCTTATGCTTATGTGTATGTGTGTATGCGTGCGTGCGTGCGTGCGTGTGTGTGTGTGTGTGTGTGTGTGTATGTAGGTATATCTGGAATGGGGGAGTTAAATGTGTCTATTACCTACATAGTGGTCTGTATCCTTAGCCTAGCCTGAAATAAAAATGAGTAGCTAAGGAAGGAGTCAGTGGACAAAATTAGGAGACTTCCTGAGGAACACAGAACATATATATACAAATATTCAGCAAGGTCAGGGCTTCCAACTCATATTTCATGTTGCTTTGTTTATGAATTTTTCCTTCAAAAAGTAGCTGTAACCACTGGATATACTTTAAGTTATATTCATTAATAGACCTTATTTACAAAATAACATTTAAAAATCCTCACCATGTGTTTAATACTTCATAAATAGCACAGCATGAAAGAAGCTAATGAGAAGACACATGAATGAAAAATAAAAGAGGCTACTCAACTAATGGCTTCGGGGCTCAGGTTGATTATCTTTGAGGCCAGTAAGGCTGCATTTAATTGAAAATTCTTAGTAGAGTCTCATGACACACAGTGATTATCCATTAGCGGCTTTATCATTCTTGTTTGATCTGAAACATAACTCTTGTCCGATATTTCTTCAACTGTACAGTAGAAATATCACTCTTATCTATATTTCATATAGAAGAAGGATGCAGCTTATTATGTGATAAAGGCAATGACAATGGCGTATACTATATAGTGTACATCCTTATGAAGCAGCACTTTCTGAGCTGCTGATTAATTTATCATCCACCCATGTGTGGGTTACTTGCCTGTGTTTTAATGTTGGTGTACAACTTTACCGGTCACATATATAATGTTTCTCTTAAGTTATACTCTCAGATCAAATTTTGTTACATTTTGGGAAAGGTGGAAAATGAAGAATTCTAAGTTTGATTATTTTTAAATTCTTAGTTCTTCTTATTGTGATTTGAAACTATCTTTCTATTATTTTCTGCATTGAGGTAGCCTACAGATTGGAATATTACTACTTTTTCTTCTAAGCAAAATACTGACAAAGATTCTTGAAGAGAATAGATACATTATAAAAGAATCCACAAGCTTTTTTGAGAGGAAAGAAAATAAAAAAAACAACCAACTGTATAATAGCATAGTTTGCAACCAGGGACAATTATACTCTCAAATGACTTTGTTATCATCTGGAAATATTTTTAGTTGATAAAATTGAGTGAGTGCTACTGGCATACAGTGGTAGAGGCTAGGGACGCTTCTAAACCTCCTAAAACGCAAAAGACGATAATAAAAACAAGGAATTATCCAGTACAAAGTGTCAATACTACTGTGGTTGAGAAACTCTGCTGTAATGCAAATTAATGAAAATCTGATGGAGTCGTTTAGACTTCCCATGACATAATAAATTCAGTAAACAGCAAACATGAACTTTTTGCTAATCTGGGCCTGTTACGTTCTTGAGCATTATACTATAAATTCACTTTGCAGGACATCAAACTTTAAAGCTAGACATTCCATCATAAAGTATATCAATTCAGATCATACACGAAGAAGTGAATGGACGCAAGACAGATGAAGAAAATGATCTTTGAGTCTTTTTTTGTGCGTTTAATGGATTAACATTTCACTGATTAACTTGAGTGCTTGATTTTTTGGCAAGCAGTTCATTATGGGAAACCTTCAGGAATAATCACAGAAAATTATCACAAGCATAATTTAAGTATCTGATAAAGAATTCTCATTTTCATGAATAATTAAATTATGATTTGCTGCTTTGTAGGTACATTAGAGCCATGTTGGATAATTTTAAAAGTGTTTTATTAATACTGACTCTTATCTTTCAAAAGGTAGTATTTGGGATATAAGATGTTAAGTGTATTTCTGCGAGAAAGAGCTATAATGAATGGGTAAATGTTAAAATATTAAAAGAAGTATATTTCTAGAATTACTGACCACAGATTGTATAGCCTCGTGGAATAGTGCATGTATCATCATGTGTATTGTTCAGGGACTGTGCTAACATATGTCTTACCAGACATCAGATTTGCCTTATATAGCTAAAAATTTCCCTTCCAAGTTGGAGTTAATGATTCTGATCACATTTTTTTTTATTGTGAAACCACACATAAGTAAACAGAAGACACAAAACCATGCTTCTGCTATAACTGTTTATAGATCCTCTGCTACACTTGCTTTAGTGGAATGCAAGGAAAGTCTGATTTAAAGCTGATATTCATATATACGCAGTTAGAAGTGAAATATACATGTGAGCATGTATGTGCCTGTGTTTCCCATTGCTTTACTGACAGATATTTGGCAGGTACCAAAGCCACTGATTTATTTAACTATTATAGATGGATAATTAACCTTCAAACAAATACCAAGGGAGGCAGTATTACTTAAAGTCATATTAAAGTAAAAATGACTAATGTCATAATCTTCTTTAAAACTGATTTGGAAAGAAGAGGAGATAAAATTATAAAGAGCAAAGGTAACCCAAAGAAATCTGAGGCGTGGCCGGTGGTGGCTCACGCCTGTAATCCCAGCACTTTGGGAGACCGAGGTGGGTGGATGACGAGGTTAAGAGATCGAGACCATGTTGGCCAACATGGTGAAACCCCGTCTCTACTAAATTTTTTGTACTAAAAAGTACAAAAAATTAGCCGGGCGTGGTGGCACGTGCCTGTAGTCCCAGCTACTCTGGAGGCTGAGGCAGGAGAATTTCTTGAAACCGGAAAATGGAAATTGCAGTGAGCCGGGATCGCGCCACTGCCCTCCAGCCTGGCGATAGAGCAAGACTCTGTCTCAACAAAAAATAAATAAATAAATAAATAAATAAATAAATAAATTTAAGGTATATATGGGTATATGGAAGTTGTAGGTCAGTAGGAGATGCTAACACAGAGTCTGAGAAGGGTAACATCTTACTGGGTCTAAGCAGTATTGACTCAAGCAGTTATTTCATCAATTTAAATAAAATATACCAATTTAATTAAAAAACAAAATATAAAATTATTTTTTGAAGAACACAGATTAATTAATTAGGCTTTGTGTAGGCCCAGAAAGCTGCTTTAAACCTATTTCTATGAAAAGCTTAAAATTCAAGTCTGTTCCTATTGTGTGATATCTACCCTCACCAAAATCATTCAAACTGAAATTAGTTTTTGCATTTTGATAAATGCATCAAAGAACCTAAATATTCAATTCAGAAGAGACAGAAAGCTAAAATTAGTTTTATCTTTCAAAGCAGAAAGTCTTTTCTACTTCTGGTCAGTTCTAAATAACTGGTTAGAAATATTGGAGAAGAAGGTAAAACTGGAGGTATATTTTTTCTTTTTTTTTTTTTTTTTATGATACTTTAAGTTCGGAGATACACGTGCAGAATGTGCAGGTTTGTTACCTACGTATACATGTGCCATGGTGGTTTGCTGCGCCCATCAACCCGTCACATTCGGTATTTCTCCTAAGGAGGTATATTTTCATAATGTCTTCTGATATCCTCTTCTTTCTGTTTTTGGAAATCAGTGCTATATCTGATGGTTATTAGTTTATCACTCTTCACAATTACAGCAACTTGTTCTAAAGAATAAAGTTTAGTGTAGAGTAAAATGTTTATTTAACACATTTTTATATGTCAGGTGATACATGAGTTGTTCTCTAATTGTGGTTCTGGGTCCACAGTATCAACATCAATTTGTTGTAAATACAAATTTATGGGCCCCCTCCCAGATCAACTGAATCAGAATAGCTGGGGGCAGAACTCAGCAACCTGTGTTTTCCCTCTGGATGATTCTGATGTGAACTGAAGTTTTGGAACCAGTATGCAAAGCAGATTAATAAATGATTTACTTCTCATAGAGTTTATGAACTATTAAGACAGTAATTATGAGAGCATGTATATTTCAGTGAAACCATGTGTAAGATACAAGGTTCATATAAAGGAAAACATAACCCTTTTTTCTGGGGAAATAAATAAAGATTTCATGGAGGAGGCTATGCTGCAATTAAACTTGAGGGAGTAGGGATTTTTCAGAAAACAAGTGAAACAGGCATGCTAAATGGAGAGATCATCTGAGGATCTTAATCTAGACTGTAATCAGGCAACGGTTTTGTGGAGTTTATGGTTTAAATCTTCTAAAGATTCCTTTGCTCTTGAACTGGTTTTCAGAACGTTATGGTTAGGTCATTTCCCAGTTTAAATTGTTCCTGGGGAAAATCTGGAAAATAAGCTGAGAAGCCAGAATCCTAAGCAGTATAATATAGTGGTTAAAAATTTAAGTCAGAGAAAGGATTGGGCATAAATGTTAATTCTTGTGTACTTTGTTGTTACTACTTGGGTATAATTCATACTTACATATGCACACCCAGGTTGTTGTATTTCTATGATTCAGTCTTCTGATGTATAACTGAGATAATAACACCTGTATCACAGGGATATTCGTTGTTGGTGAGATTAAATGAGATAATATATGTAAAGTATCTGCTACCCTTCCTGTCTCTTTTAATGTGTAAAGTTATCTGCTGAGATTACCAAGAGTACATATATTTAATAATAGTATCTGCTATTTATTTCATGTAAAAATTCTTGAAATTAATGGGCTGTATGGTAAACAATACCATTAAAGCATAAATTATTGCTGTGAACAGAAAGCATGCTATGAATTTAATGTAGATATGTGTTTACACACACATATAATTAGTAATATCCTTAAAAAGAAAAAATATCTCTCTGACATATTTTTAACAAACTTTTTGAAAGCTATTCAGTGCATGTGAGTCTATGTGTGTGCACGTGTGTGCACTTAGCTCAATATTACAGCAAACTGGATATTCATATTGTTTCCCTGACAACCACTCAAGCATTGTCTAAGTATCTTATGGCTATGGATGATTGTGCAACATATATCTTAATCTTATGGAAAATAATATCCACAAGCATGAATGAATGGATTAATTAGACTCAGCCAAAAAAATTAGTCTTTGTTGGAAAAAATAGTTGAAACTGATCTTAATGTGAAAAAAAGAAAGCCTTGAAAATAAGGGAGAAGAAAGCAACAGTGTGGTCAATCTGAGGTGGAAAATTGATTTGGCAAATACAACCCATTAATTTTGTCTTTAACCAATTGGATATGCCTTTAATTTCTATTCCATAATTCTGCCCTAGAACAACTGCAGCCCAGGTGACATTAGTATATTTAAAATAAGTATAAGAAAATATTGAATGTTAAAATCTGCCATCAACCTTCAACATTTCTTATAATTATCAAATACATATTGTCTCTGGTGTTGAAAATTGGCTACAAAATTTTTTGTCATAACAAGTTTTTCATAAAATCCAGTAACGAAGGTAAGCAACTGTCAGCCTTCAGGAGCATAATCTGATCTTCTGGAGATCACAGATATATGCTGCATATGGGGTAGCATAAACTGATTTTCTGGAGATCACAGAAATATGCTGCATATGGGGTAGCATAAACTGATTTTCTGGAGATCACAGAAATATGCTGCATATGGGGTAGCATAAACTGATCTTCTGGAGATCACAGAAATATGCTGCATATGGGGTAGGTTGTCTCAGTCTGAGAACTTGACTCTCCCCTCAAAGCCATCTCCATGCCATTAATGGCTCCCTCTTGGTGCCACTACTATATCATTGGCAAGGCATTATATTGAATCCAGTTGCTCTTCAGAAATTCAGCTTTTGGTCATTGGGATGGTGGCTGAAGGTACCACTGACTTACAAATATACATTATTATGAATTAATCATTGTGCAAATAATAATTCCTGACTCTCATACTATGATTTTAGGGAGTAATAAAAGATATCCCCCAATAAACAATCATGTGGACAAAATGGTTATCAGCCACTGTGTGTTTTTTTCTAATTAAATTTTTATATTTTATTCAAAATTATAATTATTGATGGGCTTTTCCTTTTTTAAAAAAGTCACTTTGAGGTATAACTGACATACAAAAAGCTGTGCATATTTAAAATATACAACTAAGTTTGGAGAAAAGTATATACTACTCTTGAAAACATCAATATGATCTACATCATAAACTTACTCATCATCACCTCCAAAAGTTTCCTCCAGCCCTCTTTGTTGTTATTTTATGATAAGAACACTTAACCTAAGAACTACTCCCTAAGCAAAATTTTAAAGTATGCAAGTATTAAGTATAGCATTGTTTGCTGTCGGTACTACTGTGGAGTAGCTCCCTGGGACTTCATCTTGCACAACTAAAACACTGTACTCTTTGACTAACACCTCCCCATTTCTCTCTCCCCACAGACCTAAGAAACTAACAGCCTTTTCTCTGCTTCGATGGGTTTAACTATTTTCAATTTTTTTAAATATAGGTGGCATTTTGCAGTGTTTGTCCTGTGTCTGACTTATTTCACCTAGCATAACGTTCTTTGGGTTCATCCGTGTTGTTGCAAATGGCAGGAATTCCTTTTTAAAGGCTGAATATTTAGTTTTATATTTATAGATCATATTTTCTTCATTCATGAATGGACACTTAGGTTGTTTCCATATCTTGACTAATGTGACGATGCTGCAATTAACACGGAAGTTCAGATATCTCTTTGATATCGCGATTTGAATTCCTTGGGGTATGTACCCAGAAATAGGATTGCTGGATCTTATGGCAATTCTATTTTTAATTTTTTGTGGAACCTCTATACTGTTTTCCATAGTGGCTGCACTAATTTACATTCCTATCAATAGTGTATAAGGGTTTCCTTTTCTTTACATTCTTACCAAAACTCGATATCTTGTTTTTTTAATAGCCACTCTAATAGATGTGAGGTGATAGCTCATTTTGGTTTTGATTTGCATTTCTCTGGTGATTAGTGATGTTGATCTCCTCTAAAATGTGTTGGCCATTTCTATGTCTTCTTTTTAGAAGTGTTTTTCAGATCCTGAGCCCATTTTAATTTTTTAAATTAAAAAAAATATTTTTTTGATATAAGATTTCACTCTGTCATGCAGGCTGGAGTGCAGTGATGCTATTATGGCTTACTGCAGCCTTAAATTCCCGGGCTGAAATGATCTTCCAGCCTCAGCTTCTCGAGTAGCTGGAAACACAGGCATGTACCACTATGCCCAGCTAATTTTTTTATTTTTTGTAGAGATGGGGGGGGGGTCTCTCCATGTTGCCCAGACTCCTTTGTCCATTTTTAATTCAAATTATTATTATTTTTGCTATTGAGTTGTAGGCATTTCTTATCTATTTTGGCTATTAATTCTTTATCAGATATATGGTTTCCAAACATTTTCTCCCATTCTCTAAGTGGTCTTTTAATTTTGTTGATTATTTTCTTTACTGTGGAGAAGTTTTTTAGTTACATGTAATCCCCCTTGTCTATTTTTGCTTTTCTTCTGTGTTTTTTTTTGGTGCCATATTCAAGAAATCATTATATTGTATGATTTTAGAATCAACACAGGGACATCTCCTAAGAGTATCTTTGCTTTATAGTGGTGATAGGGCTGTAAGGATGATGGTTAAGGAAACATGAAATCTTAGGGTTAAAATTAGCGTAAGAAAGAGAGTCAAAAAATATTGAAATCTTCTTCCTTGTAACCATATTACAAGTAATAATAACTAGCATTCATTGGTAAACACTAGAAATTGTATCAATTTCTATTTGATCTCATTTGATCATACGGTATGAGGTAGGCACTAATAACTCTAATATATAGGTGAATAAATGAGTTTAGACATATTATATAGTTTTTGCAAGTCATGTACTTAACGTATAGCAGAACCAGGATTCGAACTTCTAGTTGGTGGGTCCAACATTCAAATAGCACTATATCATGCTATCAGAGAACCATCGGGCAAGAATACTAGGAGTCTCTTAAAATTAGATACATCTGATCTATTGAAGAAATTGACTTCCTAATGCCTGATTATTTTCTTTTAGCTCCTACATTTTGATCTCTCTAGAACTAGACCATCTCAACTGGTATTCTCCACCTTTTCTTTCTTTTTTAACAGAGTTTGCTCTTGTTACCCAGGCTGGAGTGCAATGGCGCGATTTTTTTTTTTTTTTTTTAGACGGAGTTTTGCTCTTGTTACCCAGGCTGGAGTGCAATGGCGCGATCTCGGCTCACCGCAACCTCCGCCTCCCGGGTTCAGGCAATTCTCCTGCCTCAGCCTCCTGAGTAGCTGGGATTACAGGCACGCGCCGCCATGCCCAGCTAATTTTTTTGTATTTTTAGTAGAGACGGGGTTTCACCATGTTGACCAGGATGGTCTCGATCTCTTGACCTCGTGATCCACCCGCCTCGGCCTCCCAAAGTGCTGGGATTACAGGCGTGAGCCACCGCGCCCGGTCGGAATATATTATTTTCATCAAATTAGAAATTGACACCTGGCAGATTGGTTATGTTTTTCTATAAACAGTATAATTCTTTGGATAATTCACTACCTTCTAGATTTCTACTGGGGACCTTTTAACAAACTCTAGAAATTCTCATGCAAACATAAAGCACTAGTGGGAAATCTCCCAAAGTTAGTAAGAATCTTTTCTAAAACTATTTTTATATTATTTTGCATATTTGTGTATTGTTTTGTATATTAAGTATATTTCCAAAAATAGGCATCATAATACACATAAATATATTGAATTATAACCTCTGTTCAATAATACTTCAGTATAAACACTTTTCAATCACACTCAAAGTTATCTTCAGAGGCAGAAGTGGGCATCCACAGAGACAGGTTTCTAATACATGTTCACATGGGCAACAGATGTGTATTCTTGCTGTTTTGTGGTGATGTCTGAAGTTTTCCTTCTAACTCTGAGAAGAAAATCTAAGAGAATGATTCAACCTTTTTACTGGGAGGAAATGTTAAGTTATTTCAAGGGGAACAGCATTAATAATCAAATACTGATTTAAATGGAGAAAACTTTTCTCATCTGCTTAGTAGAGAACTCTCATTCAAGTTTTTGAGTTCTATCTATCTAACTATGTGATCCTAAACATATGTCAAAGGATTAGGACTCAGGAACATTTTTTAAAATTACAAATACTGCCTGTTCTTACTTATAAGTGAGAGTTAAACATTGAGTACACATGGAAATAAAGATGAGAACAATAGACTTTGGATACCACCAGAGTTGGGGAGGGTGGGATGGATGTAAGAGCTGAAAAGCTACTTATGGAGTACTATGCTCACTACTTGGGTGATGGGATCATTGGTACACCAAATCTCAGCAACACGCAATTTAACTCAGTAACAAATCTGCACATGCACCCGTGAAACTAAAAGTTGAAAATAAAATACTAAATAAAAAACATTAAAAACTTCATAAAATGTAAAAGTGTCAAAAATAAGCCTCACATACCACAAAATAATTGAAAAATATATAAAGAATTAAAAACTCTAGGAGTAAATTATGTAGCAAAGCCCTAAAAAATTATGTCCAAATAGTGCCTAAAACGTTCTTAGCATTTAGATCTCATATGCGACAAAATCTGGAAAAACCTAGCTGTATTGAGGATCAGGAGAATATGATAGAACTTCTTGAGCTTAAGAGTCAGACCAACCTGGAGTCAAATCCCAGGGCTTCGACAGAGCAGGCATTTAGCTTGTCTGACTTTATTAATCTTCCCTGAGTCTGCTCTTTGCCTGTAATGAGGAGGTGAGAATGTCCACCTTATATGAGTATTGTAAAGATTAAATGAGATAGCTATATAATAATTTAGTAGGTTTGTTCAATTACATTAGGTCTTTCTTCCATCTAGGACTTCTGGTAGGCTGCGAAGTACTATAGGCATTGGAAAGGATATTTGAATTAGAAATTGTTTGCTATTGTTCTTCCTTACCATTCTTTCCTCCCTCCCTTTTTGTTTCTTTTTTTATTCTTATTCTGTCTTCCAGCTTTCATTATGTCAGATGTGCTAACATCTCAATATAACATGTTAGGCTCCTTGGAGTATAAACACTGTGTAAATGTAATAAACAAATGCTTAGTAGTAACAGCAAAATGTCTCTTACCAGGTGCAGCTTACCAACTCTTCTTTAAATTGGAAAGTCTACATACATAACTCTAATGTGGGCCGCTTCCTTGAGTTCATCATTCTAGAAAACCTCTAAGTTCCATTGTAATTAATTAAACTTGTCTACATTATTATATCATATATATCAGTGTCTGTTTACTGACTGATATAATTCAATGTGCAATTAATGATGCAATTTATTATCTGATGGTATTTGAGATATCTTGGATATTGTAATTTGGATGTGTTTTTGTTTCAAAATATAATTCTGCATTCGAATGTAGGATGAAATTGAGAGTTGGAGAAAGTATACAAAGTTCTTCCTTTTTTTATTCTTTCTTTTCTAGCTTTCCTAATATTTATTTTTATATCAGTTTATATATACTTGTATGTAATGCATATACAATCCGACCATTAATATTACTTAAAAAGACAAAGATTTCTGGTCTGGGTTTGAATGGATTTCAATTCCCAATAAAATAATCTTTATTTCTTGATAAGTTACTCATTAAAAGAAATAAAAATTTGATTCAGATACCCACAGATTTTTGGGGACACTTGTCCCTTTCTTCTGACACTTTTGTAGCAGGAATTATAAGCAGTATCCTGGGGATAAATGCGGCCAGGCGTTTCCTTCACTTTATCCACAATACTCATGACTAACTCTTCAAGGGAAAAAATACTTTTTTGTCACGGGTTCCTGTATTTTTTTCCTTATGTTGTTTCCATTTCTAACTCCTTATTTACCCTTTAATAGGGAGTCAAGTCTGATAATTGCTGCAGACACAGCTGCAAAGCTAGGGTCATTTATTGACATGAAGGTGGCACTTTCCTGAGGGATCTGATCATATTTTGGATTAAAAGGGATAATGCACGTGTCAGAAAAGGATAGTAATTTTTACAGTAGCAATGGTTGTAGTCCAAGTAGAATGAATAAACTCTTTTTACCTCAGTAATTTTGTAAATGGTTAAGGTAATATTTGCATTTGTTTTCCTCTTTGAATGCTGACCTTCACATCTGCAGTTGGACTGCCTTGCTGTTGGCAGCATTTTTTTTTTTAAGGCTCTTTTGAGGCCAGGTTAATTTCCACAGAGATTTTCTTTTGCCTCAAACATTCTATCTCATTTTACCTTCTGTGCTTGGTGCTCATTACAGCATGATTGACTCAAGGATGAAATATAGACGCTCGTAAAGGTATTTTTTTTTTATCCCCTAATAAGCCTTCTCAATCCTTGATCTGATTTTTTATATGTAGTGAAATACGTATTGAGAAAAGCAGCCTACAAACTATCTGCTTCCACCCGAGTATTACTGACTTGTTTAACCTTCATTTGGAAAGAGAGGATCTTTTTCCCAATTAGACAATTTCCCTTTATAAAAGAGGTCAAAAGATGAGGCCCAGATAAGATTAATTATCAGGTTACTTGTCTCTTGATTCAATGGTAATTCCTTGAGACCTTTCAAAACGTGACACCTCTTTTAAAGAAGAGATTATGTCAATATCAATTGCCCTGGTTTTATTGAGCTCAGGACACCCATAAGTACACTATAAAAGTGTCATCTGGTGATGGGGCCAGCTACAAAACTATTACCTGGGCCAGGAAGCTAGACATTCAGGTTGTGCTTAGAGGGATGAAAAGTTTGAAGACTTTCTTCCTGATAGCTCTCCCCAAACCTTACAAACTCTCATTTGGAATCACAGGGGAGGCTAAACATAATGTGGAAAAAAATAATTTACCAGGATCCTGATGCCATTGCTGGCAATTTTATGGTTGAGTGAAACAGCATCATTGTGTGAGTAACCAATGAGTCAAGGATTGTCCAGATACAGATTCCAAAGCCTGCATTTTATTAACACACTCACGGTAATCTGCCAACTGAACCAGATGGGAAACAACCTGAATTGATCCTAGAAAGCTGTACAAATTGGCCAAATAAGTTTAGTGTGCACACTGAATCAACATGAGACTGTTACTTATGCCACCACGTCCCATCTGTATGTTTTTGTCATTGGGTCAGCTCTGCCTGTATTCAGATATTTCCTGAAGTTCAGAGGATGAGGTACTGCAAAATGGAGACATCAGCTTTCTCCCGATTTTTAGGAAACCAAGAGTTCAATATATTTATTTCATAATAATATTCCTATGTTCAGTTGTTTTATACCCATTCTAGTGATGTCGTTACAAATTTCTCTGGGTATGACAAAGGAGGAGAGCTGAAGATTGTTGTCCTTTTTTTCCTTGAAATATACTTTGAGTACTGACTACTGGATGCATATGAAAGGAGAAAGGAAAAATGGGCCATTTATTATTTAGTAAACCAAAGGTATATAGGGGAGGATTTGAAGCTGCAAGAGGAGTTTTGATAGGGGATATAAATCAGAGGTCCCAGCAGGCACATTAAACTTGGGAGAAGTTACTGAAGCCACTAAGAAACAAAGTGATAGAGATATCTTAGGCCACAATGGAAAAGCATTCTGTGCCACTAAGAAAGAGCAGGGCATTGTTAATTTCTTATCCAACCTCATTTCCACATCACTCTAACCTACTTCAGGTACAGGAGGTGGGTTAGTTGTCAAGAACCCATAAAGATATTAGCACGGGACAAACAAAGTTTCTTTTGTTATGTATTGAATGCTTCTAAATAATCTCATGTATGTCTCAAAAAACAAAACCCCAAAACCAAGAAAACAATCACAAAACCATTATTTTTCACTATGGTTGTTCTCATTTTAAATATCTAGAAAATAGGAGACTAATTTACTTGCCCAAACTTTCACCTTGTAAACTAGAGAGATGGATTTTCATCCAAGTGAAGTAACATCTTACTTTAGGGCAAAGGAGTTGTTAATAATTATTACTATACCTTCCCTGATAATTCCCCCACCAAATATTGACTTCCAAGGACTAGAGTGAAGGATTATCTGATAAAAGCTATAAAAATGAGACACACTGCTGTATTTTTACTACTGTTTTACCAATACCTACCTCTTGGTATGTAAGCATGAAGTCACTATAAGTAGCTGGACTAGGCATACAATTAAGAGGAAGATGAGTCACTAAGCATGTAAATGATCAGAAAGGATTTTTTACAATAGGAGAAGAGGAAAGAAGCAGGATCTTCTTAGTATGAAAAATCCAGGCTTATAGAGTGTTACAGATAGAAGTCACCCCTGGTGCAATATTCCAAATCAGGGCCACTAATTTTGCTAGGTTAAAAGGATACCAAATGACAATTTATAATTACATCAATGAGCATTTATAATTTATGCCTCTATTTATAGGAAGTTATCACAAGGCTAAAATATCCACTCTGATCTTATAGTTGACATGCTGAAAAATCAAAACACATCAGCTCTTGCCATGAATAATCTGTTTAAACAGTAAAGCAAATAACCTTTGATTAGTATGGCTGGCATTAATTTAGACATCACACTTCTGTCGGTGTTTAGCTGTACAAGACAGTTACAGAAGCATCAAACATCTCATTAAAGAAAACAAGGAATTCAGCCTAATCTTGAGTATTAAACCGAATTAACTGAATCCAAAATAGACTTCTTATCTGTTAATTCTAGCTCACAAATTATTCAGAATATCCTAAACTTAACTAATTATCTCTCCAAGGCTAGGATGCCTGTGAACAGGAAATCTGAAAAATCAGTTGCTTCTTACAACCTAAAATCTATCTAAGCTACCTGATGAAAATTTTTGGATTGATAATAATTGCTAACTTTTATTAAGCATTTACTGTGTGCGAGTCGATGTATTAAGACTTTTCTATTAATTAGGTCACCTAATCCTCACATTTTTCTTAGGAGATAAAATAAACATCTAATATATAAGTTTAACAATGGAATTGAGGCTTGGAATGGATAAGGAAACTACCAAAGTTTCCATAGAGAGGTGGTTCTAGGGAAGGGCCAGGGACCTGACTCATTCGACTCTGAGTTCCTAAGGGTAGTTCTGTAAAACAGATTCCTTTCTGCCAAGTGTCAGGAGACTGTTATTGCCCATTTGTCAAAACCCAGACCTCCTTCATATTGTATCAAAATAACCTCTTTTGTTTTGTTTTGTTTTGTTTTTGAGACAGAGTGTTGCTCTGTTGCCCAGCATCATTGTGTGCTCTGCGTTGAGCTTTGTTGCAATGGTGCCCTCTAGACTCACTACAACTTCCACCTCCCAGGTTCAAGCTATTGTAGTGCCTCAGCCTCCAGAGTAGCTGGGATTACAGGTGTGTGCCACCACACCTGGCTTATTTTTGTATTTTTAGTACAGATGGGGTTTCACCATATTGGCCAGGCTGGTCTTGAACTCCTGACCTTGATCTGCCCACCTCAGCCTCCCAAAGTGCTAGGATTACAGGTCATCTTTTTTTTTTTTCTGGAGACATTTATTCCTTAATGACAAGGATTCAATCTTTACTTTTAATATCTCAAATATCAGCAACATTTCTGGTTCATATTTATACTCAGTATGTAGTTGTTGAGAATGTATGAACAAACAACAAGCTTTGTTTTTAAAGCTCACCAGATTGACAATTTTCAGCTTTTCTTCCATTCACAAATCTGATGCATGTAGGAAGAGCTACACCAACATAATAATCTCTGTAATAACAGCTCATTTTTAAATTAAGGACATGTGATCTCATTTAAGCCTCATAACAACCCTATGATATACCACTATCATCTCCTTTCTGAGATGAGATAAACGGATCGAGCCAAAGTTAAGCCACTTCTCCAGGACCATGGGGTGAAGAGCAAAAGAACAAGTATTTGAACTCAGTCCATCTATTGTTTGAGTCTGCATATTCAGCCACTGCACAATATTTCCCCCGCAAGCAAAATCTGCACTTCATAAATCTTTACAGCATCGCAATTTCCCTGCTTTCACTGGTCAAATGTTGATAAGTATTGTATTCAAAATGACAAAACCACACACTGCATATTAGCAGTAGCAGGACTTGAATGGTAAATAAATGAAAAAAATACATTTACCCAAATAAGTTGAAATTTTATGTCTACACAAAAACCTGTCTGCGAATGTTCCTAGCAGCTTTATACATAATTGCCCCAAATTGGAAACAATCAAGCTGTCCTTCACTAGGAGGGTGGATAAGCAAATTTTGATATATTCATACAATGAAATATTATTCATCAATACAAAGAAATAAGCTATCAATCCAAGAAAATACATGAATAAATCTTAAATGCATATTGCCAAGTAGAGGAAGCCAGTATAAAAAGGCTACATATTTTATGATTCCCAAATATATGACATCTGGGAAAGACAGACACAGTCATAAGATCAGTGGTTGCTAGGGGTTTGTGGGATGAGGGGAAAGGTAAGGAGGAGCAATGAATAGTTGGAACAAAGGGGAACACGGGAATTTAGGGCAGTGAAACTATTCTGCATGATACTCTAATGATGGATACATTATGCATTTGGCAAAACTTATGTAATATACAACACAAAGAGTCAGCCCTAGTGTGTACTATAAACATAAGTTAATATTAACGTATTAATATTTGTTCATCAATTATTGTCATATAAAATGTGTATCACATGAATGCAAGTTGCTCATAATAGAGGACACTGTGTATATGGCGTGGAAGGGACCATATGGGAACTCTTTGTATGTTCTGCACAATTTTTCGGTAAACTTAAAATTTCTCTAAAAATAATATCTACTAATTTTTAAATAAATATATACATTATTTAATTAAAATATTAACGATACCAACCATTCTGGTATTTTGGAAAACATGGAACTTTTCATTTTTTAATATTATAGAAAGTGATTTCTATCTGATAGCTGTCATCACAAACGCTGGTTATAATATCAATATTTTATTTAAAATTTTAGCTTTAAAAACTAGAAAAAAAAATCTAGCATCTAAATTTACTGCCCTAAAGAAATATACCCAGAAGAAGAAAACCAAAGTGATGAAAACAATGATTTGTTTAATACCTACTATGTATCCTGTTCTAATGTGAGACAAAAAATAAATAAATGATTATTTGCCTTCAATACAACGCCAGGACAATAAACACAATACAGAATTTCTTAAAGGACCATTGCATCCTGCTGTCATATTAATCAACAGTGCAGCTGGTTTTTTACTCGGGTTATGATGTTACTCTTTGGGACGTGTTTTTGCTGCTCACGAAATGCCAGGATGAATATTTCTTAGTGTGATAAAGGACCAAGGCTCAGTGCTTGTCTTGGGGGATCCAGCCATCAGTCATAGAAAGGAGCCATTGATAAGCAACTCATGGTAGCCCATTAAGCATTCGCTTAAAATAAAGGCATGTATTAAGGGCTGTAACAGCAGAGCAAAAAGCCCTCAGAGAGAATGCAATCCTACGAGGGAGCTAAGAAAATTCAGAAGAGAAAAAAATTGCAAAGACCAGGGGTAATCCACTGCAAAGACTGTGCAGTCCTCAGAGTTGCTGTGCATAATCAGTCCAATAGGGACTGGAATATTTCAGGGATAAATGAAACCTTAAACTTTATAAATAATATGACGTGTTCACACCTTCTGTATAATATCCTATGTATATGCTTGTCTTGAACTAATACTTCCATTACAAATCATTTTAGATAAGATTTAGGTAGTTAATTCCACAACATTTGGCTTTAAAATATCCAGGTAAGAAAAATAGACTCTCTTAACAGACCCTGAAGATTTATAAGGAACCTGAAATGAATATTGACACATTAAGAATGCACTTTGCTTTGATTCCACTACAAAATTTTCAGCTCTAGTTCTCTTTTGAATAAACAATTTAATAGACAGGTTTAACCCAGGAAGAAAAAGAAAAGCCTATGGAACAATTATTTGGCGGAAAAAAAGACAGCAATAGTACAAGATAACTGGGTATTTAATTTCGGAATACGTGAACATTGACTCAAAATCTCCAGCAATAAAAACAAGTCCCAAAGAATCACATCATAACCCAAGTGAGAAAACAATTGCAATGTTGATTAATATCACAGCAAGTTGCAATGGTCCTTTAATGATTTCTACATTCTATCTGTCACGAGCAATTGGAATTACATGACTTCAGGGCTATGTCATTTGTTCCCCCAAACCAAGTTTCCACAAGAGACATTATGAGATTTGATTAGGGATTATCCAGAAACGTCATGGGAAACTAAAATAAATTGTTATTTCTAAAGAGACACATATCAGAAAGAACTGGCTGGAGAAAAGAGGAAAAAATGGATTAGTTTGTTTTAGCTTAATTTAGATTTGTATATTAAATTGTCCGGCAGTAGGCAAGAGCATGAAGAGTAAGAAGGGGATAAAAGTAGGGCAAAATGAAGAGATATAAGGTATGAAAATGAAACTAAGAAATAACGGGTACATAGTCTTGTTTGGATAATGTTGGGGGAATGTATGGAAGAAAATAGAGTGATATCAACAAGGTGGTTCAGGACCCCATTGCTCTAGTTTTGAAGGTTTTGAGGACATAAAGGCCATGGAATATAAAAATGTTTAAAAACTCAGTTATTCCATGCTCAGTCTGCTAGAGAAAAAACACAGCTCTTGTTTGTATACACACAGTGAATCTTCCTGGAAGAATAACCTTTTTCTTCTAAAAGTACAGGGCCGGTCAGTGACCTTCAGTTAAAAACTATCTTCAAGGCGCTAGGACAAATGAGTTACCTAGGAGATAGGTACTGAAGAGCTGGTGAATTAAGAGATACATCATCCTTTTGAGAGTGACTTGTTTGCTTTTCTCCATCATTGAAGCTTTCCTGAACAGTCTGTCAATAGCTGATCTCAGATTCCTGCTCGTTCATTGATATATTCAGATAAAAATCCAACAGGACCAACCCACAGGTGACCCTCTTGATCCATCCTAAATCTAGTTCCACATGCCACCTCTAACAACCCAAAAGAAGCTCTGTGGTTCATGGTCCACCCTCCTGACTTGTGACCAGGCAATGCAAAACAGGTAAAGAACAGAAGAAGCAAAAGAAAGGGACAGAGGAGGAGAGAGTAGAAGTGATAGAGAGAAGCAATGATTTATTACATTCTGGCAATGTTTCATCTTTTCAAACGGGTTTTATTATTAACCCAAATCAGAGGAGTAGGCACATCACATGAAATATAATTTCTTACTGTATCTATTTCTCTTTTTAATATATTTCCTATCAACTTTGATGGCCTCAATGGTAATATTGAGCCTTTACCAATTATCCAACTATTGGCCTATAGAAACGGAATTATTTTTTCTTATACATTTATTTAAAGTCTAATGATAGAGACTGCGATCAAGTCTATACTTCTATAGATTTTGATATAGAATATGATATGGTTTATAATGTAGATGGATTCATTCACACATATCTCTAAAGAATGAAACCTCATGCATGCTCTTTATTAGTGACATATTCTAAGGTACAAAATATGTATAGTCAGGGAATCCTTTCAAATACTACCTTGTATTCCAAGACTGACTTCCTGTGCATAGGTATTTGGTGATAAACTTTGGCATTACCTGTTTGAAATTATAAAATTCATGGTAACCCTGGGGCTCCTATTTTGAGAGATGCTGTGAAGCAGAAATCTGCTCAGCCACTCATTTATTTTTCTGGTGTCTTCATGGTGCCTTCTGGGTGCCATGTCCTGACTAGGTACTTTCTTTAATACTCATCACCTTTCTAACAAAAGGGCAGAAAATTAGAAGAACTGGAGTGCAATATCAAAGCCAGGAACACTTAAATAATGTTTTCAGTGCAGCATTGTAGAAAGAACAATAGATTTGATATTAAAGAACTGTGTTTGGGTTTTAACAAGTTACATAGGTATATAAACTTGAAGATGTCACTTAACTTTTCTGAGTCTATATTTACTAAAAATGGGAGTCCAACACATTTTTGTGTGCTTTTTAATTGCTTAAAAATTCTCCAAACTGCTTATTAAAATACAGATTTCTGGCTGGGTGCAGGGGCTTACGCCTGTAATTCCAACACTTTGGGAGAGTGAGGCGGGCAGATCACTTGAAGCCACAGGTTCGAGACCAGCCTGGCCAACATGTTGAAACCTTATCTCTACTAAAAATACAAAAATTAGTCGGGTATGGTGGCATACACCTGTAATCTCAGCTACTTAGGAGGCTGAGCCATAAGAATCACTTGAACCTGGGAGGCAGAGGTTGCAGTGAGCTGAGATTGTGCCACTGCACTTTAGCCTGGCAAGAGAGTGAGACTCTGTCACAAAAAAATTAATTAAAAAAATACATATTTCTGAGACCTATACTCAGATATATTATCCACTTGTTCTTATATAGGGTCCAGGGACATGGTTCCAATGCCATGTTTTTATGGAAGCAGGTCTTGTTCACTCATTGTCTACGGGGTTGTCCTGAATCACATTAAGATTTATGCAGGAGTTGTTCATCTTACAGCATAAGAGTTGTTTCTGGTTTTATTTTTTTTTTCTTATTGATTACTCCACATGTCTCTAGAAGCCTTGGTTTTGAAATACCTGACTGATTCAATTGTGCACAATTTAAAAATTGCCATCTCCATTCTTTTGATCATTTATTTTGCTGCTAAGAAACTGTAATACCACCACTCCTCTGGTGCATGATGTCCCTTTTAATTGTACGTACAAGTTAAAGATTTGTTTATAGTTCTGCAAACTACCCTTATTCTACCTTCAGAGGAATCCAGGTAGTTACTCAAACTGAAAATGGTTGGAGTAGATAAGAGAGAGTGAGGGAGAGGAATTAGAAGAATATTGCAAAGATAAAAGTAAAATTGATGCCAATATCTTAGAGAACATGTAGAATATTTAATAGAAAAACATATTAGTAAAATTGGACATCTATTTTGCATATCACAGCATGGCGATATTTACTAGGTACATATCCTTTTCTTTTTAATGACAAATAAAATAAAATAAATTTAAAAGAAGATCCAACATAATTTTGTTTGCAAGTTGTTCACCTGCCTTTTGAAACATAATTTTGAGAATCTGTATGTAAACATGTTCCAGTGACCTCAAGACCATTTATGATTTGTTAAAGATGCAAAAATAACAAAAGAAATATATGATTTGCTAGAGGGCATTCTATTTGAGTTATAATGCATTGTAATGTTCTGTATAATACAAGTATTAATAAGATGCAGATGTTTTTCTTATACTGATACATTCACCATGCACAGAACCAACCAATATATTAGAAAAAAATGACTTGAGCTTTAACATACTGTAAATTGAAAATACACTTCAAACCCAAAATACATCTAAAACTTGCTTTTATTTTAGATTAACTTAACCCCATGTACCATAAGATTCTGATAACCTGCGATTTGTAACATATATTTAAATTGATCAGGTGTTAAATCATCCCCTACCTAATCTCTGAAAACATTTCAAATAGATATAATTTAAAAGTATTTTATCTTCTAATCTGTGTGACAAATGATGCTCATAATGTTTTGATGACGTAGTAGAGAAAAAATTTAACTTCAAAAACGAATTCAGGAAACAGTGTAATTAAGCAAAACATATGGCATGATATAATATTACTGGCAGTCATCCTAGACATCAATTTTGAAGTTAAGTAAAAGCAAAGAAAGTGAAAGAGCTCTGCTGTGAAAAGAAAAAGTTTCAAAAAACTTAGAGACTGAAATTTACAGCTTGGAGTAATGGAACTCTCTGTACCAACGTCATCTCTCCATTGTTCCTAAACAAAAATTTAAATAAAATATTATTTGCCCTTTTGTGTCCAAGGGTGACTGTTGACAAGTTGGAAGGTCAGGAAGTAGTTGGGGGGTAAAAAGCATGTTTTATACAAAAATTTATAAGGCCAGAGAGTTGGGAGAAGCTCTTGTTTCTACATAGGAGATGAAGTACAATTGTGTTTACCTGGATGAACGTTCAAATGACACCTTGATAGCAGTAGGCTGAAAATGAGCATGGAATCAGAATGACGAAAGGCAGGGCAGCCTGCAATGTCAGACAAGTCAGAGAGAACTTTTCAGAATTAAAAATAAAAATAAAATTTAAATACCAGTGTGGGCAAGGTTGTAGAAAAATAAACACTTTTATATAGTTTTATTGGAAAAACAGTTTTATTTTTCTAGAAGTCAATGTGTAATTTGTATAAAGAGATAACTGGTCACCCTAATTTTTCCACTGGATACTATAATGATGAAATAATTATCATATGTTTATATGTTTAATTGTAAGGATGCTTATAAAAAAGTAGCTTATAATAGGAAAAAATAGAAATAATCTGAATTTACAAAAAGGTGGCAATTTTTGAGTGGTTGTTTTATGAAATTATGGATCATGAAATGATTTTAATATTGTTAGAGAAGCTTATTTCTTATTTGAAAAGATGACTATGAGAGCTTGTTAAGCTAAGGTGAAAATAGGGCTTACTCATATGAAGAGTATGGTAGAATTTTTGGATAAATGAAAAAATATAAATACTAATCATAGGAAATATTCAGAGGAGCATAAGCCAACCTGTAAGTCACTATTTCATTATATTTATAATACATATCATAAACTGAAAAAATTTACTTATTTATTAATAAGTCCATCTATCTCATTAGAATATAAGCTTCATGAGCTGAGAGGCTGTACCTGCCTGCGTTTCCACTGCAATCCAAGTGCTCGCTACGGTTACATACTAAAAGATCAGTAAGCATTTGTTGTTTTAATGTAAATGTTCAACGGACTTTTATTGAACAAATTAGTAAACCTGTGACGCTGTCTCTAAAAATAGGAACATATGGATGGAACTCGGTATTTTCTATTTTCTTAGTTCTGATTGTTTTGTTTTCCATTCCCATGCTGTGGAGAAAGAAAATGCAACAGGGTCGCACCAAAAAACAGCTACTGATGCTTAAATCAAGCTTAAAATCGCAAGTTAGGACTCAGATGGAGTTGAGAAGCATCTGAGTACTGGGTTCTAGACATCACACTATTCAAATCAAATTTAATGAATGCACACACAGCAGCACAAAAAGAAAGAATTTTTTAAATAGCCTACTAATAAGCCATCTTAAGGAATAAGCAACAACATTGTCATCATTATTATCAATGGTTGTGAATATTTCATTGACAGAAAATTTCAGTTCGTAATACCACTTCCCTTGGTGCATTAAAGCTGCTTCTGAAGTTTTACTCTTTTAGATAACCCTCTAATTAACATATTGGTGAATAAAGGTTTTGTCCTTTTAAAAATTATATCCTAAACAGATCATAAGGATTGAAATTTCTGAATTAGAATCATACACTTACACTGATTACAGTGTGTTCAGAGAACAATAGCAAGGATGGTAGAAGAGTGAGAAAGAACGAACAGCGTCCGTTAAAAGTTACAACGGTAACATTATGTCCTAATAGCTTCTCTGCCAGTGTTTCAAAAGTAATGAAAGTGAAATGAAACCACTGCAAACTTTCATGTCATGTGAAAAATACCTGGAGAAACGGCAGTTTAGTCTATAAAGACGATACTCAGAAGATATATTTAATCACTTCAAATACATAGCTGACATAGCAAAGACATTTTATGCTTAAAAATAACTGCAAAGGACAGGATAAAGACTGGTAGTGTGAAGCCCAAGAAAACTGCTTCAAATTTATTTTCAAGGAATCATTTATAAGAGTGGGAGTTGTCCACAGGTGCTTATGTCCACCTTCACAGAGAATAGAACAATACTATGACTTCTTCACTAGGTTGAGAGGAAAATGTACTTATTTTCCTTGGGATTCCCTCAGGCATAGTAGAATACTCAGCACCTTTTACCCAGACTTACTATCCATGGCACACACAGAAGTTACTCTCTCACTCGGATGTGGTTGCAGCATAGGCTGCAAAATGACTCAGTGTGCAAACTGGAGAGAGGGCTCTCCCTTCAAGATCCAAATTAAAAGTTAAACTTCTATTTCCTAAAACTTATTTCCTGAAGATCTCTGAATAATTGTTTGCTTCCACCTTTGCGTTCTCTTTCATTATTTTAAAATTATAATATATTTAAAGTGTGTGTGCATGTGTATGTACATGTGCATGTGTGTGTGTACATGTGCGTGTGTGTATATGTGCGTGTGTGTATATGTGCGTGTGTGTGTACATGTGCGTGTGTGTTTGTAGCTATAGCTATCTCTATTTATAATAATCCTTAGATTACTCTACTTACTTCTCTGTAACCTTGCCCACACTGGTACTTAAATTTTATTTTTAATTTTAATTCTGAAAATTTCTCTCTGACTCGTCTAATGCTACAGGCTGCTATGCTTTTCGCCATCCTGGTTCCACGCTCATTAGATTTTAATATGGCAGGCCGAGCATAGTGGCTCACGCCTGTAATCCAAGCACTTTGGAGGCCAAGGCGGGCGGATCACCTGAGATCAGGAGTTCAAGATTTTAATATGGCTTATCTCACCATGCCACATCACAGGTCAAAATCCTGTAATAGCTCCTCAGTACTATCTGGAAAAAAAAGTTAATTTCACATTTGGGAAGTATCCTCTACCTAGCTCTCCACCTCCATTTCTTGGCATTATTTCCCCTTCCCAGCACGGATGAACCTCCAGACTTTCTGAATGTCTGTATCTTGTTAAACCACTCCATGTTTTCTTGTCATCATGCTTTTACTCCTGTTGCTTAAACTATATGGAATAATAATTGCTTTTTCAGTTTCTCTAACTCCTACTTATAGTTAGAGTCTTGGCTGGGATCCTCAAATCTACGGTGATTTCAAAATCTGGATTAGGAGGACCACTAGCATCTTATACTTTCTCTATTCTACACTATTTTGGCCCAGGTTTCTTAGTTTTATTTCTCCCCTACCGATCTATAAATTCCATGAGGATAAGTGTAATGACCATCATGTTTAACTTTATACCATCATACCTTAGCATAGAAGGTCTGCACGGAGCAAGTGCTCAATAAATATTTATTAAAAGAACGGCTGATTGCTGTTTGCAAGGTATGAATCAATAAGCTCCTAGAAGTCTGAGTCTGTATTGTCTTTTTATGGCCTGGCATCAGTACACAATCTCTCTCTCTCTCTCCCCCCCACCCCGACACACATAGCAAGCTCTTATCTTACCACAAACATCTGCATCTGCCTTTTGAGAACACAGTACAGACAGGGCGTTCACCTGAAATGTAATATAGACAAAGCAGTCTGTCATCCTGCGTTTATTCTGAATTCACTAATAGATATGCAGAATGGCATTCATGCAAACACGTTACTTATTTTGGCTATCATTTATCCTTTGAGTACCTTTGGTAATTGGTCATGTTGACAGAAGCAGCCAACATTTTGAATCACGGGTTCCAGTGGGTCCATCATGCATGGATTGCTTTCTCTGTCAATTCATTCTGGTTGCCCAGTAATGAAATTGAAATGAAACTATCACAAATTGGTAACTCATCAAATCTAAAGCCAGACAGACAGTTCATTTCTTCTGACTGGGGAATATTCCGAATGAGTGTGTTTTGCCCTCTACAGCCCAGTGCATGTGTACATCTTCTGGCAGGAAAAGGAAAAATAATAAAGTGAATAGGTTGTGAAAGATCCTTTAGTATATGAGGATGCTGTGTATAAATTCACAATCTGATACTTCATTAGGAACTGAAGTCAAAAACATTTTGCTTTTCTATGGTGTATGCATGTGTGTGTGGGTTTAGTAAAATATTATATTTCTCTGAAATAAATAGCTATACCTCTGTGGCCTTCAGACAAAAAGAAGGGAGCCTGAAAAAAATATGGAACAATGTTAGGGAGGTTGGAGAAGGAGGAAATGCAGTCAATTAAACAATAGGCACTAGAGTTTCAGTGTTTACAGGACTTAACGCTCATTTTCTAAAATTTCAGATAACCATTTGAGAAGAGAACACTGAAAAGAAATCGGGTTCAATCATATGGACACAGGGAGGGGAACATCACACACTGGGGACTGTTGGCAAGTGGGGGGCTAGGGGAAGGATAGCATTAGGAGAAATATCTAATGTAGATGATGGGGTGATGGATGCAGCCAACCACCATGGCACATGTACACCTGTGCAACAAACATTCATGTTCTGCACATGTACCCAAGAACATAAAGTATAATAAAAAAAGAAAAAGAAAAAGAAAAAAGAACTAGGACTCAAAGGCACATCTAAAACAAAGTGGTCTTATTTTTCAGAACCTCAGTGGCAAATGGGATTTCATTGTGTGTTTGTGTTTTCACTATATGTTTGTCTCCATTTGCCACTGTAAACAAAAGTTGGTATCCATAATTCCCTGGTTGCTTGAAAAGTATGTATTCCAGATATTTTAATCAGTTTGTGTTTTTGTAGAGTATTTGGTATTGGTTGTTTTCAAAATGATTTATTCAACCCTTATAAAATCCCTGTAAAGTTGGCTGGGCAGATATATTTTATTCTCTTTTTAGCAGTTGAAACTGAGACTCATGACTACTGAGTTTATTCATGACAAAATGAAATGAGATTTCACGTCCCTGACCCAGTTCAGTTCTCCAGCTATTCATTTCCCTAGTTGAAACATACAGTATTCAAAAATGTTATATGGATTCACTTGGGCAATTGTCAAATTAGAAGCATAAATCTTTCTTTATCAAAATAGATACCAATAGTTTATTTCCATATATTCTCCCCAAAACAATAATCAATTCAAGACCATTCTAATAAGTCAGAGAGCTAATGTACATTAAAGAGTGAAATGAAAGAAGTAACACTTTTTGAGAAACTTATATAAGATGTCATTTATATAGTTTGTCTGAAAATTGAAAGCAAGACCAAATAAGATCACTTATGTGGTGACTAATGCTGACACACTAATTTCTATAAACAAACATTAACATAAGGACAATATGGACCATGAAAATTGGACAATCAGTGACAAATTGTGGAACCACAGATTAATAGAACAGAAAAACTCAACCAAATAAAGACTTTTGCTACCTCATTTTTGTTTCTTTCTTGTTGAAGGAAACCATATCTGACAGCCTATGCTTGAAAAGGGTTTTTTTTTTTTTTAATACCACAGAAACAAAATACTAATCAATTAGCATCCTACGTCTGAGAGAGAAAAACAGCATACAGCTGATCAGGCTCATTCTCTACAGATGCAGAAAATGAAGTCCAAGGAGGTGAAATAATGTTCAAAATTAAACAGACTTGACTCCTAGAAAGATGTGGCACATTTTCACCATCCAAAATTCAAGTCCAGTGAAATCTTTTCACTCCACTGTATTCAGTTTTCTACATCAAGATAATAGATTATTTCAATAAGAACCCAAAAGGTTTTCATGGCTCCCTCCTGCACTGTCTAGGCATGGCCATGCACCTCATTTTATGTTTGCTTAATGTGACCAAAGTATGCAGGACATAAGCAGAAACTTTAAAAGTGTTTGTTCATAATGGCAGTTTTACTATTTCTGCTCTTGGAATCTGCTGGCCTCATGTTAATAAGTCCAAGCTAACCTGCTGGCTGATGGGAGAATTTTGGACAAGGTGCCCTTGTCATACCATGTTTGCAGACAGTCACTCCCAGAATGCTAGCTGACCCACAGATGGACTAAGATGCATGATTGGGGCTGAGATCAGCAGGATGCAACTCAGCTGAGCCCTGTCCAATTGACCCACACAATAAAGAGCTAAATAAAGGGTTGTTATTTTTAAGCCTCTAGATTTTGTAACGATCTCTAAAATAGTGCATAATATATGCATTGAATCAGTGAATGGCACCATCCACCCAGTTGCAAAGCCAGATATCTTGTCTTTACCCTCACTCTCCATTTTAAACTATGCTTCTGCAATTGTACCACATGGATGACTCATTCTACCTCACAAATGCACTGTTCCTCTTGTGATTCCTCTGCCTGTATCCTAGACCATGATGCCATTATCTTATGCCCATTTCTTTTTTGCAACATCCTCCTGTCTGGTAGGCCTGTCTTCATTGCTGCTGACATGCAATTCATCCTTCATTCCATAGACAAGGGTATGTTCTATAATTTATATCTGACGATAATATTCCCATGTTAAAAATGTTCAGCGTCCTCCCATTATCCTTAAATATAGTTCAGACTCCACATCGTGGTTTGGCAAATATTCTCCCATTTGCCTTTAATAAAACAAATGTCATCATGTATATTTAAGGAATACAATATAATGTTATATATATATATATATATATAATAAAATGGTTACTATAATGATATAAATGAATATATCCATCATCTTAAATAGCTACCCATTCCCACACCACCCTCAAGGTAAGAATAGCTATAAGCCACTTAATTAGTAAAAATCCTAAATATAACACAGTATTATTAACTATAGTCCTCATTAGATCTTTTGACTTGTTCATCCTACTTATTTGCTTTATTTTTTCCCTTTGACCTACATCTTCCTCACCAAGCTTAACCACTGTTAACCACTGCTGTGGTTCTCTTTACATATATATATATATATTATTTTAAACATTCTACATACAAATGAGATCATGCAATGTTTTTCTTTCTGTGTCTGGCTTATGTCATTTAGCATGATGTTCTTCTGGTCCTTTCCTATTGTTACACATGGCAGGATATCCTCCTTCTTTAAGGCTAGAGGCATTCGGCCACCTGGCTAGAGATATTTCCCAAAATGGTCATGTGATCAAGTTATAAAAAATGGAATGTTGCCGTGCATGGTGGCTCAAGCCTGTAATCCCAGCTCTTTGGGAGGCCAAGGTGGGAGGATCACCTGAAGTCAGGAGTTTGAGACAAGCCTGACCAACATGGTGAAACCCCGTCTCTACTAAAAATACAAAAATTATCTGGGCATAGTGGTGGGCTCCTGTAATTCCAGCTACTCGAGAGGCTGAGGCAGGAGAATTGCCAGAACCCCGGAGGCGGAGATTGCAGTGAGCCAAGATTGTGCCATTGCACTCCAGCCTGGGTGACAAGAGTAAAACTCCATCTCAAAAAAAAAAAAAAAAAAAAAAAAGGAATGTATTAAAGCCTCACAATTTTCAGTTTTCACAAAACTTCTTTTGTAAGCTCCTCAAAAAAAAAACTGTGTGTTGTCCACTTCCTTACTTTTCCCGCAGGTTAGAAACAAGAACTGGTGCAGGTAGGCTAATCTGGACTATGTGACCAAATGAGTAATACCATAGGAAATGGAGGACTCACAAGAGAGAAGGAACCTGGTGTCTAGATGACATGGTAGGCAAGAGCTCCTTACCCACAGGAAGCCAGTTACTTTTCTCTGTATGGTTACACAGGAAAATACTAAACTTCCACCTTGTTTATGATACTGTATATAGGATGTCTTTATAGAATATCTTGGCCTACAGCTGAATTAACACACATCCACAGATCACTGGGGATGGCCACTGTAACTGAGCTAGTCTAACTTTTCTTAAATAGCCTCTGTACTTTCTAAAGCTATAGTAAACTATTGTTTACTTCTTAGAACATCCACTAGACGTTTTAACTGAATATTTCCTGTAAGTCAATGCTTTTCTATATTCTTCCTTCTTCTTCACCTGACTAATTGCTATTCAGTCTTAGGCCTAAGCTTAAATAATATTTCTTCTATAAAGGCTTCTGTGTCATCCTCCAGGTCTGAGCATTTTTTTCCCCTCCCATGTGTGGCTATTATATTCTGACTCATTCTGTCAAACCATAAAGCATTTTATTTTTCATTTGTTGAATTGTCTGTCTCTAACTAAATGGTAAATTCTGTGAATGAAAAGTGTCAATGTCATTCACCATTATATTTCCAAATGAGTGTGGCACCTGGTATGTGTTGGGCAGTATACATATAAATTGAATAAATTAACGCAACAACATAGAAAAAGACTAGAAGGAAATACACTTTA
The DNA here is from genome assembly GCF_001604975.1 of Cebus imitator. Classification (NCBI taxonomy): domain Eukaryota; kingdom Metazoa; phylum Chordata; class Mammalia; order Primates; family Cebidae; genus Cebus; species Cebus imitator. The sequence goes on along the minus strand of NW_016107373.1, from coordinate 7,238,421 downwards.
AAAATAAATAGTTATTTCTGTGTCATGGTACTATATGTAATTTTTTTTTTTGATTTCACTATTTTTCAAAGTCTCTAGATTATGCATATGTTAGTTTTATCATTGCAAAACACAATGAAACAAATTCTATCTAAAATATTATCCGTATTGAAAACAAAAGCTCACTTGCAAGTCTGATTTATATACAACCTGGAATATAAACATTAACTGAATAAAATATACTTCTGCCTACTATTTGAGACAACTATTGTGTGACCAGACTAGTAGCAAGGACATATGAAATAGTGTAATTGACCAATTTTGAAGTTCTATACCCACAAAGATGAAAAAAATCAATAGGAACTGCTCCCCTTTCTCCAAGACAAATTTATATGTAATAAGAGATACATTACGGATGATGGATGTGGGCTACACATATTCCCTTGGTGCTTGTTTACAAACCCATTTTTGTCCTGTCTTTTACCTAGGTTTTCGTAGAAGCTTGAGGGATTAGGGTTGTTTTACAAATAAAATTTCACTGTCTGGAGAGACTGAGGGAATCTTAGGATCTAGATTCAAAGGACATTTGCATAGTATCAGTCGGATTTCATGCTCTAAAATGCAAAAATTATTCTCATTCCTCTAATCCTCCAAAATAAAGTCATAAATGTTCAGGCCATGTGGATCTGAGAAAGCAAAGCATCTATTGGAAATATTTTTTCCTCATACATGAGCCAAACTACAGCTCAGACATGTTGATTTCTCTGTCAGAAGCTGGAAGACACTCTATTTTTCTCCTTTTTGCCCTTGAAATAGTTAGGTTGATTTGATTGATTTAGGTTGCTGTGCATTCAGTTACGAATTTCTCATTGCTAAACTCATTCTACAGGGAGGTAATGTTTCATTGCATGAGGATCAAAGGAAATCTCCCTGAAAGTCATCAGTTCAATGAGGGCTGGTCATTCATCCTGATGAGTTTTCCTCATCTTCTCCTGGAATGAGGACAAATGTCATAGATACATTATAGGTAAAGGAAGGTTAGGCTAAGGCAATGGCAGAAATTAATTTAATCTCCTGTTCTAGCTTCAACTACCTACATCATTCAAACCAAAAACAGAAACGCAAAATTAATAGCTTGACATACTTTTGTATTTAACCTTGAAATATGGTTAGGCAATTTAAACCAATTCCACACACAAATGCAATCAGTATAAAGAATCTATTAGTGATTGAGACCAATTATTAACCAAAGAAATGTAAATTCAGTGTAATTGCATCACACATTCTATAGTTATAACACAGCTGAAGAGCATGAAAAGAATTGGCAAAGAGAATGAAAATTTGGGGGGAGGATTTATTAAAATGACAGTTTAAAATATTAATTATCAACTTCTTTCCAATCACTGAGTGTGTGTTCAGATAGATTGCAGATAATTCATTATTAGTACAGTGAAAGCTAAAGAGGAGAATTATACCAAACTATTTCTCATGATCTCATTTCTTTGTGTTAAAAGCCTACAGTATTATACCACCAACATAGAAATAAATGTTATCAGTCAGATATGAGATTCCTACTGAAGCTCTTTGATGAATATTCACTTTTCAATTAATAAGCTATTTTAATTCTAGAAGTCTGAAACTATACTCTGAAATTTTTTGAATTTCCCCTCACAATGTTTCAAATATAATTTAATTAACATATAACAAAACACAAACATGTGTTTGGTATTTAAAATTGGGTATTATACACTTAACTAAAGTGTATGCATAGGATTTAATTTCTCTTTATAAAAAGTTTTTTTTGGAAAAGTCTCTATGTTTAAATTTCTACTACATTTGGAAGCAGTTTATTTTATCCTTGACTAATTTTGTATTATTATTATTTTTTTTTTGCTTTACCAAGTTGTAAAGTTATTTATATGCTACCTTACTTGAAACTCCAAGAGGTGGGGGACCTCTATAATGAAACTATAAATATCATAATTATTGAAAAGTATATAGGTTAAGTCATTTTACTCAGTACTAAAGTTAATAAATGCAGAATAAGGTCTAGAACAAGGGTTTGCAAACTACTGTTCATGAAATGCCTGTTTTTATATGCCAAAATTGGCTTTTACATTTTTTAATTGTGGAAAACATATTAAAAAGAAAAGTAATATTTTGTGACACATGAAAACTGATATTTAATTATAAATGTCCATGAAAAGTACAAAACACTACTAAAATTAAAGAAGACACAAATATAGATATTGTGTTCATGAATTGAAATAATTAATATGCTAAAATGTATATACTCCAAAAGCAATATACAGATTTGATGAAATCCCTATAAAAATTCCAATGACATCTTGCACAGAAATAGAAAAACCAATCTAATATTCATGTGAGACCACAAAAAACCCTGAATAGCCAAAGCAATCTTAAGCAAACAGAATGAAGCTGAAAGCATCACACCACCTGACTTTAAAATACACTGTAAAGCTACAGCAATCAAAACAGTACTGGCATAAAAACAGACACACAGATTAGTGGAACAGAATAGAGATCCCAGAAATCCACACATTTATGGTCAATTGATTTTGACAAAATGCCAAGAACACATAATAAGGGAAGACGTTATCTTAAAGAAATGTTTTTGAGAATACTAAATAGCCACATGCAGAAAAATGAAGCTAGGCCTTCAGTTAACATCATTTAAAAAATTAACTCCAAAACACATTAACTCAGAATAAATTAAGAACTTCAATGTAATACCTGAAAGTGTAAAACTATCAGAAGAAAAACATAGGAAAAAAGCTCCATAAATTTGGTCTGGGCAATTGACATATTCCCCTAGAGCAGAGGCAAGAAAAGCTAAAAGTGACAAATAGAATCACATCAAACCAAAAACCTTCTTCACAGCCAGGGAAACACTCAACAAAGTGAAGTGGCAACCTATAAAATGGGAGAAAACATTTGCAAACCATATATCTGATGAGAGGTTAGTAGCCAAACTATGTAAAAAATGAAAATGACTCAAAAGCCAAAAAACAAATTAACGCTGATTAAAAAATGGGCAAAGGACCTGAATAAATGTTTTTCACAATGGCCAATAGGTATATATAAAAATGCTCAACATCACTAATCCTTAGGAAAGTGCAAATCAAAATCACCGTGAGATATCACCTCATATCTATTGGAATGGCCACCATAAAAAACATGAAAATAACAAGTTTTAGAAAGAATGTGGAGAAAAGGAAACCCTTGAACACTGTTGGTGGAATGTAAATTAGCATAGGCATTATGGGAAATGATACGGAGGTTTCTTAAAGAATTGAAAATAGAAATAAATCTCACTCACTCTACAAAAACTAATGCGTGAGGTAATGATTACATTAGTCTGATTTAATGTATACATTAGTATACATTATGTATATGTTTTAGTGTATACATTTAGTGTACATTTAGTGTATACATATTTCAAAACATTATTTTGTACACAATAAATATCTACAATTTTGTCAATTAAAATAAACTCATCAATTAGAAAAACAAATTTTAATGTCTATAAATAAAGTTTTATTGGAACGCAGCCACATGCATTTGGTTACATATAGCCTATGGTTGCTATCACACTACAATTACAGAGTTGAGTGGTTGCTATGGAAACATCTAGCTCTTTTCAGAAAAAAAGGGGCTGACCATTAGTCTAGAAAAATGTTATATAATAGAAATATAAGATACATATGTATTTCAAAATTTTTAGTAGCTGCATTTAAAAATCATAAAAGAAATAGGAACCATTATAATATATCTTACTTAACTCAAAATACCCTGAACATTATGTCAACATGTAATCAATATAAAATTTATAAATATTTTATTTTCTTTTTTGGCACTAAATCTTCAAAGTTTAATATGCATTTTACTTTGACAGCTCCTCTCAATTTAGACTAGCCATATTTCAACTTCTCAAAAACAACCTGTAGCTAGCAGCTACCATAATGAACACTGTGTCTAGATGATGGATCTTTTCATATTGTCAACTCTCCAGCCACTAAATAGCACATTTATATTTTATTGAGTTTATGTTTTCTGTTCTATTCTTTTATTTCCCTGCTTTTCTGCTGCATGGAGGCCTGGGTCAAGGGTGGTTTGCTGGGTTGGGTGTCTCCATGATCTAAGTGTAGGAACAAGGCACTTTTTTGTGTCATTGCTCATCACCATACTGGTGGCAAAATCCTGAAAGTTTGTCTGTTTCTAGCCAGGTAGAATTCTAAATTCTGAACTGAATCCAGTAATGTAGGTGTTGCCTTTTCATTTCAGAGCAGAAAGAAATGTCATGTTTTTTTTTTTGCTAGAGAGATAATTTTACTGTTAATGTAGTTTAAGTCCAATTAGCTTTCTTGGCAGTCACATCTAACCATTGATTCTTATTATACCCCTGAGAAAATATCACCTCTATGTCTTTTTTTAAAGTGCTGCAATTAAAGCCACATAACCACATCTTGCTTAAGTAAGTTTTCTCCCTTGCTTTCTTGTTTATGGGTCGTGATTCAGAAAGTATCCTCAGAAAGAACATTGGTGACTGACAAACAGGACTGTATTCTCCTGATACCATAAAAGTAAGTCAGTTTTCCCATTTTGTGGGGTGGTGGGAAGGAATTGATTGATAATACTGACAGAAATTTATATTATTTGAATATACACTTTTTGAATTTTATTGTTGTTAAACATCTGGAGCATTAAAAAATAATAAAATGTGTACCCAAATTGTTATGGAAAAACTCAAAGTCACATATGCTTATTTAGTTCACTTTTTGTTGACTTGTATCCACAGAGCTGAGATTTTAGAGTATTTTTAATTTGCACAGTAATGTTTCAATGTGGTAAAATTGTGCCCAGATTTTCAGATGGAATTAAGTACATCAAAAATGTATGTTATTTAAAAAAAACTCCATTTGGTGTTTTAGATAATAATACCACATATGCATGAGCTCCATTATCTATGCACACTGAAGATCCACTACTCTGGTATGTATTTATTTCACCTTTTTGAATGTTAACTTATTCTTTCTTTCCTTACTGTTTCTACATCAGACCCAGAGTGCTGAATGGATTGTATGGAGTATAAATTCTGAATATAAAATGTACATAAATTACTTGCTATCTTTCTCCTTCTCAAGCCATAAGTAAGATAAGGCAAATGCTTACTGTTGCAGGTTTTAAGAGGAAACAATGTAAGATTACTGTAATTACAGTTATAAAACAATCACCTATATATTACCTTGCAATAAATATTAGTTATATTACCTTGCAATAAATATTAGTTACTCCCATGATTATTTCTCCAGCCTATCAGGAAATTCAGTAAAAATAAAAACTGACTGTGATAATCTAACCATGGTAGCTAGAATTGTTATGTGTTTACTGTGTACTAAGCCTTTTGTATATAACATCTTATTCAATCCTCTCAATAAACCTAGGAGATTAGTTCTAACACTGCTCTCATTTTGCAATTGAGAAAACAGACTTATTGAGGTTGAGTAAATTTCTTAATATTAAAAATATATGAAAATACTGATTTTTTTTTCAAATAACATACTGCTTTTTTGGGGGGACTTATCTGTTAAAACTCTTGTTTTGCTATGATGGCCTGTCTATATTTAAGCCATATTTTTAGATTTCTTTCTAGGCCTCACAAAAGCAACTTTTACAAATGCTACATATTTAAAAAAATAAGTCATAATTTTGTCTTGAAAAAAAATCTGCAAAGCCAAAATATAATTAACAACAATGGTACATAATAAGCTTTACTGTAAATACTTCCTCTTCTGTAAGGAATAGAAATTACAAAAGGATGACACATTCAGACTTCCGTAATTCATAAATAATAAATAAATGGTGTTAGTGATCAACACAGTTCCTATCTCCTTTATTGAGCTTACTTCTTTTGTGTTTTTTTTTTTTAATTTTTTTTTATTTTTTGGTGAATGAGACTGTCTTCCAGTTACATGAGCTCAAAATTTCATGATCTTTTGTTTTTAAATCTTCTCTCCTTTTCAGATGTAATGAGTTAGCAATTTTTTTAAATTATGTATGAACAACAAATCCATCTCCTCTTTTTCATTTTCACCTCCATCATTATAATACAAGTACTCATTCTTTCTTTTCTGTTGCCATTACTTCAAAATTGAAGTGCTTAACTTGGCCATCTCCCGTCTCATTCACCTTAAATATTTCTGCCAAATTATTTTTTTCTGAAGCACAATTCTGCATCATAGTTAACAGCATTCATTCTGGAGTTAAGCTATGAGGGATCAAATTCTGACTCCACCCCTGACTTACTTTATGATTCTGGGGGCAGTCCCTGAAACACCAGGACTCAGTTTTCTTACTATAACTTGGGAGTAATAATATTGTTTAAGTCATTGGGTTGTTGTAAAGACTAGACTATATAAAAAGATGTGCATAACTCTTAAAATAATATCTATAACAAAAATTATTAGCTATCATTGTTATATTCAGAGAAAATATATGTTATATTCAGTGGTTTTAAATTTCTAAAGATGGCATTTAATGCTCCTAGTATCTAGTGCCAATCCATTTTTGCATGTAAACTTTTTTTATTCCAACTCAATTCAGCTCCCTATTTATTTAGCCAGAATACATCTAGACAATGAAGAGTATTAAAAAAAAAAAAAAAAGAGAGAGAGAGAGAGAGACATAGTGATTGCTGTGGAGGAACTTGAAATCTACTAAGACTAACAGAATCATAAATAATAATCAGGTAATGATATCTCAAGTGCCAAGCTGAGTGCATAGCAGAAAGTATTGATTTTTTTCATGGAAAGGCCTAGCAGGAAGAAGAAGAGAAAGCTCCATCAAGATGGCAATCTTTGGACTGCCTCAGACGAGCCCATCAAAAGAAAGAAAGAGTGGACACACAATGCATTCATAGACTCGACACTCAACCAAATGGGATTATATTATATGCTTGTCCAAAGTCTTTCCCACCTGAAGTGTTCTTCCACTCTCTCTGCTTAACGTTCCCATTTTCCCACATCTCAACATTTGCAAATCTTTTATATCTCCTACGGTCTCATTGAAAGGTTGTCCCCTCAAGGAAGTCGTGATTTCACTATCCAAACCCTCTTTTCACTTCTCATTCCACGGCATGTTAGCTAAACTACTCTGTGGGGCTTCATATATTCTGTCTTCATAACTAATTATGTATAGTATATCAGCTCCTTCAAATTAGCAGTTATGTAAAATCTATTTTTGTGTGCATTGTAACACGTGGACAATTTCTAATAAATATGCAGAAGATATTTATGTAATGAAGTGAATGTTGTTTTAAAGCCAGAAGAGCTCAGAATGGAAAAGTAACTTCCTTAAATCACTGACCCTACCTGAAAGTTTCCAAGGATCAGAAATTCTGTTGGTCTTCTTTATCACTATACTCTTGACATATATGCCAAAAATATGCTTGAATCAATAGCAAATCATATCTGTGGCAGAACTACTGACCAGAATTCAGACTTCTCAATTCTAAGGTATTGATTCTCTCCTTTAAATAATGAATTTTAATATTATTTAAAATCTAAGAATTATGCATAATTTTCATCATTTTGTGTCAATCCATTGAATAAATATTAGATCTCAGCATATTTATTTGACTCTACATAGATGACTATGCATCAATATTTTCATATAGCACCTGCCTATTGTTTTATGGCTAAAAGATGACAAAAGCATATTTGTCTTTAAATGTTTCTTTTTACAGTTAAAGTTCATGGAGATTCTAGGCGTACATGACTGGATGGCTTCCTTTAAAATTGTGTTGTAAAAGAAAGAAAGCACAGGCATTGGGAACCAGAGGATTCGTATTTAAATGAATAACTTCTGCCAGCAAGGTCAGATGTGAGATTATAGATTTTGCTGAACATTATGTTTGGCTAAAAAATAACTCAGTGGTTTTGTTTATTGAATAGTATTTCCAAATCCATGTTCATTAGCAAGAATGCTGCAGGACCCAGCAGTTCCAGGAGGGAATCCATTTCCAGTAGCTTTCAGAGATAATGATAAGCCATCTTAAAGTTTAGCCTTATTAGAAACAACTGAAATGCATTATAGGGCAGCAGTAACTGTAATGGTTGGTTTGTCAACCAGTGGTGTGGAATTAAAAATGCATTAAAATTTATACAAAAGAAAGTAAACAACAGTGAATCTCTATTGGCTTTCACATAGTTAAATGAACTGCTCTTTTTCTCTGTGTGGCTAATAAAAAAAGAAGACCTATAAAAAATAGAAGAAGCATTCCATTTTGGAACTTGATTCATGTGAAACTCTATTATAGATAAAATGGACGACCTCTTTCTTTAAGCATGTAATTCATGTATTCCTTAACACATGCACAGATACAACCAGAGAAAAAGAAGGGATCTTCTCTTAAAGGGCTAGAACTCCTATTGATTCTTTTTATGACCAAGGTTTGACCAAGCAGAGCAGACAGAATTAGAAGGTGAAACAAAACCCCAGGAGGAATGGAATAAACAGCTATGGAAATTACTTAACAATTCTAATTATCTACAGAAATATTAAGTTCCATCATTAATTTCTAGTCAGTTTTTGAAACCCTGTTTATGAAAATTTTAGACTCCTAGTCTCCCCAGCCATGTCTTCCGTCTGTTGATTCATATACTCAAAGACATTCACTGAAGAGAGGTGAATGAGAAGTATAAAATCACTGCCCTCTTGCAGTCTGTGGTTTAATCATGGAGGCATATGTTAAACATCTTCATAAGTACATAATTACAATATAAGGACTTTAGCAGAAAAGTGCAGAGTGTTATAACAAAAAGATTCACCAGTACAGAATCTGTGTAGTCACATACAAGCTCATGACCAGAAGACCCAATGGCTTGGTTTAATGCGCTCTCTTTGCTATCTTGATATTCCTAATTTTATCTTTGAAATTGTGTTTCGTGACATGTGGTGGTGCAATGGAACACATGCATGAACAGAGGAGACAGTGCAATATGAATGTCCACTCTTTCTGGCTGCCCTATTCATATGTAGCACTTAATTCCAGTGGACCTGCAATATGTGAGAGGTCAGTAAGACTTACAGTGAGTTCAAGATAAGTATGTTACACAATGACAGAGTAAGCTGGTGCATTGATGAGCCTTAGAGCCAATACTTCGTGTTCTAACCAGAACTCACTTTGAATGCAGAGAGTAATGACATAGAAATAAATATGAATGACTGAGGAGCCCTGTATTATTTTTTCTTACTCATGTTACTTCCCTGAACCAGCTAGCCACTTATGCAGAAAATGATGGCCTTGAAGCAAAATGGAGTAGGTTAACCCATACTTTATTTTTCTTTCAATCTTTCCTTATCAATCAGTAAGGCTGAAAGTAGAAGGGTTGATAGGATATGTATCTGTCATGAAAGGAAATAAAACCATGGAAGTTATCTTTGTGCAACATTGCCACTGATCTGGTAAGAATAAAATGAATATGCCTGTATGAGGTATGAAATATAAATTATAACTCTTATTTTTGCATGTGTATTAAATCCTTTTATATTTGTAGTTTAAACTTGTACTATGCAATATAAAGATAATATGAAAATCCACGTTTATAATTTAAAATTTTATTTTATTTTTACTCAGAACAACGATAAATAACAACAACAACTAACGCACCATGACGGGCTGAGAGAGGCAGAGAAAAAGAGGGAAAACCTTCATAATTTAATACCTTCAACAATGCTTTTATTTTGCTTTTTAAACAATGGGTTAAACATTTTCATTTTGCACTGGGCTCTACAAATTATGTTTCTGGCCTTAGCTGTAAGAATGTATAAGAGTGATTTACCTTAGCCTGGGAAGTTAGAACTTCTTGCCAAGTGATAATTAAGCTGAGATTAAAAGATGTGCAGGAGTAGAGGCAGATGAGAAAGCAGTAGGGGGAAAGAAGTGGTTTGGGAGGGAGGGATGCTTCAGGTAGAGGGTCAGATACCAAGGTCCTAAAGGAAGAAGGAGCTAGGAATGTTTGTGGAAAATACAGACAGTCAGTGTCATTGGAAGTTAGCTGCAGATACTGATTACACAGGGTAGAGCTTCAACTTACGTCATACTGCATCTCTTGGAAGGAGAAAAATGATGGTGCTGAAATGAGTGAAACTGGAATACTCAGACTTAATTATTACAAAAACCACCCTGTACCAATTTATGATTATATGTCTGGCACTAAGTGGCTTGCTGACACTACCTTTTCAGTCCTCCCAACAATAAGGCAAAGTGAGGTTTGCTGGCTTCCTTATTCAGACAAAAAAATAGAAAATTAACAAAGTCACTCAAGGTTACATAGCCAGTGAGTGACAGTTATAAATGGACCACTCTTTCTGAATAGGAACTAGACTGTAAGCCCCAAAAGGGAAGGAATTTGCTCAATGTGCTACTATATTTTTAGCTCATAGCATACATAATAGGCTCTTAATATTTGTTGAATGAATGAACAAATGAATGACTTAGTGAGTCTTCTTTGGAAAATTCACTGTGCCTTCATGACTTTGGATAGATTATGGAATATTCAAATGAGGTTTGTGTATACTTTGAGATCCAGTGAATGCTCCTTTTCAAATGAACAATAGAAAGTGAAAAAGGAAAGCAGCATGCTTTAGTTAAAAGAGAGTAGATAGGAAAGCAAGAGATATACTTTGTTTCATTAGCTATGTGATCGTGGGCCAGCCACTTCCCCTCAGTGCTCAGTTTTTCGAATAAAATAGAACAGGGGATGAGTGGTCTTTCCAGCTTTCACATAGTATGGTTTGATTATTCTGGGAATTATTTGGCAATAAATGAGCTCAATACCTAAAACTTCTCTTTTATAACACAGAAGAAACATAAAATATGAGACACATAATTTTATTATGATTCATTTATATTTTTTCTGAGATGGAGTCTTGCTCTGTGGCCCAGGATGGAGTACAGTGCCATGACTTCAGCTCACTGCAACCTACCCCTCCCAGGTTTAAGTGACTCTCCTGCCTTAGCCTCCGGAGTAGCTGGGATTACAGGTGTCTGCCACCATGCCTAGCTAATTTTTTTTTTTTTTTTTTTGAGACAGAGTCTTGCTCTGTCACCAGGCACAGGCTGGAGTGCAGTGGCATGATCTTGGCTCACTGCAACCTCTGCCTCCCAGGTTCAAGCAATGCTCCTGCCTCAGTCTCCCAAGTAGCTGGGACTACAGGCACGCACCACCACACCCAACTAATTTTTGTATTCTTTAGTAGAAATGGGGTTTGACCATGTTGGCCAGGATGGTCTCGATCTCTTGACCTCGCGATCCACCCGCCTCGGCCTCCAAAAGTGTTGGGATTACAGGCATAAGCCACTGCACCTGGCCCTAATTTTTTTATTTTTAGCTGCGACAAGGTTTCATCATGTTTCACCATGTTGGGCAGGCTCCAGTGATCTGCCCACCTCTGCCGACCTCAAGTGATCTCTCCACCTTGGCCTCCCAAAGTGCTGGGATTACAGGTATGAGTCACCACACCTAGCCAAGACATGTAATTTTAAAGCACCCAATTACTCAAATAAGCTCACTCATTTATCCATTTATTTATTCATTCATTCTTTTAACAAGCCTTTCTGAGAAGTACATTATGTGGCTGGAAGAAGCCTCCTGCTAAAATGATGAAATGATCTCCATTTCAGGAAATAGCAAGACTCTGAGGGAGTAAAATGTGGGTTAAGGTTTATCTGCTACTCAAAAATGGTAAAAGCCAGATCTAATTCCACTTTGAATCGCAAGTCTGGTGTCACACAGAGCCAATGTTGTTGTAATGTGTAGTAATAATGCCAGCGCCTTTCAGAATAAATTCCGATGTCTGAATCATTTCATTACTTTCCTCACTTTGACTTTCCCTTGGTGAAATGAAAGGCGGACAGCTGTAAAACTTCCTACACACAACAAAGTCTGTGCCTTCCACTAGTAAAAACTAGTCTTTGTTCTCACAGAAGTAAAGATGTGATCAAGAAAGGTGGGACAAGAGTATCGATAGGCTCCAAACAGACAATCTACAGAGAGGGAGAAAATTTTTGCAGTCTATCTATTTATAGAAAGACAAAGGTCTAATATCCAGAATCTATAAGGAACTTAAACAAATTTGCAAGAAAAAACAATTCCATTAAAAAGTGGCAAAGGACATCAACAGACAATTCTCAAAAGAAGACATTCATGTAGCCAACAAACATGTGAAAAAAAGCTCATCATCACTAATCATTAGAGAAATGCAAATCAAAACCACAGTGAGATACCATCTTATGTCAGTCAAAGTAGGAATTATTAAAAAGTCAAGAAACAACAGAGGCTGGTGAGGCTGTGAAGAAAAAGCGACACTTTTACATTGTTGGTGGGAATGTAAATTAGTTGCATGTGGAAGACAGTGTGGTGTTTCCTCAAAGACCTAAAACCATAAATACCATTTTACCCAGCAATCCCATTACCCAAAGGAGTATAAATCATTCTATTATAAAGATACAGGCACACGTATGTTCACTTCACTACTATTCACAATAGCAAAGACATAGAATGAACCCAAATACCCATCAATGATAGACTGGATAAAGAAAATGTGGTACACATACACCACTGAATACTATGTGGCCATAAAAAGGAGTGAGATCATATTCTTTGCAGGGACATGGATAGAGCTGGAAGCCATTATGGAAGCCATTATCTTCAGCAAACTAATACAAGAACAGAAAACCAAACACCACATGTTCTCACTTATAAGTGGGAGCTAAACAATGAGAACACATGAACACAGGGAGGGGAACAACACAGACTTGGGCCTCATGGTAGGGGAATGGGGAAGGGAGAATACCCAAATAAATAGCTAATACATTCCGGGATTAATAACGAGGTGATGGATTGATGGGTGCAGCAAACCAACATGGCACACATTGACTTATATAACAAATCTGCACATCCTGCACATGTACCCAGGAACTTGAAAAGAAAGAAAAAAATGACAGAACTCAGAAAACTGCAAGAAAATGTCAAAAGGTCCAAAGTATGTGTCAGTGATGTTCCAGAGGATCAGAAAAAAGTGATTAGTGCAGAAAAAATATTTGAGACAATAATAGCTGAACATTTTACCAATTTGGTGAAATATATGCTCAACAAAAACCATGCTTAGACAATCATAATACAATTGTTGAAATCTAAATATAAAACAAATTTTTTAAGGCAGCTAGATGAAAATGGTACATCCCAGGGAGACAACAATTTGAATTATTACAGATGTTACATTGGAAACTGTGAAAAACAGAAGATAGCAGAACAGCATGTTTAATATACTGAAAGAGAAGAAATGTCAATCTAGGATAGTGTATTGAGCAAAAATATCGTCCAGGAATAAAAGCAAAATCAAGATACTCTCAGATGAAAGAAAATGAAGAAAACATCACTAGTAGACCACTATACAAGAAATGTGAAATGAAGTTCTTCATGCTGAATAAAAATGACACTTGAGGGAACTTCACTTTTCACTAATAGAGAGAAATCAATGGTTAAAAAAAAATTGATGGTCTCCAGCAAAATTCTGTATCTAATAGAAGGCACAAAAGGCAGGTGCCATGAAGGCCAGATGGGTACTATGGTCCTATGTCAATATTGGGTTTTCCCAGTAGAGCAGCAATCGTTCCTTACAGGAAGTGAGCATCTCAAAAGGTTGAAGAATAAAACCCCATTTCCAGATATTTGGTGAATTTCTGATGAATCTACTATCTGGGGAGGATAAATAAGTGAAAAAGGTGAATTTTACTTATTAACTGTTTATGAAGAGCAGAAAACATCCAAAGGATATAAATACATAGGCAGTAAACATTAGTCAACACCTGGAGCATTCTAGCAAACATTATGAATAGATGTATTATTAAACTGAAGGACTGAATAAGTTAATTACAGTTTGAAAGAAATCACAGTATGCAATGGCAAGGAGATGGTGCTGACTGTGAGAAAGCTTCACAGATCTCAAACTTCAGAGAGCTTAATTGACCAAGGGACCCAGCTGCTCTGCTCTGAAATCCATTGCCACATTTGTACTAAGGCCATGCTTTTCCTCAAGATTCTTCCAGTCAATGTTTGAGCATGGCAGGCCTGCCTCTGGAATACAACACACTCCTCTGACAGCCAACTTTGTCTCAAGAACTCCCTGATGCCCTTCCTGAATCTTCCTTAGTCTTTATGGCAATCTAGGACTTTTCCACCCAACTTCCCTTCCATCTCTCTGTCATTCAAGGCAAGACTTACATCCTTATCATTCTTTCTGCCTTGCTCTGAACTCTATCCCTATTTGTTTCAAAGTCCTTTATTAAAAACAAACAAACAAACAAAAAAAAAACATTTAATCTTGATTTTTCTTCTTGGGGGACCCGGACTAACACAGACACATCTTGCAGAGAAACTGAGTGAAACACTCTTTTAGTATCAATCTGGTGAATGACTTCCTAAAGAATGCACTAACTCAGTGCTCACTAAATTGAAAGTAACATAAACAACCTGAATGGAGCGAGTACTAACTTTATAGATATAGAAACTATGCCTTGCCATCTCATGAGTGTTGGAGCCAGAATTTCGAGCCCAGCTGTTATTTTACTTTATTGTTTAAATGTTAAAGTCAATGCTTTTAACTCTTACATACCACATCTTTGACCTACAGTGTCCCTGGTATCTTTTATAAGAAGTAGTAATATATCTGTGGAATAAAAACATTTAGTTCACCACCATTAACACTACCATGACTGTCATCATTGTCACCCTCACTGTCATCATCAAGTTAATCAAGCATTTAAATTTACATTTTCCATTTAGTTCTCGTAAGCATCAGTGAATAAGGCAAACCTTGAAATGAAGCTCAAAGATATCTTCTCAATGTAAGTCCAGCGCTTTTCTTTTACTTCATACCATCTCCTCTCTGATACATCTTTGCCCAAGATGAACTAAAGATGTTGAGGATTTAATACTTTCTTGATATACCAGTGCTAAACTACCAATAAGACACTTGGAATCTTAATTTAATAGCTGAATTCAATAGGGCAGATCTGATGTCCTTATTCTAGAAATAGCTTTCTCTCCAGGACCACAAGGATTAGACAATTTGGGTGGTATTATAAGGAACGTTTTGCCTCTGGGTCAAAGTCACTGGGCTCTGGACCAAGTCAGTAATGATCAAATGCCAGTCTGTCTGACAGCTGTCTGGTGGCCTTTGTAATAGGGCCTCCAGCCAGTCACTTGCGGGCAACCTTCCATGCTGCATTCAGTGCCTGCTGCCATTTGTAATGACAGGCACAGCAGAATGGTTGGCAGTTCAAATAGGCATGGAGACCCTTGGTATCCATCATTCAAGACCAGCACTTAAACCTTAATTTAATAACAGCCCTACAACTAGTAGTAATTTCTCTCCAAATCAAGGGCCTTTCTCTGGCTGATCTGCCCCACTCATTGACCCACAACTTTCTCTTTTCCAATAGTGAGATTAAAATTTCCTTTTGAATTAAACACAAGGTCAGATAAAACAAGTCACTGTGAGCAGTCATTATATTTTCTGTCACTGGACCAATTAAGATTTCCAGCTGTCAGTTTCTGATGTTGCAGCTCCATAAAAACTGACACTGAGATGCATTGATCTGTGTCAAAGCTGCTTCAGAGGGAAAATTGGACCAAAAATAATGATAATTGTCATAGGATGTTACACCATTAAATGAAAACATAAAAAGCAAAACACTGTGGAGGAACTGCAAAGTCATCCTCCTTGCTGAGGTGAAACTGTGTTATACCAAAGCAAGCCCACTGTTTCAGTGCTTGTCCTGGTTCTGCAGGAAATATGCTCCTTAGTCTCTAGCTAGCGAAATTGTGCCCAGTTAATGCCAATTCACTTTCAACTGGATATTCAAACTAAAAATATATAAAGAGTGTAGTTCCCAAAGATCTAGTTGAAGAAAAGCACATTTACTAGACGTGAAATAGGAATAAGTAAGAAAAGGTATACGTGTTCACCATTAATAACCATCACAAGAAATGAAGCGTTCTAGTAACACGGAGGAAAGGAGGTGTTTCTTGTCCCCTACATAATTGAAGAGACAAAAGGTAGAACTTAGTGGTATCAAAGGTATATTGGCAAGAGATGACAGGACCAAAAACCGGGAGATGAATCTACCACGGCTACATTATTTGAATACTTATTTCTTAGAAAGTGGAGTTTTTTTATTTTACATTTTTTTCTGAGCCTGGAAGAAAAATGTAAAATTTTTGAAATAAGTTTAAATTAAACTCCAAAATCCACTTATTAGCTGAACATACTGTCATGTTCAAGGTTGGTTCCTTATTAGAAGTTATAGCATATCATTGCATAGGGAGACTGTCCTCCTTTGCTAGTAATTTCAAGTTGGTTCATAACAGAAGGTGAATAACAGAGTTGTATTAGAATCCCAAGATCTAAGAAATTTCTTTTCTCTTACTTTAAAAGTACTGACACCCATTATACTCATTTTACAAAAGTAAAATGAAAGCTTTAATGTTTGCACGACTGAAATTTAAAATTCTTTTTGGCCATCAGCCTTGTCAGGCATCGATGGACACTTCTTAATGTAATAGATTTTACACTTTGGAAAGTGATGAGATATAAACCAGCAGTGAGCTCAGCTGCTTGCATAGGCTCATATATCCAGTAATTAAATTTCCAAAAATTTTGTGAGTCAGTTTTTGAATATAGCATGAATAAAATTAAATGATATAAATTTAAATTAAATAAATTGTGTTAAAACCAAAATTAGCGCATATTAAAAACTCATCACTTTGTGATTAATACGTGTAACTAACACCTATGTCTATTTTGTCTGTTTGGCAGAACTAATACATAACAGTATATTTTACATCTGTTCCCAATTCTTGGTTCAGTGAGGTCACCTGAGTAACTTAAAGTCTATGATGATGTGAGTGTGATCAAATGCCAAAAGTCACACTTAACTTATTGTTTTAATTCTGGATTTAAGAAAGTGATAACACAGATTAAACTTAAATGTGTTTCATTCCTGTAGTCATTACATTGTGAATGGCACATAGAATTGAAGAAATAGTCTTCCAGGATATAAATGGTGTTATTTGAATGTCAAAAGGAAGTCATAGTATAAACAATTGTTAAACATTTACCAGCAAACTGCTAGACAAAATTGTCTAGCAAGGTGACATCAGACTATGGTGGGCTTTACAAAGTGGGAAGGTAAATACATTATACAGAGTCATAGAAATCAAGTTAATTAAGCTTTGCATACATCCATAATACTTAAGTGGCCTTCATAAAAGTTGGAACATCTGCTCTGAGAAACCTGGAAATGCCTTTCACTACCTCTTTCAAGACTGGTACTTCAGTGAAGCATGAACTAACAAGGATCTTTTGATGAAAGCAGAGCTATAAATGAAACTCCAAATTGAAGAGGAGTTATATTTTTATGAATTTTTTCTCTCTATTTAAGAATCTTAAAGACTTTCAGTCTACCACAATTTTCGTCTTGTCTGAGAAGAAAACAAAATGATTAAAGATAACCTGCTTATATTTTAGGGCCTCATGAAATAAGGATAGGTTTGCAGCTCTTTCTTACAGATTCCTGTACAGTTTATTTTCAAATAAATAAAATAATTAAAAAATAGATTTTAATAAACAAATATTTATGCACAGGATTTCTTGCATCATTTGCAATAATGATAATGTGGAAACAACATCAAGGAACTACCAGCTAAATACGTTACAATGTGTTCACTTACGCAATACAATGCCACCACGAGAATGAAGCAGCTCCACGTTTAACAACATGGAATGATATCAAGTGAATAAATGCAGCCAAGTGTGCATGGTTTGAATGCATTAAAGAAACTATATGTATATTTGACTAGGCACAAAAGAATTTTCAGAGAATTTACTCCAAACTGTCAACACTGAAAGCCTCTGAGAAAAAGGGAAGTTGGGTTTGGAACTTTGATGTTTTATTTTAGTCTTTAGTACCTGTCTGTTTTTTTTAGTCTTTAGTACCTGTTTTATTTTATTTAGTTTTTATTTTATGTTTTATTTTAGTCTTTAGTACCTGTCTGTTTTTGTTTGTCTAATGAGTAAGCATTAATCTAATAATAACAAATGCCAAAAAGCAATCTTAGAAAACAGATGTTCCAGTTAGATTTTTGGTCTCTGCTTCCTCTTTCAGGTGGTGGTAGAGAGAAGTACAGCATTGATTCTCCAAATGCTACCAAGGTGTACAAAACCTCCAGCTCCTTTCAAGGTCATTGTAACATTACTTTCAGAAGAAAAATAAAGAAGTATCATCTTTGTGGGGAAAAAAAGAATTCTTACGGAAGGTGTGGCAGGGGGGATCTTAAATCCTATCAGGATTTAAGATCCCAAGGGATCTAGTAAAATCCAATTATTTTCCTTCTTTTCATAATACTGAAACATCTGGACTAGAGGTTGCTTTATGAAGTTAATTGCAGATAAGTTAAAAATCTATAAGGTCAGCTTCTACATGAGGTTAGCCAGCAGGAGCTATGCACACTCCTGCCAGGACACACTGAGATCAGTAGAAAGAGATGGGATATTTTTGATGACTAGAGGAAATTTTGTTTGTGTCCTTGCTGTTAGCCTTTCAAGGGTTCAACACGATGCAGTATAAGTCTTTCCACCTCTCTCTTATGATCTCAGCTCTATCTGGAAATTCTGCTGCTGTTAATCCAAGACTTTGTAGACTTGCTACACACTGAAAGTTCCAGAAGTGCAGAATACCATTGGGTAAGAAGTTAAGAATGGAAGAGAAATGGAAGTCAAAGTGAATAGAGCCGTAAGTGGAGGAACAAATGAAAATAGTGGAAAGGAAAATGTAACAAGCATGAAATAACCAGATCAGATGTAGTGATACTAATTGTCTTGTCTCATGACATAAAACACTGGAACAACTAAATTTTTGTCTAAACTCTTTCTCAGTTTAGAAAAAATTAAAACAAATCCAATTCACTGATATTTAGCTATCTTAGGCCATACATGTAACTCCACTCCACCCACTTGTCTCATTTAAACGGTACGAAATGCTGCTAAATTCTGCTCATACTTCCATCTCTTTATTCACTTGTTTGTCTAGCAGGCACTGAACACTAACTCTATGCTAAGTACCGTGTTTAATGCTGGTGATAACAAAAACAATTTTTTTTTATTACAATTTTGGCCACAGTGACTTCCATGGCCTCCTGCCCTACAACTCTCCTCTTCCTTACTTTGATCCAGCCACCTTTTTTTTTAATCACATCTGTGCTTGCACCTTTAAGGTTTTGCATGGTCTGTTTGCTCCACTTTGGATGCCCTCTCCCTAGACATACATAGCCATCTCCCTCCGTCTCATTAAATCTTGGTTCAAATGTCATCTTATCAAGAATGCCTACTCTGCCCAGTTCATTTGGCTCTGCACCTATTGATCCTCTAGCACTTCATTCCTTTCTTTTCTTAGCATTTATCAGCTTCTCAGATACTATGTACTTTATTTCTTTATTAAGTGTATAATTTATCATCTATCTCTGCACTCTGGAAGAAAAGCTTTTTAAAAGCAGGGATGTTGTTGATTTTGTTCATGAATGTATCCCGGATACCTAGAATAATTCCAGGTATAAAGACGTTGTCCAAGAAATATTTTTTGAACTAATGAAAAAGTGATCAAGGCATACACAATGAGAAAGTGATTAAGACATACACAAGGAATGTTTTAAATTTCCTGCTCTTTTCAGTTTCCAAAAGACCTTCTTTCCATTTCTGACCTATACTGGCTCAAATGTCACTCCATCTCTAGTAGCAGATTCTCTCTCTTTTTTTTTTTTTCCTTCTTTCTGACATCTGACTTGTACTTTCTGTCTACTAGGTGAATTAGTTTCTTTATTAGAATGTTTACATAACCTACTAAAATTCTGCACTTAAAATTACCTCCTGAGATATTTAAGTGAAAACACAGTAGTAAGTATCACAAAGTGGATATGTAGAAGAGACAGGAAAAACACGAGTAAGTCGAGTATTCCTAATAATGCAGAAGGATGGCCAGGAGCAGAGAATGGTCCGAAAGAATCTGGGATGGAGAAAAATGAAAGGAAAAAAACTTTACTTTTTAAAAAATAAAGCTGAGGACTGGGTGCGGTGGCTCAGGCCTATAATCCCAGCACTTTGGGAGGCTAAGGTGAGTGGATCACCTGAGGTCAGGAGTTTGAGATTAGCCTGGCTAATGTGGTGAAACCCTGTCTCTACTAAGAATATGAAAAAATTAGCTGGCCGTGGTGGCACACACTTGTAATCCCAGCTACTCAGGAGGCTGAGGCAAGAGAATCGCTTGAACTCCAGAGGCAGAGGTTGCAGTGAGCTGAGATCATGCTGTTGCACTCCAGCCTGGGCAACAAGAGTGAAACTCTGTCTTAAAAAATAAAATAAAATAAAATAAAATTTGAATCACAAATCCTTAGGTAGGCCAGGCATAGTGGCTCTCAGCTGTAATCCCAGCACTTTGGGAAGCCAAGGCAGGTGAGTTGATTAAGCCCAGGAGTTCAAGACCAGCATGGGTAACATGGTGAAGCCCTATCTCTACAAAAAATACAAAAAATTAGCCAGATGTGGTGGCACATGCCTGTAGTCCCAGTTATTTGGGAGGCTGAGGTGGAAGGTTTACTTGAGTCTGGAAGGTTGAGGCTGCAGTGAACCTGCTTGTGTCACTGCAGTTCAGCCTGGGCAACAGAGTGAGACCCTTCTTGAGTCTGGAAGGTTGAGGCTGCAGTGAACCATGCTTGTATCACTGCACTTCAGCCTGGGCAACAGAGCAAAACCCTGTCTTAAAAAAAAAAACAAAAGACCAAACCCCAAAAACAAAATAAAAAGCAAAAGTCAAATTCTTAGGCAGAATGACTTGTCTTAAACCTATAAAGTCTCTATTCTTCTTTCAATGATTATCAGATTAAAATAAAATTTAATAAATATGAGGAGTCCAAAATCACTGAAATGTTTGTAAGGCATTCTGAATCAGAAAGGTTTTATTCTCAAGAATTGCTTCCTTCTAAAAAATAAAATTCAAATCAATGCCTGTATAACAGAGTCCTATGAACACAGGCCCTGTCTGCCCTCAGGAATAAAGTAAATTCTTGTAATTTTTTTTGTTTCTGAACTACTCTTATATTCCTACCAAAAGCATGTTAATTGTCAGCCTTGGATTAGACAATCTTGATTCCCTGAGCTGCTACACAGGACTTTTTTGATTATACAAGTATGGCGGTATTGAAGAGTTGGTTTAGTATGCCAAAAAGATTTTATAACTGTGCTAAGGGCTTGTTATATGGCTTTGGAAAAAAAAAAAAAAAAAAAAAAAAAAAAAAAAATAAAGAAAAAAAAAAAAACAAAAAAAAACAAACAAAAAAAAACTGAGTGAGTTTTTTAATAAAATAAAAAGTCCTCAGTGAGTCTCAGTTTTCCCATCTGTAAAATGAGTTCATTTGGAAAAGCTGATCTCTGAGGTCTATCTTTGATATAATATTATTTTAGAAAATAACTTATGAGCAATGGTAAGATTTTCCATCTAGCTGGAAGTAAAGTACTTTCTAGAAAGTAGCTGCTGTTTATATAAATGTTTCCTGGGAAAACGCATTTATGTCTCTTGCTTGTAGAATTGAGAAAAATATCTCTTGCTTCTGTAGCTCTAGCAACATGAGCAGAAAACCCCATTCCCTTAACCGGCAAGTTGCTTGAATAAAGTCATAAATGAAGTAAATTATATGACCAGCACTCCTCACTCTTAGCCCAGTCATTTATAATTAGTAGTTTTAGACATAAAACATTTTCCAATGGTCTTGGTACAGTCAGCAGAGATCAAGAAGTAAACATGAAAAAAAAAATCATTTGAGAATTTAAGAAAATGTAGTTAAAATGAAATTCAATTTAAGAGCTTCTGTTTCTATATCTTACAACGGGCTTGAAGTAAGGAGTGGATGTTTTGTGAGCAGGCTACTCATATTTAGTTAAACATTTCTAAAGAGTAGAAAGAACTGTGTACACTTATTAATGAGAGTCTTAAATAATTGTAGAAAAATTGGGTGGTTTATTTCATAAAATCAAAGGTCATGTTGTTCTTCAAAATTTTACCTTTCCAAATCTTGAAATGGTATTAAGAAATAGGTACAGTGATAATAACAAAATAGCACTACTAATATTCATTAAGTTTCAGGCCTTGTGATGAACTCTTAAATACCTTTCACTTATTTACTCTTTGCATCCATCTTAAGAAGTATGTACGCTTGGTCTCATTCACATGTGGCTTACTTTAACATTGACTTGTTTTAGACTGAGAACCCTTAGACTTGCATATGTTGAGCTAAGGATTTGTCCTGGATCTCCAAAATCCTTTGAGTCAGGTGCAATAAAAAAAAAACCAAAACATGTAAGGGTATGTGGATTTCTAAAGGTGAGACTATATGGTACTCTTCAGAGCCTCAAAACGCTCTATGACTCTTCATCTCTAAAAAGTTTTAAGAATGTCTTTGAAATAGATATTTAGAAAAAGTAACCTGATCCAAACTTTAAAAGATGATGACACAAAGTTTATGGAAGGAATGGGATGCACCACAGGAGATTTTAGCTAGCATTTATTGCATTTTTGCAAGAACACTAAAATTGATTCTTTGATTAGTGATGTGCATAGATTTTTGAAGGATATGCCAACTTTATCTTCTTGCTCTTTTTCTCCAGTGTTAAATATAATACATGAAATATGATCTAAGCTATTAATCTAAACATTATTCTCATTAGTTTCAAAGTGCAGTTATTGCTCCAAAGTATTTTAACAAATGGCACTCTGCTTCATCTTGGCTTTACTTTCACATTCAAGACCAAACAAAGCTTGCTACCCCCTCCTTCTCTTCGATGCTGAGCCAAAAAGTAGAGCTTGGTATCTCCAATTCCAGCTGTGCTTTTCTTGTGCTTTACATCAATCAAAGCTTCAAAAAATTCCAGACAGATTTTTCTCAGTTTTCACATCAGAGGACTTAGCTTAAAATCACTGCGCAGTAGGGGGCCACTGATAAGAAATCTCAGAAGGAAGAAAAGTGTATGTATGGTGGGGGTGGGGGTCTGAGAGAAGGTTGGTGAAGGATTACTAATGTCCTAGAAGAAGATTTTCTGATAGAAAAGCAGTATAGTTTGAAGCACAGTGAAAGAGTTATTGACAAAAACTACGATCTTTCAAGCAACTCTAGATGCTGCAGCGGGCATGGTGGGTAAAGAAAGGGCAAGATTTACATGGTCAGATGAACCCATGTGAACTTGCCTTATGCAGATACAATTGTCTTCCTAAAGGACTAGAAAGCCTTGCAGTTTTCTAGATATGGTAAAAGAGAGTCTCTGACTGTGGCTGGCTGGTCAGCTCAGAAATTTCTTTGTACCTTTATTCTACATATATATTTTTAAATTGAAGTCTCAATTACTGCCATCCTTGCCTTCTACTACCACAAAGAAATCTCTCTAATTAATATGTGATGTTACTTTAAATAAAGAACAATCAGACATTCTTAACCATAAGGTATTTTGAGGTTTGTCAGTTATGCCTTGCTAGGCAACAAACCTCCAGTAATGCTTGGCATAGTGTTTTTCCTTTCATTCTTTTCTCTTTTCCTATGCCTACCACCTCTTTTTATCTTTGTCTCTTTTTTCCCTTTCCTTTCTTTCTTTTTGCTTAACTTTGGTGTTAAAAACCCCCAAATATTAAACCTCTTGGTAAAAACATTTTGTCATCTATTATACATTGAATATCCAAAATAACCCAAACACCATATTAAATACGTCATATCCATTATACTTTTCTCATAGCAATACAAGCACCAGATCTATTATCCTCATTTTATGGATGAGGAAACTGAGTCTTGAGCATGTGATGTTCTTTTTGCAATGATACAAAACTGAATACATGTAGAGTTGGGTCTATTTTGTAGGACTTTCCTATTCCAGGAAGGAAGTCCATCCTCATTACACTACCATAACTCATAGTACTGAAGATTTGCTACAAACTACCCTTGTAGGCTAGTTCCAAGGATGTATGGTCAGTACCCAACGAAAAGTCAGCCGCCTCGACCTTTTGATTCTCATCTTACCCCCAACAAGAGACCTGTGCGAGCACAGGTTCTGCCAGTGACTTGGTATAAAACATCAGACAAGTAGTCAGGCCTCTTTGATTTTCATATCAGCTGGCTTTTAATGTTTTATTCTATTGACACAACACTGATACCTTGATGGGCTTATATCCTATTGACCTATCTACCCACACACGCCATGCAGTTTTTCCTCTTTGACATGACTCTTGCTATTCATCCTGCCTAAGACGTCTTTTAAGTTGTTGCATTTGTATTAAGAGATAGCAAGGGGAGAAATGCCAGATGTAGGTGATGGGGAGGAAGGCAGCAAATCACACTGCCACGTGTGTACCTATGCAACAATTTTGCATGTTCTTCACATGTACCCCAAAACCTAAAATACAATAAAATAAATAAATGGGAAAAAAAAATAAATGGGAAAAAAAGATACAGATGAATCTCCATCATCTTGTTGAAATCACCTCTGAAACACTTCAGTCCATTCCAATCCCTCCCTGTTATAACATGTTCTGTGCCACAATGTAATACAATTTATTTCTTGAAAAAGTTTAAGTGTCTTGAAGAAAGCAGCCATTTTATGTTTTAGTCTTTCCCTTTGCTTCTTAACGTACTGCTAAAACCACACACTGACAAGACTGGAGCTTTCTGTCTGAAAACTACTTGTTACTTTGGAAAAGAGGACTAGCAGAAAACTGGCGGGCGCTGTCCAAGTGCTGAAACAGTTTTATTTTGGTTGCAGGACATTTAGTATAAAATTGGCCTTCCTCATATGAATGTGTGGATATCTCCATGTTTTCCCAGACTCTAACAGTTTCCTTCTGTTTGAATCTTACAATTTTACTTTCATCACATGATTTATTATACCGAGGTTGATTTAGTGGTTCTCAAAATAATTGTGCTCTTTATATTCATTTTATCAAATTTAACCTTGATTAATGACTCCAAACAATGACCAACCCATAAATAAAAGTGCTATTCAGAGAGTTATTATTTTCCCAAGAGATGCCTTTTTAAAACCAATAAATAGGCCCAATGTTAGCTATAAATGTAAAATCAATACGTGTATTTATTTTTATCTTGAATGGATATACATTTTATTTTATGTAACAAATAATAAATGTTCATTGTAGAAAATTAAGGAAAGCACAATGAATAAAAGTCACAACCTTGAGTTAATTATTTAAATTACTAAACTACATATGTTTCCAAATACACACACTCACATAGAGCAGACAGGAAAATCGGATTATATTGTACATATATTTTGGTGACTTTCTTTTTTATTTACTATGCAAATAGCACTTAAGTTATAAAGCCAACTATGATTCAATAATTGTTTTTAAAAGCTAGATTGTAGATACAATCTATTTTGATATTACATTATTTTCAACTATTCTATATTATGTTTTGTATACATTATCATATATTACAATATTTTTATGTATTACAAATAACAAAGCAATTGGAAACATCACTTGGATATCAAACTTCAGAAATTGAGACAAGAAAAAGTATTTTAACCCATGAGTTATAAATATGATACCTGGGATGAGGCAGGGAGATTGTTTGGAAGGAGAATGGAAATGGCAAGGAGACTATTTCAGAGTCTGTAGTTCATAAATCTTAACTGTTTGATTTCCTATAACGAGGTGGGTTGAGAAGGATAGAGGAAATTGAAAGGAAAAAAAATTAGATACTCTTTAGCTCTGAAGATGAATTCATAGTGACAGGCTCCCTGACCATGGTTTGCCTCTCAGCAGCAGATTTACTGCAAGGGAGAAAACACACACATGCACATATATACTTATATATGTGTGTGGTTTTATAATCTGTAAGTCCGTGATATTTGTAACATTGCCAATAGAGGACATATGTTTAAAAAGAAGCAGTCCAAGGACTTAAGGTTGGAAAGATGATGTTTATGAGGAGCTACTGGTGAGAAACGAGAAGAGTGAGGTGTCCTGCGAATGAGGAGAAGAAAGGATTTAAAATAGGAAGGAAGGACTGGCCTTGTGAAATCTCCTGTTGTTTCAGAGAGTATAAAGACTGAGAAATTTTCAAAAAAACTTGAATGAATGCTTGGTTAGACAATTCTAAAGATTAAAAACTCTAATGGGAAGATTGTGTTCAGGCTCAATAGAGGTTTAAACAACCATTTTCTTCTTTTTTTATTTTAAAAATCTCCTTATCTGTCATATTAGTTGAGAATTCAGCAAATCTATCAACTATGATATTATTTATTTGGGTTTTGTCTTATCTGGTGTTCTCATGGTCCCCCACCTACAAAATGTTGACAATAATACTTGCCATTTAGGATTAGTAGATAGAATATTGGCAAAGCACCTAGGAATCTTGGGATAAAATACTCCAAGAAGACACAATATATGTTATTATACTCAGCACTGCTGTCTTTCCTATTTGAAGATTGCCGAATTCTCACCTACCCTAGAGCTTGGACGGGGTGTTCCGGGATGACAAGCTGTATTCTTCTGCTATCTGGTAGAGTGTGATAACTGCTAACCTTGCCAATGAGCTAAAAATAGCCAAATCCAGGGCATCTCTTCATCTCCTTGGAGGGCAGCAAAAGCAGTAAGACACACGACTGCTCATTATTCAGCAAGTGGAGAGGTCTGAACACAGTATTTTGGGAAGACTAAGAATCAAACAAAATCTCCCCAGGGGATCTTTGGCGAAATGGTAGCCCATGATTTTCTACACAATCCTAAGAACTCAATCAGGTGGGGAAAGAATGCCAGACCCACACTTATCTTTTCTGCTATACCTGCAGGCTCCATGCAAAGGTTGTTTTTTTCAGAATTACCCTTGAACATAATAGAACACTATAGCCAGATTTGTGTCACTTAAGAGAAAAAATAAGCAAACCATCTGAACAACTGTGGCTAAGGTATTATATTTGGTCTAAGTGTACCTTGTTGAGAAAAATAAATGTTTTATTTTGCCTGAGTTTTAAGGATTTCAAGAAGGGAATATAAAAGAGAAAGAAAAAATGATAAATAGAGACTGACTGGTTTATTTAAAAATGTAACAATATTTTTTAAATGCCTTAGGTTTATTAGTTGACCACTAACCTATTTTTTTGCAATGTTCTAAAAAAAAAAAAAAATCAACATACTTTTTCCCTAAATCACAAGGGCATTCTTTACCACCTTGCCTGCCAGATAAAACTGAGTGTCAGGAAAGCTAAACATCTGGGTGGGAGTACGATAAAAATATCTGGGACACCACCACCATATGTTGCAACAAAATGGCCAGCTCCATTCATCCAGGCTTTGTTTATGCTTTATATTAATGGATCCAGTCAGGGTAACCAGGCAGCCAACTAGGAGCATCTGCTGCTCAGACTGTGGCTGCCTTGATTCCATTTTCAGAGACAGTGCCCAAGCAGATATCACCCTGTACCCAACCATTTAAACTGTTATAGCACCAGGCACTTGATCAAACTCCTGAATCTTGAGATGTTATTTTACCTGCTTCACAAATAGGTAAAACTTTTTGAATTGATATGGATGGTTTTTAAGAGAGCTCTGAAAAAAAGATGGGGAGGTGTGATGGGAGGACTATCCATATTGTTCCATCTGCATTGATTTATTAGACATTCCTCAGTTCGAATCTTTTCTATTGGCTCTCCATTGTTGATGGGATAAAGTCCAAATCTTCACTGGAAAAGCCATGGTGAAGACTTTGCCTTCACTTGAAATAAAAGTAGAAGGGATTAGGGGATTCTGAGTAGAGAAGGCACAGGGCTCTGACTTAAAATTTATGAAGATCACCCTGGCTGCTTAGTGGAAGAACAGATTGCAGGGGCAGACATAATGAGAACAGATAAAAATATCAGCAATTATAATATTTATATGCAAAACAATATGGAACTGTTAACTCAAGTAATTGTTTTAGCTCATACCAGTTAATGCTGGGATGCTATAGGGGAATGAGGTGATTGAGAAGGGGGAGGATGGGAAAAACATCCATATGTATTTGGTTTCACCTTGCTTATTTATTCTTATCTTTCTGTGCTCCTCTGAGCTAGTTGCAACTCTTCACTGCTCTCATTACCCTTAATATTCCAAGCCCATCCTCCTACTGATCATTTATTCCTTTTGTCCTACCTGAAACATTTTTTCCTCTACTTAATTTAGCCCTATCCTTCTTTAATTTTCTTGGTTAAGCCCTACTACTTAAATAAAATCTTACCTTTCCACTACAAACTTGGAATATCTGTATGTCATAATCACATCCACACTTTATGTATTGGTCCCTCCAAAATAAATAGTTACTGTAATCTAGCTTGCATTACCAACACGAACAAAAATTATATATGCTCATTTATTCAGAAGACTATCAATTATGATCATTAAACATAAACAGAAAGCTTTGGGAAGCCCCATAGAGGGCTTTTTAGGTAGCTTGAGGCATTCATTCATTCATTCATTTCACTTTTAATGACAGCATGTTTATGGACAATAGCAATTCAAAGGCACATGAACCATAACTCCTCCCCCACCAAAAGTGTCAGTCTAAGGAAGTAAGAGTGTGACCTACTTCCTTAGAAGCAGGTAACAAAGGTAACAAAGGCAAATTTCTTGGCTAGGAAAAATACAACACTTCCTAGAAAATGCTCCAATCTATACATACAAAGATGGCAAGGGTTAGTTGAACAGAATCTGTTAAATTGACCTCTCTCCTGTCATGCTGGAAGAGCCTGGTGTGTGCATTCAAGAGAGAAAGCACTAACTCAAATGCTCTGTGACTCAATAGAGCTATTACAGACTGAAAGTTTGCCTGAAATGAGCCTTCAAGGTTTGAATGGGAAGAGGCTGAGGTGCTGTCTGCCAGAAGCAGCCCAAACTATAACACACCAGCCGAGCTGGAGAGAATGGCAGCAGGGATTTCGGAGTGCTAGACCCCAGCACAGGAACAGCACTGTCAGCAACTGCTCCATTGAGGACTTCAACTACAGCTGGAGTTCCCAACTGAGGCTGGAAAGCCCTTGTTGCTTGTTGATCGAAAGCCTGATGGAGAGGCTGTTAGAGATGTAAGGGAAGAGAAAAATGGCTCAGACCTCTGAGGCCAGAGGTGGTCTGAGATCAGCAGTTCGAACTCAGGGGAGGATGGTTCACTTTCGCTCCAGACCAGTCAGGGGTGAGCAGCTGCTAGGGATTAAAAGCATTGTTATTCTTTTTTATTATATTTTTTGTAGGCTTTAACTTTTCTGATAGTTGTTTTTGATGTCTGGAAGCCAGAGTGAATCATGTTCTCCCAATTAATAATGGAAGCAAGAACTATGAGTGAGTGCTTGTTATCCAAGGAGCTTTTCTTCTTTCTCACTATAAGTGGCCCAAGATAAGGATTAGGTCAACCTGCACAATTGTTTCACATGTACATAATATAACTGTAGGTTGCGCTGCTCTGTCACAACTCCCTGCAGTCTGTTTTCCTCAGAGAATCCATGGTTATCCTTATAATATGTAAGTCACAGCCTGTCTTTCCTCTGCTTAGAACTTTCTAATAACTTTCTATTTCATTAGAAGCATGAGGAAATGCCCTTGGAGTGACCTTCATGTGCCATGTTCACCAGGCCTCACTGAAATATTAACCTTACGTCTGGCAACTCTCCCTTCAGCTCACTGTGATCTCAATGCAGTGACCTACTGCTTTTCACAACTAGGCATGGACTGGTCCCACTGCAGACCCTTACACTTTGTTTGCTTTGCCTGATGTATTCTTCCCCTAGTTGTCCCTGTTGCTAACTCTGTCATCTTCTGCAAATGTTTTCTCACTTCACTTTTTCAATAAGTCCTTCCTAGACTGTGCTTAAAAAACAAAAACAAATAAACCAACAAAAAAACCCAAGAACATAAGCAAACTAAAACCAAAACCAAAGCAATGAGAAAAAAACTATAACTGTCATCTCCCAAATTCTTTTCTGACCTTGATTGGTCTCCATATTCACACTCAAAATTTACTCCTTATATGTGGTTTGTTGTCTGTATCCCTCCACTAGAAATTAGTCTCCAGGAGGGCAGAGGCATTTGTCTTTTTTAAGTACTGTTGTGTCCCCAGTGCCTAGAACAAAGCCTGGCTAATAATGGATACTCAGTAAACATATTGAATAAGCAGATGTCTTATCTGACTACATTAAAGGACTCTGGAAAAGAAGAAAAACATTCTATATATCTTTTGTGTGCTACACAGTATGCTAATGAGAGATGAATTCAGACCTATCATAAATGCATATATTCCTTGCCTGATTGGGCAATATTCTGAAATTGCCTACTCATAATTTATCAAATTAAAAATAAGTATCTCACTTTTGTTATTTGTCAATATCTATTCTTAAGTACTTTTTTTCTATATGCCTTGGAAATCAGATTGGGATCAAAATAATGCTAGTTTTTCAAATCGACAGGGTTGCTTTATAAGTTGCTACTTTTTATTGATAGAATTTCAAGGGCTAGGAAACTAGAAATATCAAAGTAGTGAAGAAGCACAGAATGTATATGCTACGGGATGTTCTAGTTTACTGGTTTCCTCACTTATAAAGTCAGATAATTAGGCTCAGAATTAAATGGTATTTATTAAGTTCCCATTATGAGTAAAAGGGCTTATTGTATAAATTATTCCCTTTACTCTTTAAGTGCCTATGTGAAGTAGCTTACTACTACTCACATTGAAAACTTCAAAAACAAATTTGGAAGAATTAATATGACTCAGGTCCTACAACTAGTTATGTGGGAAAGCCTCAAGCAGCAGCCTGCTAGACCAAGGGTAGGTAAACTATAACCATAAGGCCAAATACCACCTGCCACTTGTTCTTTTAAATAAAGTTTTGTTTGAACACACCACGGACATTTGTTTCTGCATAATTACTGGTTGCTTTCAGCATTGCAATGACAGGGTTGAACAGCTACAAAAGAGACAGTCTGGCCTGCAAGGTCAAAATTATTTACTTTCTGGATCTTTACAGAAAGTTTTCCAAATCCTCTACTAAACTGTAAGTTACATGAGAGCAAGGATTGTGTCTGTTATTTTCTCTGCTGCATTCCCAGCACCTACAACATTTCCTGACATAGAGTAGATGCTGATAAATTTGTTTTGAATGAATGAATTAATGACCCAGATCTGTGTGTGACTCTTAAATGACAAAATCTTTAGTTTGGTCTTTTTTTTATATATACGTTTTTTCTCTGAAGCTCCAAACTGGTTTTCTAGAAAGATTTACTTAAATAAAAGTCCCCTACTAACCACTGCTCAAGGAAGTAAGAGAGGACACAATCAGACAAAGAAACATTCCATGCTCATGGTTAGGAAGAATCAATATTGTGAAAATGGCCATACTGCCCAAAGTAATTTATAGATTCATTGCTAACCCCATCAAGCTACCTATGATCCTCTTCACAGAACTAGAAAAATCCACCTTAAACTTCATATGGAACCAAAAGAGAGACTGCATAGCCAAGACAATCCTAAGCAAAAAGAACGAAGATAGAGGCATCACGCTACCTGACTTCGAACTATAGTACAAGGCTACAGTAATCAAAACAACATGGTACTGGTACCAAAACAGAGATATAGACCAATGGAACAGAACAGAGGCCTCAGAGGCAATGCCACACATCTACAAC